>NC_133480.1:4813085-4862295 GCF_025370935.1 Choristoneura fumiferana
TTACCAATTAGTCGGTTAACGACCAACATATGCATATAAGAGATACATTTCAACTCGATACCGATGCGTTTGAATCGATTTTCGGCCATCACTTCTTTTTATTGACAAATCTATGTCTTCATAAACAGAATTTTTTGTTGCCATCACAGGGAATGTAAACATACAATTTGTATGCACAGATGTGGAAAAATACACATAATCATTGAAGTTATCAGAACCAGCCGAGCAGAAGTAGAAAATTTCATTAACATAACCTAGAAGATGTACTGGGTTATCAGGAATCAGTGAGATGAAATGGTGCAGCAGCGACTACTAGTTTTCAACTCATGGTGGCCTGGTAGGTAAACAAAACAAAACACAAGTAATTTCGATGCCAAGTGTTTCAGAATATTCCACAGCAGCATGAAGATAACATAATAATGTTATAATTGACCAAGCAAGGTAATAAATTATATGTAGTAATAGAGACGTATCGAATTGACGTGACTAAGTAGATACATGCTGCAGTAGCTAATTTCGATCACATCATGATTATTTTAGCTAGTAACAAACCAAAGTACCTAGTTATTAAATCTGTTGTTAAAATTTTCAATACTTTGTAGGCAACATTAGTTCATTTTTAAGAGTAATGCTCATGGGAAGCTTTGATTTGTTTATGTACCACACCAACGCTCGTTCACTAACATTTTTCCATGCCGACTGGTAATTAAGAATAACTGGCTGCTTTCATGAAAAGCTTTAGTCATGATATAAAAGAGGGTGAATGAAAACGTGTTTATGGTAACTAAGAATAGAATTCGAATCTGTCTAAAGTTTTCATTATAAATTGATGATTGAGCGATGATGGAAAAAAAACTGTTTAATTAAAAAAAAACCTTATGTAGGTATTTATTGTCGCGACATGTGAGAAAAAATGTCAAAATGACACACGAACTCCGCCCTGATAATAAAATCTTTAACAATACATTTCACGGTTAACAATGCCTTCGAATTCTTTTTTTGAAAATAATTTATCTCTACTGATAACAACGTTCACTTTTTGCTCATTGGTGTCTAAAGAATAGAATTCGAACAAATCCGAATCTGTCTAATGTTCTCATTATTACTTGCGACGATGAAAAAAAATAGGCATTGCTAGAGATTTCAAAAAAAAAAATTATTGGGTGACACTATTTACCGGCACGGATAATACCGACATGGAAATACCGACCCGATATTTCGTGTACACACCCATACAAACTGGTGTCAAACTGACAAGTTTCTATGGGCGTGTCACAAAATATCATGTCGGTATTGTACGTCCGGTATATAGTGACACCCTTGTTCACTCGCGTGCCACTTGCCAAAAACTGTCAAAATGCTGATACCACCCTAGCAATACAATCTTAAGCAATAAAATTCTTGGTTCATAACAACGCCTTTGAATTGAAAATTATTTCTCTGTTCTACCTAATATTTTCACCTGGAAACGGTAGTGCTTGGGCCTTAGCAACTCGTAAAAAAGCATTTTTTTATGTAAGTAACAACACTATACAATAAAAAACTTAACGTTTTTTTTAATCTCATATAAATTTTATAAAGCATCCATGGTCGTCATTCGAATGTATTTATGCGGCCAGTACGCAAAGCGATTTATGCCGTTTTGGCACCCGGTCATGGTCAATGACGATAGGAAGTGAATGAAAAATGTATCGTTCATTCAAAATTGCTTTATTTTTGTCTGGCGGATTTAATTTGAATTTTGAAAAGATACCTTCCGATTTGTCTTCGTGCTTACGCCGTACGGTGAAATTTGTTTTACAGTGCAATACAATAGGTACTCAATAGTCTTTATTGAACAGCATAAGTACCTGAGCGTACCTACAGTTTTTTTAATGTCTTTATCGGTGGCTTATTTAAATAGGTGCGGCTTATCTAAATTAAATTTTACTTTGACGTACAATTTAACATCTAGAATCCTTAAAATATAGGGTCAAAAGGTCATTTACAACCTATTTATGAATGTATAGTCATGTTAAGTTTTTTTGTATGAAACATGTTTGTTAAACGTAATACAACAGGTAAAATCGGTAGACTGTTCGTCTTATGAGATAATTATAAATTATGTACTGACGTAATTATGAATAGCAAGTCATTGTGACGTGAATTTGTAAGTATAGTACGCGTGTATACATTTTAGCTACTTTATTATAATATTCTAACAACAGATACCTAGATAAATCTATCAATACATAAAATATGTTCAGGTTCCTTTATCTCTATTTATTAATGTTACTTATTGTCATTTATAGTACTTACTTTAAATACACTATTAAAAGTAAATATTTTCAGGTTATATTCTTTCCGTTATTGGTGAATTGGTGATTTATAGTTTCTCCCTTCACATGTTACCAATTCAAATAATAATGTTAAAAATAAAAGTTCAACAATATAATAATAATAAATTGACTTGATTTTTTTTCTCCATGGCAAGAGTTCGTCGTTTTTTTAAATGAAAATGTTAAAGAGTCATCAGAATAGAGCTAATGACAGGCGAAATGTCGCTAGATGGCGTTAGTATCTCGAGGTCCGTTTGACGTTTCAGTCTTGCTTGCGATTGGCTTGTGATAACCAATCACGAGCGCGACGCCATTGTCAATCGGACCTCACGATGCGAGCGCCATCTAGCGATATTTCCTAAATAAAACCTTATTGAGATATAAATAATATACCAATAAAATTATCGGATTTTTCTCTACGACCATTCATGATGCATGCTACTGCGTCGAAATGTCGGGATCTCATTAAAGTCAATGACGGTTTACATCCCATAACATACGTCGAATTTATTACGTTTCAATGTTCGGGGATTTCCTGACCTTGATCTAAAATGCCAACTTTTTAAGTTATGTGTCCATAAATAACTGTGTTTACTATTAAAAGTTATCATACCGGTAGGCAAGCTTTATTTTTCTTCCTCGAGCATTCGTAAACATATAAAACCACTTTGTAACGATTCAAAGTTTAATTTAGAAAAAAACTAACGTAATTTTCGAATTGAAAATGTTGATTTATTTATATTGACAAAATAAAATGGGTCACTTGTCTATGGAATAATAGAAAAGTGCCATTGATGTATAAAATTAACGATTCATAAATGTTTGACAGTCGCTCGAAATATGAAATTGTCGCCATTTTGATTTTGTCGCTTTCATCTTTTATTATCTGTGTGTCATTGACGAAATAAATTTAGCGTGTTTTTGGTCTCAAGGTTTAAAAGTGGGCTAATGATTCGTAGCATTATAAAATTTCTAATGTTATTAATAAAAAATTCAATATAGTAAATAATCCGGTTAGAGTAGCGGAAAAAACATAAGTCATAATAGGTTCAGTGGCTTAATGGAAAGTTCTTAAGTGTTGTCACTCGATTAAAAAGGTATGTGACTGAATGACAACAGGAATGAGAACGGTAATAAATTAGATAAAACAAATACTGGTTATATTACGGGTGACTTTAAGAAACTTAAATTGTTCATTGTGGTTTTGCGTATTATAAGAGTTATGTTATGTACGACTACGATACGAAACATGAAAATTAGCGTCAGTGTGATTCATCAAAATAAAAATATTGCGCTTTATAAACGGTTATATTATAACCATTAACATCTATGTACCTTACGGCACTAGACTGGCTGTTTGGAACAAAACGCGCGGCGCATCAATCATCAATATTATTTTGACACAACCCCTGTCACGGACGTCAACAAACTATTGTGAAAGGTTCACAAATCTGCGCTGTGAACAAATTTTGTGCGCCGTTTTGATGTAAGAAACATGCACTCTATACATAAATGTCGATAGTTATAACATTCATTTGTCTCTTACATTGACATTTGCCTTCGCCGCAAAACATTTTTTATGAATAAGGTGACTTATTTACCTATTTTTAACTAACTCAATTATTTGTATCAAGGTCCACTTTATCTAGTCTAATGTTTAATTAGTTTACCTTTATTCAGCATCGGTTATTTTTTTAATATATTATGTAAAACTGACAATACACTTATGCACTTTGCCGTCAACAAGTCACAGTCAATATTGACCTCGACACACTTCTTAGTTATTACTGTCGAAATCGCAAATAAAAATAGTTTTTCAACTAAGATATCTCTTCTGATTCACTCAAACATTGACTGATAGAGATCCCTTAAAGGGATAAGCCCACTTTTGTACACGTATCTCAACGTTTGTCAAGTGTTTTTGTTTCATTATTTTGTACTTAGATGCGTACATATAACTAAAGGAAATAAGTACTGAAAGTTACAAAAAGTTATCTAAAAATCTGAATAAAAAATAAACGTTGACATTCAATAGCAATTACACTTTCTAATCTGAATCAATCAATGAAAGGCCATAAGACAATTTGCATTCCAAGGCTCATCTTGATCCAGGCATTTATTATAAATGTGTGCTCCCACTGCATAAAAGCATGCAACTGTAAGTGATTCCATGTATGAGAGAAACACATGCGCGGCAATTATGCAATTGTACAACTTATGCATGATTTGATTTTCAAATAATTCTCGAGGGTCAATTTGATACTAGGGCAATAAATAATGCATGTGATGGAAGAATATTCCGGTTTTATAGTGAGGTTGGCCATGATATGTTGCTAGTGGGAACTTGGTTATGAGTTATTGTCACGATAGAGTTTACGATGGCGTTTAGGTTTGTTACCTAATTTAAACCACACAGTAGCACTTAAGAGAAAAAATTGGTACCGTTGACAAAGAAAGTTATGGGCAGTTTTCGTTTCCAGAAAGCGGAACATAAACATCTTAGCGTGCGTCTTTCGTTCCGATGTATTAAAAATACACTGCCCCATATTCTGATAGGTATAACTAGTCAATTTAAACCAATAACTTTTAACACAAATAAACATGTCAAATACTTGAATGTTCTCAATCAGCCATTTACGAGGATTGTTTATAAATGCGAGGTTTCAAATTGAGTAGCCTTCCCTTGAGATGCGATAAAAAAATAGAATCCGCTCCCGAAATATAATTTTACTTACCTTCGTGAACCTTGCCAATTGCTGACTTTGGCAAGGTTCACGAAGAACGAAGAACGAAGTGATTTGTTAGTCCTGGCTGGAATAAAAAAAAAAAAAACATTGACAATGAGGAAGCTTATTTGTCGTGACTTTATTGCTGACACTGGCTGGTTTTCTGGAACGTGCTCAATGTTTTCGAATCCATAGACTACCAATTACCAACCTAACGCGATTGCTGTCAAATGTTCTACTCCTTTTTTTGGTCTCTTCAATATTGTTAAATTTTAGTTGTTTTAATGTAGTAGGTAATTTTGGTTAAAAACATTTTAGACATTAATTTTTGTTTACGTACAATTATGACACTAGAAAACTGAGTCGTAACGTGGTAGGTAACGTCAAATGGAATTAATGAAATAGGTATCATTTAAATGCTGATCCACTGATACTAAATACTAAATGCAGTGGTTGCACTGTTGTGTTTCGGCGTGGAGAGTAAGACAGCCGGTGAAATTACTGGCACTTGAGGTATCCCAGGCCTCTAGGTTGGCAACGCATCTGCAATACCCCTGGTGTTGCAGATGTTTACGGGTGGTGGTGATCTCTTACCATCAGGAGACCCACTTGCTCGTTTATAATCCAGTCGAATAAAAAAAAAATATACTTCAAACTTACTAAACGTTGACGCCTCTTAACTTGTTTAAACCTAAGTTAACAAGCTAAACGATTACTTTGTCATTCATAAAAACCATAATGTTACGTAAACTCCTTAATAGAAACAAACAAAAAATCGGAAGTAATTTCGTTCAGATGGTCGAATGTCATTGACCTTTGACGAGTTTAGACACTGTCCGAGGTCTCTAAACTACTTGAAGAAAAAAATAATGTTTGTGTCTATTTCAATACATAGGTATATATTTTTTACGGGTTCCAATTTTTTAAATAGTAGGTATGCACATAGTTTCATTGAAAGAATTACAAATACAACATCTATGTTAATATCAAACAGAAACAAACCATTTCATCACGGCTCCTTGAAAAGTTACACGTACAGCCATTATTAACATTCTAATGACTTATATTGTAATTAATGTAACCGTATTGTTGTCGGCGGTTGCGCACACTCGGAACTACTGCAATTGACTATCTGTTTCACAACTAAATTCAGGATAAGGATATAATTAATTTGTAGGTTAACAAATGCCCACAGAATTTACTTGCGTTATTAAAAAAAAATTGAATGTAAAAAAATACCTGCTCCGCGGAAAATTACAGCAAGTTCCACTGCTGTTTGCGTGCCATAAAGTTCGGCAAGCATCAATCGAATTCGCAGATTATCTCGCTATTTTAATCTTTGTAAGTAATCAAAACAGAGACAAGTTATTAAACCCAATTAGTCTTTAATTGTGTGATTAACTAACCAAGGCTAGAGCTGGCCGAGGCACAAGGCACGCTAAACTTCCAGAATTTGCCCAACAATACCAACTACGTGCCCAATTTATGGCGTGTAACTCAATAATGTTAGGCATAAATCCCAATCGTAACTGCGGCTTCCATTGAGCATCGGTGTATTTGTAAACCAATCGTGATTAATCTCCACCTTTGTTCCCTCGTATTAATTACTTAAATCGGAACAGAGCCGTAAACCAGCTGATTTTACCGACGTACTTTACCCGAATATTGACTTAACCTTGCGAAACTGCGCTGCAGGTTACATGCTCTGTTTGTGACGCACCTAGGCGTGTCAATATGACCCGCCGTTAACGTACGGGCCTAATTTACGTCTCTGTTGTTGCAGGTTCGTCATTAACTTGTTGGCGACTAATTTGCTGACGACGTCGCTTCTGGCTCCGGCGCTGTTCGGGGAGCATTCGGCGGTGGATGCGGCGCCGTGGGTGGAAGCGGTGACGCGGCCGCTGCAGCCTGCAGCCTGGCGGCGCTGTTGGCCGTCACGCTGATAGCGCTCGACCAGCACCACGCCGTCACCGACCCGCTCCGCTGCCACACCCGCCTCCTCCAGCGGCGCCCCGTCGTGCTATGCGCTGCCACTTGGCTCGCGGCCGCTTCCGCCGCCGCCGTCCGAGCCGCCATCGCTGTCGTCCGCCTATTCTACCCGCTCGAGCCCGCCGTCCAGGGAGTCGAGCTGGCCTACTCTGTCGTGTACTTAATCGTCGGTATACTCGCCCCAGCGGCCGTGGTCTGCGTCATGTACGCGCGCATCTACCGCGCGGCGCGCTCCTCCGGCCTCCGCGCCCGAGCCCACGGGGCCAGCGCGCTGCAGCTCCACGAACCACCAACCAATTTACCTGATCTCATTGAAGAGAGCGAAGGATTGACACTTAAAATAGACGTCCCTGAGAACAGCGCGGATGACGCTGACCGCAAGTTCGGGCCCTTCTTGCTGCCTCCGGATCAGCCCCGCCGATGCCCTTCTGTCGCGAGTTTAAGGAACACACGAAAAGACGGGAAATCGAATGAGGATCTGAGGAAAGGGTTGCCAGCGGTGAGCTCAGCGCCTTTGTTGGCGGCGCCGCTGCTGGCGGTACAGCCGCGAACACCCATACCATCAACAAACGGTTCGAGGATTACGTCGTTCCGTTGCCGAATTTCAAACGCATCACTTTTCCGATACCGTGAAGAGTCCCGCGCGGCCCGTGTGGGGATTCTGACGGGGGCTCTGGTGATGTTACATATTCCACATGCGATTACTGCAGTGGTATCGGCGGTGTCGCCGGGGTTGGCGGACTACGCGCGGACGCCGGCGCTGGCGTTGCTGGTGCTGTCCGCAGCGGCATCGCCGTTCCTATTCGCGCTGCGGTCGCGGCGTGTGCAAAGGGAAGCGCGGCGGTTGTTGCTGCCGGAGAAGAGCGCGTGGGAGCGCGGCGCGGGCGCGGCCAGTGCGGCGGCGGCGGACGGGCAGCGAGCGCGAGCCGCGCTGGAACTGCTGCGCACGCTGTCTCCGGAAACTCGGGCAGCACCGACCCGCCGCCGGGAAACGCGGAGGCGGGGGCGTGCCGCGGCTCCTTCAGCTCTGGCGGCAGCACCCAGCTGTCCTCAGCCTCGGACGAGTGACCGCCGCCCCCGCCCCGCGCCCCGCGGGTGCGCTTCGCCCCCCGACCCACCGCTCTACTCATCTGTGATACTAAGTTAAGCCACGCGCTCGGCGCGACCGTTAGACTGATATAGTTGTTAAGTTAATTTATTGTGTCCATGTACCTTGCCGCTAAGCGGACAACTTTTACCTGACATAAATGTATATTAAAAATTCGTATCGAAATTTAATTGTACTTTCATTTCACTGATTGATTCACCTACCTACCTATAATAAAGGTTAGTCCCTGATTCGTCTGGTTCGTGTTTCGTATTTAGTTATAGAAAATCAAACAAAAGTATGGAAATCTAATATTCACCTTTATAAAATTAATTTGACATAAACAATACTCGGCGAAACAAGAATTTGCGATGAACCGGGAACTAACTCAATAAAACAGTTCAAGTCGTCGAAGGCTGAGCGAGTGTAGCAACTGGCAACTCGACGGAAACCTCAAGTTCATTACGAAAATGATTACACACTTGTCTACACTAACACCAAGGTGTTTGCTATTGCGACGTTAATCTCAGACAGTTACAAAACTGTTTTAACGGAATACGGCCGTAATTTGAAACTGAAGCATGCAATATGACTCAGTTGCCGATGTTGACCAATATAAGATTACCCCTGTTATAGATACAAGGCCGCACAAACTTTAGCATTATTTAACTCTTTTTTGTACAAAAATAGAGAAACAAACGCAATTTATAAACAGTACAGAAATTGTACAGACTGACTGGACGAAAAAGTCTAACTACTAAAAGGGCCAATCCACTTTTTACCCGACTGCGAAGAAGGAGGGTTATGTGTTTGACTCGTATGTATGTATGTATGTTTTAGTGTTCTAATTCTGTCCCCGTAACCCAGGAGACATAAGTGATAGAAAAATGTTTGCAATGTGTACTAAAAGCATACTTAGGGGTCAGACATGAAGGAATTGCATTGGAAGTATTGGAACATACAAACTCTAACTTTTGGTGGATTTGTACCTACCAAATTAAATCATATTTTAAGAAGTGACCCAGGAGACGTTACCATGGCACCCAGCTACACTAAAAAGTTTATTGACCACAAACCCTAACTAAACCTAATCACGACTAGGTACAGTCACCAGCACCAATATCTGACACAACAAGCGAGCATAAATATTTGATACGACTCTATTTGTAGGGCCGGAAGGACGTGTCAGATATTTTTGCACGCTCCGCTGTGGCAGATATTAATGCTGGTGACTGTACTAAGTATATTTTAATTTTATAACCCAACCAACAAAAAGTTGGAACACCTCGACTTTGTCACTTCAAAGTTCCTTATCTCAAAAACGGCTGAACTGATTTTGATGAAACATGTTCAAGAACCACCGCTAGAAAACCTGTTTTTAATAAAAAAAACCGCACTCAAATCGGTCCACCCGTTCAAGAAGTGCACCAGACAGACAGACAGATACACAGCGGTGAAACTTATAACCAAAAACTACCTCGATGTTTGTGAACAGGAAGGTAGTTGTGAGTCGCGTTACTTTGGTTTCATGCTAAGTCCTACATGACAGTGAACAACTCATTTTGAGTCGCCTAGTGGCACAAACTAGACTTTAGTATTTAAACGGAAATAACGGAATGCAGCAGAAATTACGCGACCGAAAATATGCGACACACAACTCACAAATTACGCTCATCTGGCTTCACCTGAAGGTGCAGGTTGTTCGAAAAACTTAGGCACCTAAACGAACGTGATAAGTATATATTCTACACTTCATTTAACTTGTGAACAAGGCCGCTGCAATGGTCGAAACGTCGAGTTAATTCATACTGATATTATAAATGCGAAAGTGTGTGTGTTTGTATGTTTGTCCGTCTTTCACGTGGAAACTCAAAACGGAGCACAGAGATAGTTTATGGCCAGAGTGACATACCTAAGCTACTTTTTATCCCAGAAAAATGCACAGTTCTCGAGGGAACAGCGCGCGATAACCGAATTCAACGCGGGCGAAGCCGCGGGCAAAAGCTAGTTTTAGCAATAAATAGAGCAGTCGTGAGTGTTTACGCCGAAGTATATCAGTTGTGAGTGAGAAAGGCGAAATTCAAAGTTACCTTAGAAAATATCTTGAAGCGGTAAAATCATACAAAAACATTTCAGTCATTTTAAACCTTGATATTTTTTATGCGACACGCAATGACGCTATACATAAGTTTTCTTTTACAACAGAAGGAAAGCAATTAAAGAGTTCATATTTTTAGGCGCTAGACCTATATAAAAATAAACCAAGAAGACTGAAAGGAGTTGAAAAGTTACGTCGAACTCGAAATAGAAAAAGCGATTTCTTAAACGGATATTTGGTAGGTACCTACTTAAGTGAAGCTTTCAGAATAAAGATGCGGTTTTGAGTTGAGGGCATGTAAAAAAGTAAAGAATTTAACAATAAACAATAACAATACTAATATTTGCATGCTAGAACTGGCTAAGTGTGTGCTTAATTAACCCTTAGATTAAGACCATTGTAATCCACACTTCAAGCGAATAAATGAATATGAATAGTCCTGTTCTCAGCCTTTATACGTCCCACTGCTGGGCACAGGCAGAATTCAGTTCAGAATAAAAACATATCTAAGAACCATCGCTAGAAATTCGCATTCAAATCGGTCCGTCCGTTTAAGAGCTATGGTGCCACAGACAAACAGACACACAGCGGTCAAACTTATAACGCCCCTCTTATTGCATCGGGGGTTGATAAAAGGGCTCGGGTCGTAGTACCCACGTGGGGCCCAGTGTCCAGAGCCCAACACATAAGTTTCGGAAAAATTGGGAGTTGCGAGTCCGGATTTAAACGCACGACCCTCAGCTTTTAGAGGCATAGATCCAACCACTGGACTATGGGCTTTACACAAACAGACAATCAAGCAAAAATGTCAACAATGAACCGAGAGAGAGACATGCTGGCTGTATCTTCATAATTTTTTGTTTAATTGACAAAAGAAAAATACTAGTTCAATATTTTCTGATAATCTAATTATTTTACTTTGAAAAAATTACTTTCTGCCAAGTTTCTAGCGGCGCATTCTTCTTCTTGGCAATGATGGTCTTTCCGAAACCGCTGGTAGTTTAAAAACGACGTGTAAAAGTGCCCATTGCGGCCTATTTACTGATTAATGATTTTAATTTGAATTTGCCGTCTCTGTTTGTTTTGTTCGAATAGACGGAGACGACATCATATTTATCCGTCAAATACAAATATCAATGGATGGTGGGTGAAACAGCCCCGAAGTAGCCTATTTCTAGAAATCCCATTATAATACACCTCTTTGATACTTACACAAAGTACGTCTGCCAAGTTTTAAGTCTAGCTCTAATCTAATAGTTTAGGTGCGGTGCGGTGTCAGTCAATAAGGTTACTCTTTAATAGGTATGTCTCAGAGGGTTCTCTACCGTTTCGCGCAAGTATTTTTTCCCAAGTCATAATTTTCTCTGAAACCATAATAATATTTTTTTTTCGGAACTTTCATAAAACAAACCTAACCTAACCTACTGTGCTCTACTCATATAAAACCATAAGAAAATACACTGAGATTTTTTTTTGATTTCGGAGAATTTTGATAGTTGCGAAATGAAACATTTGCCAAACGAAACATTTGGCAACAATAATGATGCGAGAGCCGTGGTGGCCTAGTGGTTTGACCTATCGCCTCTCAACAGAGGGTCGTGGTTCAAACCCCGGCTCGCACCTCTGAGTTTTTCGAATTCATGTGCGGAATCACATTTGAAATTTACCACGAGCTTTGCGGTGAAGGAAAACATCGTGGGGAAACCTGCACAAACCTGCGAAGCAATTCAATGGTGCGTGTGAAGTTCCCAATCCGCACTGGGCCCGCGTGGGAACTATGGCCCAAGCCCTCTTGTTCTGAGAGGAGGCCTGTGCCCAGCAGTGGGACGTATATAGGCTGGGATGATGATGATGAATGATGCGAAAAGGCAGTAAACCGTCTCAAAGTAAATAAGGACGCGTTTGACGGTTTCTAGGAACATAAAACAGACGTGCAAAATTATATACTGACGCAAATTAAGTAGAATCTTAGACTCAAAAGCAAACGAGACAGTTGAGTTCGCAAACGACGTAATAACTATTTTAAAAACACAAGAGTCATCATCCCAGCCTATATACGTCCTACTGCTGGGCACAGGCCTTCCCTCAGAACAAGAGGGCTTGGGCCATAGTTCCCACGCGGGCCCAGTGCGGATTGGGAACTTCGCACGCACCATTGAATCGCTTCGCAGGTTTGTGCAGGTTTCCTCACGATGTTTTCCTTCACCGCAAAGCTCGTGGTAAATTTCAAATGTAATTCTTAGGAACATAAAACAGACGCGCAAAATAACCGACGCAAATTAAGTAGAATCTTAGACCCAAAAGCAAACGAGACAGTTGAGTTCGCAAACGACGTAATAACTATTTTAATAACACACAGTAGTAAAAAATAAGGTAATGCGTTATAGCTGTTACAATTCACCCCGAACTAATTACCGAGATCCCTTTATGAGATAAGCTCGCCTTTGGACATGGATTTCAATGTAATCTTTCAAAGTAAAGCTTTATTTGCGTAAAACATGGTGTTAACAGATATTCAGATAGTTTATGGCTCATATGTTTCGCCATGCATGTATAATGAGCATGCAAATTAAGATCTCTTATATACATCAATATAAAAGTATAGATATATAGTATAATATATCGTGAAAATTTTGGATTAAATTACTAAAATTTTACTACACGCATTGATTATTCAAATAATTATTCCGGATCTGTTATTTTACGTTTTATGTTCAATAAGGAGTTATACAATCATTTCATTTCCTCCCAGCCTATATACGTCCCACTGCTGAGCACAGGCCTCCTCTCAGAACAAGAGGGAAATACAATACATAATTATTTCAGAGCTATATATAATAAATACATTCTTATTTATACAAACTTTTATTTAAGTTTGGTGCTCAGTAATAATCAGGTGGCAAAATTTCTCGATAATCATCATATTTTATAAAGAAAATTTAAGCTTTATTGAAAATGCCTGTCCAAGCACGACGTGTTAGTATTATGAGACCCCGAAAGCTTTAACCTTGCCTGCAGGGTGAGCTTTTTTCACAAAACAGTCTTTGTACGTTGACCTCGGCTCGATGGTCTGTTTAATGATGCATAGCACAAGTCGCCAGCTTTTAAGGTTCCATCTCCAAAGAATAAATAAATAAACTAAGAATAAATAATGATTGGTTTTTTGGAGCCTTTTTTATATTTTTTATTTCAACTCCAAATTTGTTACTTTTACGGGTATCCCGTGAAACCCCCGTGTGTGTTTTCGATATGAATAAATGATAAGTGATGATTGTTTATGACAATCAAAAATACTATTTGAAATCATCCTATAAGTGGTTTGACGTCATCGGTACTTTTTGTTCGACCCCTGGTCATAACACACAAGTGTACACGCAGCACAAGAGGACTGCCCTTTTGTAGCCAACCTAGGGTCCTAAATAATATAAAATAGGTACCTATTGTACCGATAATTTCACGGGCAGTCTTACTCTCCTAGCGAAATGACACAGAGTAAGCACTGATTAACGAGTAACATGGCGATAGCGATCCAAACGGACCATGTAAAAGGTCCCACTAGCCAAAAAAAAACGATAGAACGGAACCCTTCATATGCCAAATCCGACTCGCTACCAACTTTTTCTACTTTCACGTAAAAAACTTAGAAGTTAGCTGCCAAAAAAACCTGATCTATCATTAATCATTTTCAACCCCCGACGCAAATAGAGGGGTGCTGTAAGTTTGACCGCTATGTGTGTCTGTCTGTGGCACCGTAGCTCTTAAACGGGTGGACCAATTTGAATGCGGTTTTTTTTATTTGAAATCAGGTGTTCTAGCGATGGTTTTTGGACATGTTTCATCAAACTCGGTTCAGCCGTTTTGGAGATATTGAAGTGACAAAGTCGGGGGCTTTCCAACGTTTTGTTGGCTAGGTAAAGCATTTCTAGTGTCACTAAGGATTATTAAATTAATTTTCAGAACAGGCAACACGTGCACTTCCCTGTCACAGTACATGAACAATTTTGATAAGAGAATCATCATGTTAATAAGCGTAGATGTAAGGGTGATCATTCTACCCGGAACTCGTCCAGCAATCCCTTACTTCATGGCCTGTGCAGTAATATAGTATTCGTTTAGGAGCTATGATATAGACAAATAATAATAATTATAAATATTTAATTAATGATAAGACCAGATTATTTTTTATATTGTGTGATTGATAAAAATCGCCAAAACGAAAAACTAATATTTTTGCATACTGACTCAAGCAGATATTGGCGCACTCAAAAATATATTTTGTCACATTACACACAACCCATTATCTAGCAAATAAACCATTTCATTTCAAATACACGGATACATATACATATACAGGGTCAAAAATGCGGTGCTATAAATTTACAATAAACAGCCCCCCCCCCCCTAGCCCCCCTTTTAGGCCAGCAACGCACCCGCAGTCCTAATAATGCTGTAGGTGTCCATAGGCGGCGGTGATCACTTACCATCACCATCAGACGGCGGGTCACCGCATGCTCGTTTGCCAACTATTTGAAAAAAAAAAAAGAATGGAAAATCGTTCATTATGGATATAGCTAATTTAAGTATACTCGTGCCTCCAAACTTCTTAGAACTTGATTACTGACGACATAAACAAGGAAAACTAAACATCCATAAGAGCAACCAATACACGGCGACTTTTCTGCGCTGCCACAGACCTGTGCAAGGTTGCACAACTTTTTGGAGTTTTTTAGTTTTTAATACATTCTCTTTTTATTATTGTCTATGGATTTGGATTGATGATTTTGATATATTTTGTTTCAATCGGAAATCAGTGCATCTATTTTCTATTTTGATCCTAAATAGAAAACTACCTATTAAAAAAACTTCCTACTATAAACAGGTGATGAGCGTTTGAAATGAGAGATATTCCGAGGGAGACGAGTATAACAATCGAAGAATATTTCAATGAACAAAGCACTCACTGTACTTGAATTGTCTTCTAAATAAAATCATGTGTAAGCGATTGTCAATCTCGCATTTTCTATTAAATTTTTATTAGCGTGTAGAAAAAGATTACCTTAAAAATCGATTCACGTAGGTATGTATGTATTGTAAATTAATCCAACCACTGAAAGGGGATCGCAACTTATGTAAGACTAGCCGTTACCAGCGACACCGTCCGTGCAAAATTCCTTTATCGCTATCCCGTGGGAACTGTGCAATTTTCCAGGATAAAAACTATCCTATGTCCTTCTCCGGGATTCGAACTATCTGTAGGTATAGGTACCGAATTACATCTAAATCGGTTCATTGGTTTAGACGTGATGAAGTAACAAACAAACAGACTTACAAACTTTCGCATTTATAATATTACTTAGTAGGATTTGAAGCAATACAGTCATTATTATGATCGGGTGTGTTCTTGTAATGTTTGCTTAGCTAAATTTATAGTTGGTTCAGAAATCGCACAGCTATTAGCTAATCGCACTGCTTACGGTCGCAAAAGTCGTCGTGTTCTGGGCCTCTAAATACTATAATCATTTATCGTTATAATTATCTAAATTTATGTATTATTAGCTTGATTCAAAGTAACTGTATAAAAAACCCCCGGTTGCGAACAACATAATCCTTAAAGAGTTTATAGCTAATGCAAATTAATAATGCTGACACGTAATAAAAGTTTCAACGACTTTATTTCTATGCAAAGCTAAATAATAAAACAATATGCAATAAAATAACTACTTATTGTAACTACATCACATTAAACAGTTTAGAGTAGTTCATTAAGAAAATTACAATGTGGTAAGCCATGGGCTGTTTTGTCTGCTATCATTTTGCTCTTAGTACAAACTTTCAAAGTATGTTCTGTTAGTGGTCAACCAAAATAAAACATGTTTTGGAATGATGACGTTGAGAGATACATGGTAAAGTTTGGCTGTAGTAAGTTTTTTCAAGTTAAGATTGGTTTTTTGGAATCTTTTTGTATTTTTTATTTCAATTCCAAATTTTTACTTTTACGGTCATCCCGTAAAACCTAAATTGAAAATACAAACTGAAATATAGATGCACAGAAAAACCAGAAAAATAAGACCAACACTGGGAATCGAACCCAGGTCCTCGGTATTCCAACCACTCGGTATTCGGTTGACCAACAGTGGTGTAGCGGTATAGCACGCGGTACGGAATACCGAGGACCTGGGTTCGATTCCCAGTGTTGGTCTTATTTTTCTGGTTTTTCTGTGCATCTATATTTCAGTTTGTATTTTCAATTTAAGTTTTTTCCCCTGCCGTAGAAACAGAGTATATAAGTAAGTTATAGTACTATACTAAGTACAGAACTTGATCCCGACTTCTGACGTCAATATTGCTGAAATTTACCTTAGGTAATGTTTCGGTTCGGACTGTACTCTACTATTCAATACCGGAAAACTTTATTTGCTATGTTTGTTTTCAAAGTTGGCCCTGTAAGAGGTACAAATAATTAAACCACAGCTTCCGCTCTTCATCTTGAGCTAATTTAGTTTTGAAAATTTTGAAAATAAATTATATTATGATTTTTATTATATACTGAGTGGCACTAAATTTGGCCCACTCTCCATACAAAATTGGGCCAATCGACTTTTTTACCGACACTAATCTGTCCGCGACATTTTTCAAACAATTGTAGATTCTTGTAAGTAAACACGTTTTTTCTGTAATTTAATAGATGGTGTACATGAATACATGCCATCCTACGTAAGTTTAAGCTATTAAACCGTGAAATATCTTGTTGGAAGTACGATTTTTTGTTAACGCCAGAGACAATTTTGGTAACGCAGGAGACGCCCAAAGTGTCGGTAAAATAGTTGATTGGCCCAATTACCTATAACTGCATACATTTGAGGGCCAGCTTTTTTGCCGCTCAGTATAGTTTAAAGTTTAATTGGACAAGCAATGTATTGCGAAATCCGTCATTTTGTTATGTAACAGGCGATGTCACATTTAGGATTAATGATAAAATTACTTAATTTTGAAAGTTATAGAACTAAAGTTGAGTATTTACTACTTGTTTTTTTTTTTACTTTTGTTCCTGTTATATTACCCGGTATGTTTTTATAGTTTAGTTTAGTCTGCTACCTATTATAGTTTACTAGCTTTTGCCCGCGGCTCCGCCCGCGTGGTATTCGGTTATCGCGCGCTGTTCCCTCGGGAACTGTGCATTTTCCGGGATAAAAAGTATCTCTACGCCAAAAATTACGTCGACCCGTCGTTCCGTTACGGCGTGAAAGACGGACAAACATACACACCAACACACACACTTTCGCATTTATAATATTAGTTTGGAAGTATGGATGTAGTATATGAGCTAAGGACGTATCGCGAAATAGGCTGAGAATGTACTAAAAAATCTGGTTAATTAGTACCTACACGGTGGTAGATTTTTTTTGACATTCTATAGCCTAAATTGAATAAAGATATTTTGACTTTGACTTTGACTTTGACTTTGACTTTGACTTTGACTTTGACTTTGACTTTGACTTTGACTTTGACTTTGACTTTGACTTTGACTTTGACTTTGACTTTGACTTTGACTTTGACTTTGACTTTGACTGACTTTGCCTTTGACTTTGACTTTGACTGACTTTGACTTTGACTTTGACTGACTTTGACTTTGACAAAGCGTAAATGAAAATGTACAGCCGGACAAACTGATTCATGCAGTTTTGAAAATCAGTTTCACTATGATTTCCTTGACAAAAGCAAGGACTATACTTAGTCTATGTATGTACATTATTCAGTTTGTTCGACTGTACATCTAGTAACCATTAATTTAGGGTCATTATTCGAGCGTTTATTATTTTCATTTTGGTGGGCATATTTTTGTTGAGATGGTAAAAGATTCTGTTACAGTTTCCAGGTTATCCAGTAGAAGTACAGGGCGTCTAAAAATAATCGAAAATGTCATCAGAATCTACAGCCCATTCATAAAAAAATGTGACCTTGTAAATTGAGGTGGTTGAAACGCCCGTTTAATAAGAAGACTAATTAATAAAATGTTGGCGATGCACTCCCTTGCACCTCCAAACTCCCAAAACGCGTCCTTGCCGTAGGTTCAGAAAGCATAAGGCAATAACCGAGATAATCTGATAATTGTGTCTAACATAATGTAGATCACGGCCGTGAAATACAATAGCGTGTGCGCACACCATAACAGCGTGGTCACTGGAAAAAAACGCTGTTGATAAAAAAAAAACTAATTATTTTCAATGGTGGTACTTGCACACCTAGTTTGCAAACATAGTGCCAAATATTAAGTAAATACGATGTCTCAAAGTAGTTAAATTACAAAAAAAATAGATCAGGTGTTACTTTGCGGAGGTATCAATGAACTATAAACGATTGTTTTTTTTTAATTTATCTGTTGATACTAGGTCCTAGTGGAGGCTTACGGGCGTATTAAAAAAACAGTGTACATTTTCTTTCAAAATGTATTTAATTTTTTCATACAATTTTTATGAGAGTTATGTGACGCCCATACTGAGTATATGAAAAAAACGTCACAAAACTGATTTTTTTTTGAATATTTTTTAAACTATTGGAATCGATTGTGCTCCTGATTTTGAATAGGAAAAAAAATATTTTTTCCAAAATTTAAAAAAAGTTACAGTAAGTACACCTTTCTGTGAAAATGTCCTTACTCGAATAAATTTATTTGGTGTCAAGGAGCTGATTGAATAGCGTTTTTTTTCTGTTGATACAGTTTGAGGTTCCTTGAGTGATTAAGAATTATCCAACCAAGAAGCGTGCGTCTATTTCTGAATAAATCTTCACTGCTTTACTTGTTTCAATGATAGGTTCTTGCACTAGTCATGAAATATAACATTTATTATAGGCTTTGTTTTAGGCAACAAAACTGTTTTTCGAATATTTTGAGAGCTTAGTTGAAGCTTAGCAGATATAATAATTATTGCATTTATGATTTATTACTGGAAACGAACCACCATTAAAATTGCTTTCTCGTTTTACGCACGAGTACTATATTTTTGCTCACGGTTTATATTTACTCAAATAACTTTATTTTTTCAATAAAGATTGGGCGTTTACCGGTCGACTGCCTCCGCTGTTGTACAGTACTCTGTGTAGGGATAATACTGGTAAGCGACACCGGTGAGAGTACCTACTCTTTCGTGGTTATATAAACTCAACGAATATTGCAGCAGCCATTTAAAACGTCTTCCATTCGTACCGACGACAATTCCAATTATATCTCTAAACACCACTCTATAAAGTCAATTTCGCGATGTCACAGAAGTGCAACACGAGTCTCTTCGAATTTAAACGCTGACTCAGTTGATCATGCAGGGTAAAAAGACGTAAGTGTACTTATCACAAGTGTACTTACGCCTTTATTGATGTTGCGATAATAAAGAACAATGCATACTGTTACCAGGCGCCACATGATGTCATATGTCACATAGATAGATAGAAATATGATTCGATACGCTTATATGGATATATGTACCTTTGTTTCCGTGTTCTATAGATACGTGTGAATTATAGTTTGTGGCGCACTGTTTTATAAACATATACACATTGTCACGATTGTCATGTATTGTTGGGCTTAGTAGGTAGTGGCAACGATTCATCGGTCTTTGATATGTGCAGTAATATCAATGATGTTTTGCTATTGTTTTCTTATAAAACAAACCCGATAAGCTCAAACACTAAACCTGAAGCTATCCCGGAACACACACACAACTAAATTATCATCAAAATATCTACGTACAACGCCATAGAAACAAATAGAAATTGTCCCCCTCCTACCTCAAAGTATACTCTAGAAGAACTTACTATAAATAAATTATACATAAAAACACACTGACAGATTGAAGGAGTCAAGTTAACTTCGTCATAGTTATTAACTTTTATTTTATATTGATTTCTCATGCCACAAACCGAACTACAAGCACGGCGTGTCAAGAACGATGCGATTTAGTTCACAGATAGCAGGAAATAGTACAGCATACAGACGTTACGACACGCTTTGCGCAACACTCTATTTTAAAATAACCCATTTACTTAATAATAACGGTGTCTGGCCGATGCACGCGAAGGTTCTCGAAAAAGGGATTGAAAGACGTATCGAAGGCTGATTTTTTAATATCACATCATTGCAAACACAAAAACTAGTTTCAATTTTAGTCAAGTAATACTCATTACAGGTGAATCTTGGTTGAATCATATTGAAATGCAATTGAAGCGAGATGTATCACTTGTCACAAGTTCTCCCTTTTGTTATAAAGCTAAGAACACGTTGATCAGACTGAAAAATAGCATTTTTTTATGAATTGAATACCTATAATGTAAGAAATACGATATCGTTTCAAGTCGAGTTGTTTTAGTCTTCACTGGAAGCACAGAATAGAAGAAGACGATTTTATTCAATACAATTCTAAAATCCACTCAAATAGTTAGCACGCTCTGATGTTTTTAAAAACTTTTATTAGTATGGGTATGTATAAATCTTAAATACAGAATTTAACTGTGGCCATGTCTTGAAATTTGTTATACATAATTACTAATTAGGTTGGGTAATACCAGTGCAGTCAGCAAAAAAAGTTGCATTCAATTTTTTTTAACAAAAACCTATTGCTATTTGATTACAGAAGCCTAAAAGGTACATTCAAGCGTTTATTACGTTTGATTTTCGTGGGCACATTTTTGTTGACATGGTATAAGATCCAGGTTATCTAGTAGAAGTACATTACATCTTAAAAAAATATCGAAAATGTCAGATATTCCACAGCCCATTCATAAAAAATGTGACCACGAAAATGGAGGCGGTTGGAGAGCTCGAATAATGACCTAAAAACTGATGAATGATTGTTAATCTTGAATTCCTGACGAAAAAAATACAGTTAAACTATACGATATCTCGCCGATACGTCGTATTTACTATTCGTGTTATCGCAGTGAATGAATGACGCGCTGCCGTGCCCCTATCAGCTGTTTGTAAACATGTGTGAGCTAGCCGACGAGCTAATTATGGACTAGCTGTGCCCGCGACTTCGTCCGCGTGGATTTAGATTTATCTCGGTCAGTTATTGTTTTGACTGCCTAGCAGCTTACAAAAGATACATGCCATCAAAATGTTCACTTTTTATTCATATTTACCGAATAAAATATGGTTTTTAATTAAGTGGTCGGCGTCGGATGAATGTTCGGAGGACGATCGGACGTTGTTAGTGTTGTGTGGCGGTGTGATGGGGTGACTAATAAAAGTGACCAAGTGCGGTAGTTCGTGATACGAGTGCCGGCACTATTAGTGATCAAGTGCGGGTAGTTTCGAAGAACTCGCGCTGCTAGGCAGATTTGACACCCTACACTTCAGTCTACTCGTGACCACGGCAACTGTAACGTTGCCGAAACGTCGAGGTAAATATTACTTGTGTAATAATAGCGTGATAAGTCCCGTTTGTGGTATTTTGAAAATATGGTTTTTCTGCGACTTTTATCCCATTTTGCTTTTCTACCGCATGCCGGGTTGGTGGCTTTTCAACGGCTTTATTATTACCTATTATCACTAAGGCTCTGGTTTCTCAGGCCCATCACACGCGACCGGCGGCATCTGGATGTGCATCGCACCACACGAATTAATGGTGCCTAGGGAGAGCAGGTAGGCTTCGTACAGAGGGAGCATTCGTACAGTAGTCATATCTCCACTACCAATATACATTGATGCGATTGTATTTGTGTGCGTGACTCCTACTCACACGCATAGGCTGACCGCGGAGCGGAGCGGCACTGCGGCGGCCAGCTTCGTCAGGGCAGATCGAAACGTGTTTTCACTCCACATAAGTAATTTTGGATTCAGTTTTGAATGCGTTTATCTCTAATAACTTTTTCTCAAATCGCTTACGTGACTATCCATGGGTTATATGTTAATGCTCTAGTTTTACGTGTTAACGTTATTTTTGACATAATCTTAACGGTATTTTTATTGTGATTTAATTTGTTGCTTTTTTGTGTTGGGGCGCCTTCGTTCATTGATGAGTGGGGTAGATTCGTACTGTACGAATGTACCCCGCATTAATATTTATATATTTTTTTATTGTTTCCGAGTCATGCCTTAAAGATACGTAAATAAAAAAACCGGCAAAGTGCGAGTCGGACTCGCGCACAAAGGGTTCCGTACCATTATCTACTCAACATTAGACGTTAGCAAAAAAACGGCAAAAAAACAAGTTTGCTGTATGGGAGCCCTCTTAAATATTTATTTTATTTTAATTTTTTTTTTATTCTTAAAGGGATTATACAACTAAAAATTCTGTGAATATTTCAAGCGTCTACCTGTTGCCGTTATTAATATCAAGCAAAAACACAGTAAAACAATCACGTTTGTTGTATGGGAGCCCCCTTAAATATTTATTTTATTCTGTTTTTAGTAGTTATTGTTATAGCGGCTACAGTAATACATAATCTGTGAAAATTTTAAGTGTAACTATTACGACTCAAGAGAGACAGAGCCCTGTGACAGACGGACGGACAGACAGACAGACAGACAGCGGAGTCTCAGTAATAGAGTTACGTTGATACCTTTTGGGTACGGAACCCTAAAAAGGGAACTCGAACAGAGCAGGTAGACGAAGAAACAATGAAATCTGGTATGCAGGAGGTGTTAGACAAAACCTTGTCTATTAGAAAAGCTGTTCAAAAATACGGTATCAAATCTACAACACTTGAAACTCTCTTAGAAAAGTTCCACAAGAAAACAGTTCCTGAAAACGATGGTAGGTACAATCCCAAAGCATGTGTTTAGCTCGAAAATTTGCGTCGAATCAAGTATTACGACTGATGAAGAGGATGCTTTGAACAACAACATCACAGGGTGTTCTAGCAATTAATAAAAAAAAAAACCGAGATTGTGATTAAGACTGAATTATAATATGATTCTGTGCTATTTTCGACCTCATTAAATATTTGTAGTTTATATAAATTGCTTTTTTGTGACTGTACGGAGGCTCCCCACTATGTACGAATGTGCCTTTTACCGTGTACGAAGCTACCCCGAGCGTGAGGTGCTTTCGTACGTTTCTCATTTTTTGGAAAACAGTCACAACTTTGAAATGTTGCTATTTGGCAACTCTAACGAATACTACTATGGTAACTAGATATATAGGCAATGTGGTAGTATTTCAATTATTTTGAAATTAGTTACTGGTTAATTTTTACAAGGCCTAGAGTAAAAAGTGTACGAATCCTACCTGCTCTCCCCTACCCGTTGCGGTGACGTTTCAGAGAAACCACCCTTAAACATTCCCGCACAAAACATTCGTTCGTAGTCAGAGAAACCCAGAAGGTAGGGCCAGAATTCGACGATCTGGGGGAGTCAAACACAACGTGAGCGGAGTGGCCGTAGTAGCAGTTTAGGTTATTCCAAACGGAAGAACGGCAACATACGAAGTTCGAATTTTGCACTTCGTAGGGCCAGCAAGGCTACTACGAAATTCGAAAATCGAAGTTCCGTAACCGCCTGCGCTTATATTTAATACGAGAGCGGCGAGAGTCAGAGGGATGGTACTCGTACGATGCGAACTTCGATTTTCGAATTTCGTAGTAGACCATCAGATATTCTTTCGGGGTAAGAGGGCTTAAGTCGTATGTTGTTTCCACGCAAGCCTTTGATTTTTGCTCCACTGATATCTGATAGTGCACATACGATATTGTCGGTGATACTGCCATACCGCGTAACCAGTATTTTAAATAAGGTATAATTTTCACTGTACTAACATTGTACTGACTATTCTGGCAGTGAAAATTATACCTTATGGAAAATATCCCATCTTAGACCTCTAGGTTGGTAACGCGTCTGCAATACCCCTGGTGTTGCAGATGTTTATGGGCGGTGGTGATCTCTTACCATCAGGAGACCCACTTGCTCGTTTGCCATACAGTTGAATAAAAATAAAAAATGCTAGTTACACGGTATTGCAGTATCACTGATGATATTGTTCTCCACCATAAAAAGTGATTAATTTTATGCAAATATACCTAATTTCATACATGAATTGTGAAAAACTCAGAGGTGCCAGCCTGAGATTGAGCCCACGATCCTATGCTTGAGAGACCATAGACCAAGCCACCAGGCTAATCTATAATCTTGGCTACCACGGCTTACATAGAATAAAAAAAAAAACATCGGACATTTGACACCAATTGACCTAGTCCCAAACTAAGCAAAACTTGTACCTATCTACTACGGGTACCTACTAGGCAAAGGAAAAACAGAGATAAAAACTTAAGAAACAACAACGGTAGAGATAAAAACAAAATCTAAAGTATATAACAGATCGTTACCTATATCCTTTAGAACCATGTTATATCTTTTTTACTTTAAAATGAAGTAAGCGAGCAGGTATTTTAAAATTAGTTTTTTCCGACTCTTTTGGAAACATCACCTGCAAGTTTTTTGAAAAATTCATAATCATAAAGCCCGATCTATTGCGTTTCTGTATATATTACACTTGGAAGGTTGCATGCAAACTGTAAACAACTAACAAGGCTAGATACGCAAAAAGTTTCATTATAATACGTAAATATCGCTTTTCCACTATAAATATACATATTTATCATACGACGCCGTAATGAGATATGTATGTACTGAAGATCCAGCGGTTTGCCGCAAGTATTTAGTAGCCGACTGCTTACGTAAAGTACGATATATCTAATAGATTAAGTAGAACCTTGGCTACTGTCGCCCTTCAAGATATAGAAGTTGTTTATGTCTACTTTTAACTGACACGTCTGAGTAAATGAACATCTTTCAAAACGTAATACTATTCGCATCATAAATAGACAAATCAATTAACGTAATTAGCGACAACCACTTTGTTTTAGGGGCAATGAGCCAATGTGTGAGCACAATGCTCGACTAACAAACTGATGAACACTGTGGGACCATGGTGGGCCACTGATAAACACTGAACGGAAAACCAATCACAACCGACTTTCTTTCCACCCTTACCACTCAATAGCTGGCAGCCTAATTACAGCTAGTTTCTTGTGGAACTTTTTGCCACACACGTTGCAGCGCCATTGTTTCAGGATCGGTACAATTTGGGAATCTTTTCTCAAAGTGCCAGCAACCCATTTGTAACTCAACTTATGTTAAGAGCACAGGTTACGGGTGTCCATGGGTAGCAGTGATTGCTTTCCACCAGGTGAACTGCCTGCTCGTTTTCCTCTATCATAATAAAAAAAAATCAAAAAACCCGACTGCCTTAAAAATACTAAAAAGACGAAAACAAGTCTAGTGGGCTAGAACTTTGTTAAGTAGTTAACTTAAAGTTCAACAGTCGGACCCATTAGGTAAGAATTTTTGAGCGTCACGATTTAAATGGGTCCCGACTATTGAACTTTAAGTTTATTTATTTATTTATTTATTAACTTTGGCACACAAAACAAATTGTAAACATGCGGTACAGTAATGAAAATAATTAAGGCAAGAGATCATTTACAATTCAAACTATGTGTACACATCATGAAAAGAGTGATACAATTAAAACTTAAAGAAAAGAAAAGTATCAATATTTATATAAATACAAGAGAAACTATACATGCATTTAGTTAACAAACATAATTTATTATATTTTACTTTTTAAGTTAGCTGCTTAACAAATTTCTAGCCCACTAGACTTGTTTTATTCTTTTTAGTATTTTTTAAAGCAGTCGGGTTTTTGATTTTTTTAATTTATTGTTTTATTTCACACTTTTTTAATAGTTCTGTGAAAATGGTAGATTAATACCAGTACAATCCATATATATTTAGAATGGGCTAATTATAGCTTTCATTTGATAACCCACTCGATTGGTTTGAATAAAAAACATTTTTGAGAACATAAAATTTTAAGCTTAAAGTCCGCCATTTTGATTTTTCAAGAATTTCATGTACTTACCCTGCGTCACTCGCGTCATCAAGACGAATCCAATGACGTATCATTTATCGAAATCGGTTCAGCCGTTGAGTAGCTACGAGAGGACATAGGAATAGACATACATACATACATACATACATACGCGTCAAACACATAACCCTCCTTCTTCGCAGTCGGGTAAAAAGACGTAACGTGGATATGACCTAAGTTAGCAGGAGCCTGTTGAATATGGGTGGCACGTTGTTGCATTCTTTGTCGGAGTTCCATATTCAGCAGAGGACTATTTCGGCTACCGATGATGATGATAATGATGATGATGATGATGATGATGATAATGATTTCAAAACGACTGCCTATGCCCGCGTCTTCTCCCCACCTGAAATTTACGGCGTATTAGTACGAACTGCTGTAAATGCTGTAAATATTCATTGGTAAATAAATAAACAATACAACCGAAGTAACGTCGTTTACTCAATTTTCCATTCGACTTTACTCAAGCTCTAAAAATAACTTCATGGATCCGTGTCATACTTTTAACCTATTGTTGATTACCGAGAAATATTTCAGTTAAAATATTTGTGACACGCGCTTTAGTATTGACAAATAAAGTGTGTCTGAATAACAAATCAATATTGATCAAAATGGCGTCTTGGGCCTGAGTCATGATAGTGTTGACTTTATTTGACTGTAGCACAAGCTGTAGTATCTACCTGACGAATTATATGTTTTATCTTAATGTTTCCTGTGTTAATATTCAAAGAAAAACCATTAAATTTAAATCTGTAATATCTTTGCTCAATGTATTCACGATGTAACCAAATAAAAGTTTCTCGGATGAACTCATTCACATAATTTAATGATATTTTGGCTTAGGATGGGTCAGAGGGCAAAATACCATACTATAAAAATTGAATGGTATGTGTGAAGTTCCCAATCCGCACTGGGCCCGCGTGGGAACTACGGCCCAAGTGTTATTCTGAGAGCAGGACTTGCCCAGCAGTGGGATGTGTAGGTATAGGCTGGGATGATGATGATAATTCCATTAACACGTTCACTACGGCATCGGGTCGAATATATCCGATGTAGAACTTTCCTCCGGTGCGGGGATGAAATTACTGTTCTGAACGCTGGTGCGGGATAGATATCTCTGTATTTTGAATAAGTAAAAAAGGGACAGCTAGTGTCTTGTCAATGTTTCTTCAAATATAGGCAATTTACGCAAAAAACACTCATCGGATATTTTCGACCCCATGACGACCAGTGCGAAGTATTTTCATCTAGTGCGTTTATCGGGTCTTAAAGACCCGATGCCCGTGACCCGATAGCCGGACTAGATTAAAGCCTAGTTCAGCTAGTGCAGTCTAAATAGGTGGATGACAATTGCAGTGCGAGATAACGTGAATAAAATTATCGACCATGAAGCGGCCGAGGAAAATGTTGTTTATGAGTGAAAGAACCTGCCAGGAAAAAAATAAATTCGTAAGCAAAATATTGCTACAAATAATATTTACACTACAATGGGCATAAAAAACCGAAATTGTTCGGATGTTGCGATAAATTATGCGAAATAGTAAATAGCAAAGATGCCGGGACAAAAGTCAAAAAAGTGAAAACAATGTGCGAAGCGTGTAAAAACATTTCGTCATAAATAACATATCATACATGACATAACTAAAAACATTAAGTGCTAATTGTACATGCTATTATTTTGTATCCCAGAAAGTATTTTTAATTAAAACTACTTACTATCGATATCGACATTTTATTTCTACCCCCAACACTAAAAAATATTGATATTGTAAACAGTCAGTGCGGACATGGGTCTAAAAGATCCGACAGATTGTTCTCTTTTTTGCCATCAAATCACACAGTAAATCTACCTGCGATTTGAAGATAGACTAGGTTGACTATGTAAGAATATGTTGTTTTAAATATATATGTATGAATGATCATAACTACGTAGATATTCACAATTAAACAAGAGCATACCCAACGGTCTCCTTGACCCGTTAACGCACTAGAATAATAGTTATGCATCGGATCTAAAAGACCCCATGTCGTACCCAAGTAAAGTAATTGAAATTCTTTGCCGTAGTGAACGTGTTAAAAAAAAAGTCGCACGTACGATCCGGACCGATTAGAATGAGTATACCCTAGATAAGAGGGCGGCAACCGTCAGCCGTGGTGGCCGAGTGGTTTGACCTATGGCCTCTCAAGCAGAGGATCGTGGCTTCAAACCCCGGCCCGCACCTCTGAGTCTTCGAAATTCATGTGCGAAATTACATTTGAAATTTACCACGAGCTTTAGGTACGGTGCAGGAAACCTGGACAAACCTGCGAAGCGATTCAATGGTGTGTGTGAAGTTCCCAATCCGCACTGGGCCCGCGTGGGAACTACGGCCCAAGCCCTGTCATTCTGAGAGGAGGGCTGTGCCCAGCAGTGGGACGTATATAGGCTGGGATGATGAAGAGGGCGGCAAAATTTTCTTCCGCCGCGGGATGCTGATACCCACGCTACGGCACTGTATGGCAATGGATTTATAAGTGATAGTTGATTGACACCAATATGTGTCGTAAATCCCACATTATATCTTGTATCGTCTAAATAGGGCCCAAGTCTCCCTGAACTAATAAATCGGTCTCGACCCTACATCACCTGAATATAAACAGGTCGTTGCCCCGTGAATCAGCTGTTGGATCGACGTTATATAAAATGTGCTAGACTATTACGCAATAGATTCGTAACAGTTCGAGACTTATTTTACCTACGATAGAAATTCTCTTAGAGCTATTTTAAATATTTCTCGGGACTATATCATGATTTTGATTTTTTGTTTTTGACGATCGAATGGCTAAGTGGTTGCAGAACCTGACTACGAAGCTTGAGGTCCCAGGTTCGATTCCCGGCCGGGGCAGACATTTGAATGAATAATAGGAATGTTTGTTCTCGGGTCTTGGATGTTTAATATGTGTAATATTTAGTATGTATTTATCTATATAAGTATGTTTATCTGTTGCCTAGTACCCATAGTAGGTACAAGCTTTGCTTAGTTTGGGACTAGGTCAATTGGTGTCAGGTCAGGTGTCCCATGATATTTAATTATTTTATTTTATTTAATCGAGGTAATTAAGCAATAGGTAGTTCGTGATTAAATCCCGAAAAATATTGCTCATACAGCTATTTGGGCAGCGTAGTAATTGCGTGGAGGAATTTAATTGTAACCCATAAGTTTGTATTTTATTGTATTTTTATGAAAAGATGAATAAATATTATTATTATATTATTCATCATCATCATCATCATCATCAGCCGGAAGACGTCGTCTGCTGAACAAAGGCCTCCCCCTTAGAACGCCATAATGAACGACAACTCGCCAATTATAGGTATTATTATTATGTTATTTTTTCATGTAAGTTTTTAAACTAATAATAAACTGAATTGACTGTCTGATTAGTAAAACTGAAGCTTAAAATATTCGCTCACTTTAGATAAATAAATACAGAAAAACAATAAACAAGTGTACGTTAATTCAACTTAACATTACATGACTTGATATCTGATGCAATAAGGTCGCCTATTGCTTACCGAGTCAAATCTATCGGTGTCCTTTTTACTTACATTGATCACTTTGATGTTCAATGATTTATCATCGTGTTGCATTATAACAAGGAGTTTAATGGGAATCGAATAAACATGAATGAAAAAGTACATATATTATTGGGAATGACAGAGAGTAATTTGGACAGAGTAATGCTCGATGCAGCTGTTGAACTTGCTCTGGATCTTATCAACATTCTTGCTATTCATATACCAGACCAGACGACCAGATGGCCTAGTGGTTAGAGAACCTGACTACGAAGCTTGAGGTCCCGGGTTCGATTCCCGTGTCGGGGCAGATATTTGTATGAAAAATACGAATGTTTGTTCTCGGGTCTTGGGTGTTTAATATGTATTTAAGTATGTATCTATCTATATAATTATATTTATCCGTTGCTTAGTACCCATAACACAAGCTTTGCTAAGCTTACTTTGGGTCTAGGTCAATTGGTGTGAATTTGAATAGAATGGAATACTTTAGTAAAATACAAATTACAAGGTTACAAAATAATCATCACTATCCCGTGACTACCAAACTAGGCTGAGCCTGTATCTTGGCACTCACCGAGTCAGGTTACAATCAATCCCCCGAATTGTCCCGTGATATTTATTTATTTATTATTATTTATATTTGTTCAGGACGCGGCAACTGTCAAAGGCATTAAGAAACTAGAAGCACTGTAATTTTCTGAAATTTTCCAGAAGTTTTTAACATCAAAAAGATGTCGCGTCTGCTTAATTGCGGCACAAATGGCTGCTCTCTGGTAGATTTGCTGCATCTACCTGCTCGACCTTGGTTCGCGAATCCAGTCCCTTCAAATACATACAACACGGACATAATGGTTGTGCAGGCGCACGTTTGGCACGCATCGCTTCTGAGTATGATCATTACTTGGAATAAGGTGTAATGATCGACGGTAATAATTTACACGATCGAATTCATGCTTTTTAAGCGAGTTCAAAGAAATTGTGAAGATGCTTTTTCGATACAGTGATTCGTTTGCGAGATACTTCAGAGTGCAAATTTTAGAGTCAAGCCGAGGACCCCACTACGAAGCTTGAGGTCCCTGGATCCCCGGCCGGGGCAGAGCATGTCCCATGAAATTTATTTATTCTTATTGCGTTCACCAAGAATATATAGTTATAATAAATAGGTACGTAGCAGAGATGCGCCGAGTGTAACTTTTACCGAGTAACCGAGTACTTACCGAGTAAGTATACTCGGTTCAAAGTTTCTCAAACCGAGTACTCGGCCGAGTTACTCGGTTCAGTACTAATAGTTTTTCAGTGGTTCAGTTTTGAGGCGAGGAAACGGTTTAGACGGGGAATCCCCGCCTTCTCCCCCGCAAATTATTCAGTTGTTGTTTTAAAGAAAATCGCATTCGGTCACAGCATTAGGTAATTGCTTAAATATTTACAATTAATAATTCATTTTTTTTGTTTTTAATTAATAAATACCTACTCTTAATAAGATTTTTAAACCAGCTGGTTTTATTATGATACATATGATTCATCTTAAATAATATTTTTCTTTAGACCGAGTATACTCGTCAATGGAACCGAGTTATTCGGCCGAGTACGAGTATAAAAAAGACTGCCGAATACACCGAGTACCGAGTAGTAGGTAAATGAGTACTCCGCCCATCTCTAGTACGTAGTGACTGATTATAGTGAAGCATACTATGTGTATATATTATCTATAGGTGTCTGCAATCAGACTATGGACATAATCATAAATTAACTTATGATTACATTAAAATTAAACAAAACAATGTGTCAAACTACATGCAAAGTTTTTCATTTATTTATTTACGATTTTTCTTGCAGGTTTGCGCTCTCTTTTAACTTATTGAGTTACGTGGAGGGAACTTAATAGTTAGTGCAGTTGTCACGTGATGACTGACGAGATGAATGTTTTACTTGCCATCAATAACAGTTGCGGATCCATAAAATGATAGTCCGACATAATTGGCAACATTCGGTATTGTAGTAAACTGTTGTTTTATTACTGTCTGTTTCTATCCTTAGACGACCAGATGGCCTAGTGGTTAGAGAACCTGACTACGAAGCTTGAGGTCCTGGGTTGGATTCCCGTGTCGGGGCAGATATTTGTATGAAAAATACGAATGTTTGTTCTCGGGTCTTGGGTGTTTAATATGTATTTAAGTATGTATCTATATCTATATAATTATATTTATCCGTTGCTTAGTACCCATAACACAAGCTTTGCTAAGCTTACTTTGGGACTAGGGCAATTGGGGTGAATTGTCTCGTGGTATTTTTTTTTTGTTATCCTGGTGGAAACCTTCGTTTGTTATCAAACAGTACAGTTCGATGAAAAACAAATTTAAATTGTACAAAAATATCACGCTTTGTTTTATGATTTAAATTCGGGTTTTGTTCCGCGTAGGTACCTTAAATTTAAAAAAGCTCAATATTTCGGCGCCATGATCACGAGACGACCCATAAAATTAGCAATGACCGCGATAGTCTAAAAACATTCTCACGCTTGGATATTCTACTAATATTCTTCGGTGCCTTTGTTGGAGTAAGCTGTTTAAAGGTTTGTGTAATTGAAGTTTTGGGATTTTACTAAATCCTAATGATTCACAAAATTATTATCTTCATTCATTAATGTTAAATGAAGGTCAAAAAACAAGAAATACATTAAAAATAAACAATAGGACAATTTAAAGATATTTTAACATATAAAACAGAAGGGAAGACATAAAAAGTTTCAGGCTTAGCATGGCGCATATAGATAGCTAGAAACTGTATTCTTCACAACAAAATACGGCTAAATCAAAAGCTTAATAAAAACAAGAAAGTAAAAGTAGTGTTTTTTTTTTAATAAATTTAAAACAAAAATTTACAGAACAGAACCAAATAGACAGAAATAATTGATTATAATAAGATAGAGATAAGAGATACAGAGAGCTACGTGAATGAACGCAATGAATGAATGAATGAATGGTCTAGTGACCAAAGAAATGGACATACATACCCACATACATACATACGCTCGAAAAACATAACCCTCCTTTGGGCAGTCGGGTAAAAACAAGGCGACATAAGACAGTTTAATTATTCTATAATAAGTGGAGTAAATTGTCGTAAAAGGAAGTTTTTTTTCCCACGACAGGATGTCAATCGAAACAATAGGAAATTACCTCAGAAGTAGCTATGTAGGTTGCGAAAACTCCAACTTCGCTATTTATGTATTTGGAAATTAATTTCCCTGTTTGTTTTGTCGGTGCACAATTGTACATACATTACTAATTTTTTTTAGCTTCGATCGCGTGAACGGTGTATGTGTCGGTGGCCGATCGTAAAATCCGCCAGATCACGAAATTCCTAGGCATATCACGATGTGCCTGAGAAACAATACGGCAGATCCGATATGAGAAGTGCCAGAACCGATATGGCGGCGTTCCGTGATATGCCTAGGAATTTCATGATCTGCCTAAATTGGCCGAATCATGAAATGGCGACGTTTCGTGGTGGCGTTGGCATTTAATGATATGCCTAAACGTCACTAGGCAAATCTTTAAACGGTTAGTTTTGAAAGATATAGCGGATGTCACTTAGCCAAGGAATTTCCTGATCTGGCGGATTTTACGATCGGCCGTCGACTCTGTGTCAATTAAATTGAAAAAGAAGAAAGAGTTTTCTGAAAATTTTGTGAACGTATGAAATTCAAAAATTTTGTGTTCTTTTTTGCAAAAACACTAGTTTAATTGTGCGTAATTATTTTTTGTAAAACTCAGTTGCCACAATTACAATGCAATGCGTATTTTGACTGTTTTATTTTCTCTTACCCTGCCCAAACCTGCCAAACCTGCACAAACCTGCAAAGCAATTCAATGGTGCGTGTGAAGTTCCCAATCCGCACTGGGCCCGCGTGGGAACTATGGCCCAAGCCCTCTTGTTCTGAGAGGAGGCCTGTGCCCAGCAGTGGGACGTATATAGGCTGGGATGATGATGATGATGATTTTCCCTTACAGACTTATAGAGCGATCGTAATTCCAATGACACTCAAATTTCCTTTACAACAGCGAAAATATTGGAACAGTATCGAAAGGCTCAATTTTCACTAAAACACAGTTCCTAGGTGTATTTATGCTCGATTGCCATCTTAGCCTTGTCTTCACGTGAAACTTAAATCGTTTCCAAGAAATTCATCAGTAGGTATTCCATCAACATCGAGAAAATAGTCATTAAAGGATGTGAAAGAACATTGTTTCAGAACAAAAAAAGGAACCAGTTTCCTTGTGATGAATTTCTCACGGTAGCTAGTGAGAATTATGTATAATTGAGTGATTGGTTCAGCAGGTGGAGCATTTGGGTGTAGAGGGTAATTAAAAATTCAACGTTAGTTTACCATTTGGGTAAACAATCTGCATTTTTGCGGCTTTTTTCCCCTCATTACTGTTTCGGCAAGTGTTATAAAAGAGATGATGGTCATCGTCAAACATTTATAAAAACTAAAGACAATAACGATGCTAAAATCAGCGTGATCAAAATTGTTATGATTCGTTTATATAAATAAATATCACGGGACAATTCACACCAATTGACCTAGTCCCAAAGTAAGCTTAGCAAAGCTTGTGTTATGGATACTATAAGCAACGGATAAATATAATTATATAGATAGATACATACTTAAATACATAGTAAACACCCAAGACCCGAGAACAAACATTCGTATTTTTCATACAAATATCTGGCCCGACACGGGAATCGAACCCGGGACCTCAAGCTTCGTAGTCAGGTTCTCTAACCACTAGGCCATCTGGTCGTCTAGAATTCGATGTAGATTTTGATTTTCGATAATTTGTAGAGTTTTTGTATTTCTACCACAGAACTAAAAAACCGGCCAAGTGCGAGTAGGACTCGCGCACGAAGGGTTCCGTATCATTATCTATACAACATTATTACCAGAAAAACAACAAAAAGTTGCCGTTATTAATATCGAGCAAAAAACGGCAAAAAAGTCACGTTTCTTTTACTCGTATGGGAGCGACCCTTATATATTAATTTTATTCTGTTTATAGTATTTGTTGTTTAGCGGCAACTGAAATACATATTTTGTGAAAATTTCAACTATCTACCTATCACGGTTCATAAGATACAGCCTGGTGACAGACGGACAGAGGGATGGACAGCGGAGTCTTAGTAATAGGGTCCCGTTTTTACCCTTTGGGTACGGAACCCTAAAAACTGTATCACAATATTCTAGATTTTTTACAGAAAAGTGCCCAGAAAAATGAGACCGTTGAAAATCTCCAATAATCGCCCTGGGATGGTAATGAGGTTTAGATGAGCTGTCAATACTCTCGAATATCCGCGGGGGCAAGTCAATCGATACCACGCGACGAATCATATTTTTTATGTAAATAACCCAATTATTACACTTTAGTCACGTTTCTCAAACCAATTAATACCTATGCGGTAATAATGTGAAACCTAGGGCATTAACACCAAGCCCGCTAAAGCGTTTGGTGTAAAATTACATCGAGTCACGTGCCCATGTTTTTTATTAAATACATATTTTTTATGGATACGTGTTATGTAATGACCTTTGCTTTGCTCCAGTGCAGGCTCCCGAGCCTTACATTTAGTCTTTTTTTATTATTTTTTAATATTACAAAATGTGATGTGGGTGTGCTAAATACAGACTGCCAAAGGAGATCGTGCATATGCAGACGCAATAAACTCCCTTATGCTTTTTACTGAATTTCGGGGTGTACCGCTAGCACTACGCGGTACCTATGTATAGTTTTCGAGAAATTGAGCTGAAAAAAAATGTGTCTGAAGTTCCTTTGAGATTTTTTTTGCCCGATTGTCCTAAGGAGGGTTTTTTTTTTAAATTGTACCCTTGCGGAGCCGGGAAGGGATGCTAGTCTCCTCAAAAATAACGTCGTATAAAATTTTAAAAAAAGGAAAACATCGTGAGGAAACCTACACACCAGCGAAGAAATTTGAATTGATTTTAATAAACTAGCTACAGAAGAAGGACTTACCCATCATTCATACCCTTCTCAAGAAACACATAAGAATAACCTACTTAACTACACACTAGGTACAATTAATGAAAAATTCATGTCAACAATGGAAAAAAAACTACTTTATAATTCCAGAAGTGCCATCATTACAAAGAATTACTCGTTTAAAGACTTGACAGTGACCCCATAATTTTGAAAAAAAAAAAATATCTGCAAACTCTTCAGTTAGAAAGGCCAATATATAAGCACCCGAATATTATAAGGTTACTCCATCACTTGGTCTAGTTTGTCCTTTTCCGTTAGTCACCTTTCGGGTACGGAACCCTAAAAGCATGTCAATCTCATTAAACTTGACACTTCGAACGTTTTAAAATTCGATAGTTATCGATAAACGTTTCGGCAGCACGTGTCCACTAGCACGTGACGTCATCCGACACGGCACGCCTGACGTGATAATGGACACCTAAGTATCAACTGTTTTTTTGCGTTACATATTGATAAATTACGTAATGGTCGTGGAAAAGTAAACCAATAAATAATTTGGATAAGGACAAAAAAATTTACGGAACTAAGTTATTTACGAATAGTTTCTTCTCTAATGTTTAAAACTTTCGTGATTTTCACCACTACTCTACCACGCCACCACCACTACTCCACCACTACCACTACACACTACCCCACTACACCACTACTCGTGTCCTCGGCCACTGCAATGTGATCGAAACGTCGACGTGATACTCGTGTGTTGAGCGTGATAAGTCCCGTTTGTGGTATTTTAATTATTAGTTTCTTCTCTATTTTGCACCCCCGACGCAAAAAGAGGGGTGTTGTTTGACGCCGATGTCTGCGGGGCTACTCCGAAATTCGCATAACGGAGTTCGTGTCGTTCCGTCCGTCTGACACTTATACAATTTAATACGAGAGTGAGAGTGACGGTACGATACGAACTTCGTTTTTCGAATTTCAAAGTAGGCCCTTTGTCTGTCTGTGGCATCGTAGCTTTCAAACGGATGCAAGTTTAATTGCGGCGGTTTTTAGCTATGTTTCATTGGAATCGTTTCAGCCAGTTTTGAGATATTGAACTTCGAAATGACACGTCGCAGGTTTTTAACTTTTTAATTTATTCCGACTTTCCCATGAGATCACAATATACATCTACGCATGTGAAATCCATCTGGATTTTACATTTTAGAGATATCATTTAAGTATTTTAGATGAAAAAATAGATCCAAATTACAATTAGTTGGAGGGAGACGTTTGTAATTTGGATGTATTTTCATCTTAAAAACAATAGTTTTGTTTAAATATTCACTAAATTACGTAGAAAATACAGCTTCCAAACAATGTTAGTAATAGTACAGTCAGCAGCAGAAGTGGATAAGTGATTACGGTAGGTACTCAAAATCTGCATACGACTCTACTGTCAGGGTAATCAGAGAATGTTTGGATCATTTTCAGCATGACAACTGCTCATCTGCTGCTGACTTCGAGCTGATCTTTGATCCTAGAATAAACGACTTCTAACAAGCAGATAACTTTTTCAAAGTATAAGTAAAAGAGGCTTAACTTAATTTACAAGTACTTGAAGTCTTTAAGCTTGAGCGAAAGTTCAAACCTTTTTTACTGAAATATTTTATCTTTTTCTATACGAAGCAATTACGGCTATGGTAGCGAAACTGTATTGACTAATATTGTCGTCCATGTAAGTTAGTTTTGGGGTTCATTTATAAACTGTAAAAATGGGACCATACATCTTATCACAGACACAACACACAGGGAGAGATATACAGAAAAATCTCACAAACATCCTGTTTTTTTTGTACTTAACTTTTTAAATCAGATGTTTATGCACGCTTGTTGTGTCAGATATTGGTGCTAGTGACTGTAGATCCGCAAAAATAAGTATAAGTAATATAAGTTACTTTGGTAATGGTATAACTTTATTACTTTGTTTACTTCTATCCATTCTATTGTCACCATCTTGATGAATTTCCTGATGATCCAGTCACTTAAGCAATAAGAAGGGGTCAGTCGCTCATTCCGAGTGAATCTCCTAATATTACTGCATCATGACAGTCAAATTGTGGAAGCAACTGCCGTCAGCAGCTAGTGTTTTCAGATGATTATGACATCGACGCTGTCAAGAAAAGGGTTTATAAGCATAAACACCAGTCTATATTACCTGTAACTGTAACACAAAATAAATACTTTGACTTTGACTTCGAACCCACTGTGAGAGAGTGTTTACGCTAGGACGATTAGGAACAGAAACCATTCCCGCCATTAGTATGCAGAACTGTGACTACAAAACGACGCCGAATTTCCGCGTAATTTCCGCTAAAATCAGTTGCGGAACATCATTCGCGTAACTTCGGCACAGTCTACTTAGACACTTCATCATCATCAACCGGAAGATGTCCACTGCTGAACAATGGTCTCCCCCTTAGAACGTCACAATAAACGACAACTTGCCACTTGCATCCACCGCCACCAGTTGCCCGCAACTCTCACGATGTCAAGTTAAGATTGGTTTTTCATCAGTCGGGACCCATTCAAATCTTAACCAGCTCAAAAAATCTTGGTAATTGGGTCCCGACTGTTTAACCTTAAATGAGCTTCTTGACGGAGTTCTAGACCACTAGATTTATTTTCTTCCTTTTAGTTTTTAAGGCAGTCGGGTTTTTTGTTTTTTTTAAATTGAATTTATATCCACCTATTTTCACCTATGTTTGACACATAAACGTACAGGAATTTGAATTTGGAACTAAAAAAATACCTGCCATTATTTGATCATTTTGCTAAATCTATACATTTTTATTTTAGAACAGGTGAAGTGCTGTGCCGATGATATTTGAGCGCCAGATCTGCTACATGATTAAATTGACTATGTGATCGATCTGGTCACGTGTAGGAGTGTGTGGACCAGAAAACGCATGCCTGGTCACGAGGCGAAAACGTGCAAATCCGTCTTAAATAGTTGGCGAACTGTAAAAAGGTATTTTATTTTATTTTTTCGAGAAGAAAATAGGTACGTGAGCGAGCGGTCCTTTAGTCATATAAGCTCTGTAGTCATACTGCCTCAGAGGCTGTATCGTCTAACGCGTTAACTTTCGTGATTCACCATCTCTTTCTATCCTCGTCTTATGTCGTGTGATAGAATGAAGTGGTGAAAACGATTGTGATTCCAATATAAAATAAAAATAAAATAAAAAGACATTTATTGCCACATTAAAAAAAATACAATGAACATAACAAAATACAAAAACAAAAACAACAGACACGTTACAAATATGTGGCAATAGGCTCAAGCTCAGCATTCACACGCTGCCGGTCGACAACCGGCGGCGCTGATTTTCAGCCTGCGTAAACCCGTCTCGCGGCACGTTTTAAGGCCTCAAACGTTCGTTTTTTCTAGATACAATTCTGATACAGTTTTTAGTTATCCGCTATAAATACAGGAACTCTAATAAATAATCAAAAATGACATCAAAATCTATAGCTAATTCACATACACACAACACTTCTTATTGTTATTTTTCCTAACCTTAATGTGTCATTGCTGTTATAAAATATTTTTTTTTCTTTCTTTCTTTCTTTCTTTCTTTCTTTCTTTCTTTCTAAGTCGTAAAACAATGAGCCCGTTGAAACGCTCGAATAATCGCCCAGCAGGGCTACTACGAAACTCGAAACTCGAAGTTCGTTTCGTGCGGTCCCTCTCGCTTTCGTATTAAATAGTATAAGTGTCAGAGGGACCGCACGACACGAACTTCGAGTTTCGAGTTTCGTAGTTAGCCCTGCTGGCTTTCATTGTTTATGCCTACGAGTATACACGCTTTGAGTTACTAAAACTAGCCTTAGAAAAACGTAAGATAAAACGAAACTGCTATGGCCACATTCTGGAGGCCTTTGCCCAGCAGTGGGACGTGATACGATACAATCTAAATAACTCTTGCAATTCAATTCAATTCTTGCAAGTATAGCTCCATCGATACTATCGATGATTCCGCCAATGTCGAGGTTGGAAAAGACACTATCAGTTTAGTCGTTGTTCGGTAGATTCAGTGTGCGGTTAAATAACTCTTTATTGCACACCAACACCATAGTAAGCAGTACAGAAAAAACAGGTGTACACAGAGATTTTGAGATAAGCAATAGCGGCCTTATCGCTTCAGAGCGATCTCTTCCAGGCAACCTACGATGATAGCTGGCTTTGTTGAATGTTGTTTTTTTTGTTACGAGTACAGGTTCCCAATTTCAAGTCGGACGCGGATGAAAGTAGCTGAGCAAGATTTTACGCAGACAATAGTAATAAATTTACTTGTTTTACACAATGCCTCTTGACTAATGAGTAGTTAAGAAATGTCCGCAACTGCGGGGCTACTACGAAACTCGAAGTTCGTGTCGTGCGGTCCCTCTGACACTTATTCTATTTAATACGAGAGCGAGAGGGACGGTACGATACGAACTTCGAGTTTCGAGTTTCGTAGTAGCCCTGCTGCATCTAAGCAATGAGCAATGTTACGTCACTGAACCAAGATGACTCAATGATAGACGCGTCTGCAAATCTGCACTCTTGCATAAGTGTATTTATAGAACACAGATAGTACCTGTAAAAAAATATTTTTTTCTAAAGTTGTATTCACATGTGAACTTTACGCATACCATAGAATGAGGGCTACCGTTTTCGCGCTCACCAGTTGGCGCCACTGTAGACAAAGGTCCTGCCTGAAGTTATAGTGGTTAGTTTGTTATTACGGGCGTGAAAACAAAATTTACATTTAAATCATATTTAATGTCTTAAAACCGTACCATAAAAATATCGAGCAACCACAGTGTTGCGTAGTCCCGTTTTGTTCGGAAAAAGGGAGGACAAAGGCACAGTGTAAGAAAATGTAAAAAGAAAAGAGGGGGTTCTAAACACTTTTTGTGAAGTCGTAATAATAATAATAATGATGATGATGATGAATAAAAGAAGTAATACGATGAAGTCGTAATTTCGTTTAGTTTGTAAGTACTTACTTACTTGTTCCATCGCTACCTCAAATCCGTTCTCTAATAATTAGTCAGTTGGTTGTATTTATTTTTGAAAACCTTCATTATTTTAAAAAATATTCATTCAATTCACTCTCTTGATAAAATGACGTTTATTCATTTTATAACCGTTTAAGTTATAGTTAATAATGTTATGCATACTACAATTAGGCGGATTCATTATTATGCTAAATAAGTGTTATGCAACATTTTCTTAGTGTAAAGTTTGTGGTAAAGTTGAAACGTAATTGCGTACGTACATTCAGAAGTGTGAGCCCTAGTTTGAACCCACGAACTTCTGGCTGAGTGTCCATAAGTCAAATTAGGCTACCTAGAACTCGTGCACTGAGGGTTGCGTATAAACTTAAAAGCAAGCAAACAATAAGTTTGTTAAAAATATTTTAATGCATTTTTTTTACTGTAAGTACTTGCATTGCCATTCAAATTACATATCGTTGCTTAAATCGCTGGATTAAATACATAAAAACTTTTTAAAAAAAAAATAAACCGCCGAAAAGGCTGTGCCCACCAGTGGGGCGCATGCTGGGATGATGATGAGCCCTTAAACGGGACATTTGCCGTTTCGCTATGGCATTCGAGACGGGTTTATATTAATCCGCATAAATTAATTGTCCTAATTGAAATTGGCGTAACGTTATTTCGCATAACTGAATTTACGCATAATGTGGATTGGCATAAATTTAAATTAGGCATAACATTAATTTGCTTAAGTATAAAAGAGTATAAAAATAAAATGATTATTCAAATGAAATTGTAAATTGTATTTGTCAAACAAGTGAAGTGTTACTTTAAGTGAAAAAATATTACTAAAAGTAAAGTGATTATTGTTTTACTTACTCAATTCAATTAGATCTGAGAAGTGAACTAATATGTAAAAATATCTATTATTGGGCGATTACTCGTATAAAAAAATACCTAACATCGAAGGCTAAGGCGGTAGCGAAACTTAGCGTAGCTGGAGCCATTGCCTTTTGAACCTAACCTATCCGAGTCTGTTTTACCCTGAACAAGCTAATTCACTCGCTTGATAAAATTACGTCTATTCATTTTATAACAGTTTAAGTTATAGTTAATAATGTTATGCATATTACAATTAGGCGGATTCATTATTATGCTAAATAAGTGTTATGCTTCTTTATAGTTATGCAAGTTCGCGCTTATGCACAATTATGTTATGCGAATTCATATTAGGACAATTAATGTTATGCGAAATAAGGGAACCCATTCGAGACGATAGATTTTCTATCATTATACACGTGCCCTAACCACTAACTGCTTCGCATTGGCCTAAAATATGCGTAAGCGTCTCTTGGCGCGTGTAACACAGTTTTATAAAAGTACAACGAGGACTCTCACGCGCAAAACCTTAAACACTACAACATAAGTATCATTTTTGCTTACTTCGTCTTAATTTTCATAGTTGTTCTGAATCTAAGTTACAAAGTTAAAGTGCGAGACGGCGAAAGCGTGAATTAAAATAGTTGCATAGTTTTTCATGAGTTTGTTAGACGAGGGAGACGCTGTCGACGGCAAATGTAAAGTTGCGCTGCGCTTGCACTTGTCAGATTTGCAGGTGATTGCAGTGGCTTGCATTTTTTTACCGTTTAAGATTTTAAAAGACATTTTAAAATTATGTGTGTGAACATATTAATTAATATAGTATAGAAGCATGGCACAGGAGTGTGGTGGTGCTCTTCTTCAATAAAGGTGACAATACCTTAGACACCTATTGAAGAACTATAGAATAGACCCATTTCACTCCTAAGTCATGTATACAAGTTGTTTTCAAGGGTCATTACGAATCGTCTCGAGTGCAGGTTCGATGATTTCCAGCCTCTCGGACAAGCTATGGATTCCGTAAAGGCTCGTGATAAATTTTAAATGTAATGCCGCATATGAATTTCGAAAAACTCGGAGGTGCGGGCCTGGGTTTCAACCCACGATCCCCTGCTTGAGATGCCATAGGTCAAACCACTAGACCACCTTGGCTTCCGGCGGAATCCGGACCTACACCCTACACGCAATCAAAAGAGAAAACGCTCACCGCCCCGCTCCCCGCCCCGCTACCCGCTTACGTCATGGGCCGTGGGCCTGTACTACGAAGTGCAAAATTCGAACTTCGTATCTTGCCGTCCCGCTGACGCTTAATTATTTAATACGAGAGTGAGAGGGACGGTAGGTACGATACAAACTTCGATTTTTCGAGTTTCTTAGTAGGCCCCTGTTCGCGGCCTAAACGGTCGTCTAGAACAAGAGGTCAACGATCACCAAAATATGAAAGCATAATTCACCATAATACCATGTTATTTCACAATTGACTTCAAACGAAAGCAATTGTTATGTATTACACTAAAGTTTATTATACAAGCCTGACTGGTTGTGGAAATTAAATTACGACGCACAATATTACAGTAAATATTGACTAGCTTTTGAACGTAGCTCAGACGGTGCAAGGACCATACTCGTACTTTCAAAAGACAAAAAAATTGGTTTCAAGCAAGCTGACATTTTAATGATTGATACCTTGCTGACACGCTATGTACAAAATAATATTATGGAAATTCAATAAAGCGAAAAATTCAGAATATGATAAAGATCGGATTTGGAAAAAACAAATGTGTAAAATATGTATTTGTAAAATCTATAATTGTAAAAATATAGGATGTGGAAAATTCGGAAAATGTGAAATAATAATTTGGTCATAAAGATTCCGTATAAAACTGAATCTGGTAAATCGAGCAGAATGAGAAATACAGAAATTGGACCCCATCTCTGACACGACCTACTGATAAAAATACCTACCTACCTACATTAAAAACTTTTCATTTCATTAAATAAAAAATCTGGTCAAGTACGTGACGGGCCATGCGCAGTGTAGGGTTCCGTATTAATACGCCGTAAATATTAAGATTTGATCGACTATTACTTGTTAACTTGTAAAGCATTGTGCTACGTTGCGTTGTGATAGTTTTCCTTTTAAATTCGTGATGTGATGAATTTTTCATATTTTTCAAGCCTTTTGCTTTACTCTACCCAGAGGCTCTTGAGATATTTTCAACCCCCATGGTACAGTTAGCATCAAAAGTAGCTGGTTACTTTTGTACTTTGTCGTTTTGCAGCCACGCACCTACTTAGCGCCATACAAGATTGACAAATGTTGTGACAGAGTAAAAAAGTAACCAGCTACTTTTGATGCTGACCGTACCTATATACAGATAAAAAAAAAAAAAACTGAATCGACGATAATTTTCATACAATACTCAAAATTGTACTAGAATCGGTTGAGAAATGCGATTACAAAAGAACATAGGTACGGTAGCATTTCAAACCAAGTATACATTATAAAATCTCACGCTGTCTCAAATACCTACTCTAAAACATATACTAGCTCTCGTGATATTGCTGTATTATGTTCTTGGATCCTTGCCCACCCAGTTTCACATTATTATTTTACAACTGGAAAATTCTGTAAATATCTATTTAGAATGAATGCGTGGAGATTGTGGTAGCTTAATTTGTATATTTAACTTGACTAACTGACAGGTTGTTACTCATACACAGTAATTTGTGACATAATTTGAGTAATCGTGACATGAAAGGAATGACTGTATGCAATGAAAATCGTCCATGACGCTATGGAAACTTAACAGGAAAAACCTGATCAGTGCGAGTAAATCTCGTGTTGGCAGGGTCCCGAAGTTTCCTAAATATTCCGAAAATTTCCCATGTTACTTTAAATATCATGTAGATGAAGATTTTCCTGTAATCTATGAATTTATATCTTTTTCTTGTATTTTTTATCATAAATATTTTAGGCCCAGTAGTTTCGGTGGTAAGTGGAGGGGTACATTTCAGTCTAATTAAAAAAAGCCACAAGTAAAAAAGCCCTTTCCAATTTACTTACAGAATTAACTTTTTTTATATACCTACATAATATCCATACTTACTTATAATTATATATGCAAAAGTCTGTGTGTTTGCATGTTTGAATGTTTGTCCGTTTTTCACTTGGAAATAGAGCGACGGATCGACGTGATTTTGGCATAGAGATAGTTTATGGGCCAGAGAGTGACATAGGCGACTTTTTATCCCGGAAAAATGCAGTCCCCCGGGAACAGCGTGCGATAACCGAATTACACGCTGACGAAGCCGCGGGCAAAAGCTAGTATAATAATATCCGAAATAGGCTAACTGTTCAAAATCAATTTGTTCCCACGAAATCAGAATTTCCACAAATACAACTGCTAGCTCAAGTTACATGTATGTAATTTGAAACGAGTGTTCTTAATGCAATTTTAAACGAAGATTTGTTACTTTCCCTGTAGTAGTTCCGGGGCTCAGCTGAAAACCAGCGCTGTAGCCCTGGTTACAGGGCAACGGCACATGCTGAGCTGAGTCCTTTTGGCATAGCACTACAGCACAACGTCTCTAATTTTAAGGGGTCCCGGAGCCAAAATGGCAAAACGGAACCCTTATAGATTCGCCATGTCTGTCTCTGTCTGTCTGTCTGTCTGTCCGTCCGTCCGCGGCTTTGCTCAGGGACTGTTAATGCTAGAAAGCTGTAATTTTGCACAACTATGTATGTAAACTATGCCGACAAAATGGTAAAATAAAAATTTTAATAATGTATTTTTTTAGTGTACCTCGCATAGACGTAATGTGGGGGTGATTTTTTTTTTCTCATACAAACTTGTAGTGTGGGGTATCGTTGAATATATCTTTCAAAATCATTAGGGGGTTGCTAAAATTATTTTTCGATTCAGTGATTCGTTTGCAAAATATTCAACTTTAAAGAGCAAATTTTCATTACAATCTAGCGTCCCCCCCCTCTAAAATCTAAACCGGTAGGTGGAAAATTTTGAAAAAATTCAGAATGGTAGTAATTTTATCATACTTTCAAGGAAAACTTTAACGGCTAAGTTTGCTTGATAATTATTAGTAGTTTAAGAGTAAATATCAGCCTAAGGTATAAAATATACCTAAACTTGGATGATTCCGTATAAAATACGAAATTGTTAGAAAAATATTACTTATTTTTTTCGTAATGGCTACGGAACCCTATTTGGGCGTGTCCGACACGCTCTTGGCCGGTTTTTCTCTCTTCTTCTACTTATGTTTTTACTGTGTCTTTGTTGTGATATAGTGTGTTTTTTTATGTCAGTAAATGTTGTGAGTTTGTAGAGAATATTCGCATTAAATGGTACATTTAACGTTACACAGTATAGGTACCTACCTACAATTAGGGAACAGATGTTTTTTCATACGCATCCAATACGCATGCGTGATAATTCTCGGAATTTGGACCCATTGTCCGGTACCGCGCAATGCGCACATTGAACTATTAAAAGAAGAAAAGAACTGTTATCATTTTTATTTCCTTTCTCATAAAGTTTTTTTTTATTCGACTATGGCAAACGAGCAAGTTCCTGATGGTTCACCACCGCCCATTTCTGCAACACCAAAGGTATTGAGATGCTTGCCAACCTAGAGGTCAAGGTGGGATACCTCAAGTGACAGTAATTTCACCGGCTGTCTTACTTCCACGCCGAAACACAACTGCATGCTGCTTCACGGCAGGATTAGCGAGCAAGATGTGGTACAATTTGCACAAGGTCCTACCACCTGCAAATCTCATAAAGTCGTCAGTTTTTCACCCCTTTGCCAATGATCACACATTGTTTTGCGTTTTTACAGATTTCAAGATAAAGCATTATATTACTTGCAGGAGTCCTTTAGGCAAGGTTTGTAGATTTTAAATTGGCAGCATTCCCTCTGAATAGCTAAGCTACTTAATTCATTGTCCGAGAAAGCTGCCAGTTTTCGTCTTATTCTGTGTTCTGTGGCGCACGCGCAGTGTTACGCCAGTTCCTAGGAGACACGTGGTCGGACGTTCGTGCGGTATCGGAGTGAACTTGGACGAAAACAGTATCGCATGACTAATGTTTCCAAAACAATGTTGAATTTTTGTTTGGTTCTTCATATGGTAGTGGTGCTGGGTATCCATTACTTAGTCTCTTTTCAAAGTTGCTGAAGGTGAAAAACTTAAATATAAATTATCTGTTGTTGTGTACCAATAGGTAGTAAGTAGTACTGTACATAATTGATATGGGACATCGACTACAGTACTTTCATTATAGCATGTTGCGGGTGGCAGCTGTCAATATCACAAGACTACAGAGTCAAAGTGTCAATATTTGTTGCTTATTCTTTTTCGTATGTTTTTCTAAGACAATAATTCAACTTGATTTCTAACTCTACTCTCGCAATCCGTAGTTAAATAGTTGCTCTTCGCCGTTTAAAAAAAAACAAACTGATGCAAAAACGCGCAGAAGTTCGTGTCGTTCCATCCCTTTCACTCTTTATATTGATATAAGAGTAAGCGGGACGGCCAGATACGAAGTCCGAATTTTGTACTTCGTAGTACATGCTGCTCTATATAATATCTAAATACTCGTAGTATGCAACATCGCTAAAACATTTTTCATCACACTTGCTCGTAAACAGTGTCGTAACATGCAGGCTATCTTGGTTGCAACCCCCCAAATAAAACCCTCGACCTTAATGTGCTTGTCATGAAACCCGTGGTCGGTAAATGAGTCATTGCGCGTACACATTTTCTTGCCATGAAGCCCAAGGTCGGTAAATGAGTCGGTGCCCGTACTGATGGCGCTGCGCGCGCTGCTGCAGGACTACATGGACCACATGCACACGCACGTTGCGGCGCATGCCGAGGGAGGTAGAGGGCGACGCTGCCAAGAGCACAGCCTAAGGTATCGCCAATATTTGGAAGAATTTTATTTTTTCTTTTACAAATATAAAATTTTACTTGCAAATGTGATGAAAAACATTGTATGTCGCACGGGCGGTACTAGAATTACGAACATCGACTCATTAAAGCCCTCAGTCTTCGACTTCGGGCTTCTAATAGACTCTCGTTCGTAATTCCTTATTTACCGCCCTTAAGACACAATGTACTATTATTGGCTTACGCTGCATTCGTAACTTTTAGACTGGACACAGTCAAAAAGAGATAATAATATAAGGACAACACAAATTGCTTTAAAGTATTATGGTAGTAAAGGTAATCGGTTCTACTCTCGATTCTGAACAAACTACTAAGCAATAGGTATTCAGTTGCTATTTCATTACGAGTAACACCTTATAAGCCGAAGCCGTGGTGGCAGAGTGGTTTAACCTATGGCCTCTCAAGCAGAGGATCGCGGGTCAAACCCCGGCTCGCACCTCTGTGTTTTCGAAATTCATGGGCGGAATTTCATTTTAAATTTACCACGAGCTCTACGGTGAAGGAAAACATCGTGAGGATACCTGCACAAACCTGCGAAGCAATTCAACGGTGTGTGTGAAGTTCCCGGCCCGCGTGGGAACTACTGCCCAAGCCCTCTCATTCTGAGAGGAGGCCTGTGCCCAGCAGTGGGAAGTATATAGGCTGGGATGATGATGATGAACACCTTATAAATTACAATCGACAGCTCTGTCGTAAGACGCAAATTTATTTATAACTTTGAAACTTACAGTGTGCGCAGGGTGTTCTCAATGTTTAACATGTTAAATAGAAACCTACAACTTTTCAATTGTAAACATTTACCATTTCTACTTCACGGCCGTACTAATGTACAATGATAAGTGTGCCCATCACACCGTAGCGAGCTAGAATGTGATTCTTTGAAAAAAACTCGTCCGCGAATCCATTCGCTGCTCTTGGCGTACAATTATTACCTAACATAACCTGATGCCATTACTTTTAACCACAAAAGTTAAGGACACATAAAATATTGAAAAACAATAAATTTGCCCTATGTCTCACCTCTGGTAAACTGAATACCTACCAAATTAATACTTACCAATAATGACAGACTGCTAGTGATATTTTAATAATTTTTAAGATCTCTTTAAGTAATAAAATGTCTTCTTTGAAGAGTCATCAAAGAGACGAGAACAAATTTCTGTGCTAAAAATAATCTTTGAATTTTACTCGTACTTAATGGTATTACTTTTTACACTTCCAGGGAATTATGTCAGCTGTTGGCTGTTGCTAAGTTATTTTACTGATAAAGTTGTTATATGATTTAATTTAAAAACATAATTTTCGTCGACAGCGACATTTTCGTTGACCGTGGCATAAATAGTAATGAATCCAATTTATTACAAAACTTAACATTTTTCAAATTGGAATTCTCAAAAAAAAGAATGTTTATCCGTGTGCATTCATTTCTACTTAATAAGCCCTTATATCGTCACCTAATGAGGATGACAGATTTACAATATTATTAATTCAACTAACTATTATACAACTAATTATTATATTAACTAACTAACCTAGGTAGCATTAACCACAGAACGCAGGCCGCACTACCTCTTTGTACCTTTAGCTATCCCTATTCTTTGTGCGAGATAACCGCCAGCTCTAGAGTCCCCCGAGGCCA
>NC_133480.1:4862395-4927196 GCF_025370935.1 Choristoneura fumiferana
TTTATTTTATTTTTTCGAGAAGAAAATACGTGAGCGAGCGGTCTTTTAGTCATATAAGCTCTGTAGTCATACTGCCTCAGAGGCTGTATCGTCTAACGCGTTAACTTTCGTGATTCACCATCTCTTTCTATCCTCGTCTTATGTCGTGTGATAGAATGAAGTGGTGAAAACGATTGTGATTCCAATAAAATAAAATAAAAATAAAATAAAAAGACATTTATTGCCACATTAAAAAAAATACAATGAACATAACAAAATACAAAAACAAAAACAACAGACACGTTACAAATATGTGGCAATAGGCTCAAGCTCAGCATTCACACGCTGCCGGTCGACAACCGGCGGCGCTGATTTTCAGCCTGCGCCCGTCTCGCGGCACGTTTTTAAGGCCTCAAACGTCTCGTTTTTCTAGATACAATTCTGATACAGTTTTTAGTTATCCGCTATAAATACAGGAACTCTAATAAATAATCAAAAATGACATCAAAATCTATAGCTAATTCACATACGGGTAAGGCCGCGAATTTTGACCAATGTGACATAGAAATAACATAAAAAAATACGTGACGTTACCATAAAACTAACGCAAATTTTTATAAAGCCTAGATCAAACTGGTAAAAATTCCCATTAGATAACGTATGTATGAAAAAAAATACATCTCATATAATAAAGTGAAGTTTTTATTTTTACTAGAACTTTCTGACGATACTGATCTTAAATCTGTCCTATATGAGATCTATAGAGCTAAACATGAGAATGTGGAAGTAAGAAGTACCCTCTAGTTGACGAACATCTTCCAAAAGTGTATCTTTACATGCCTCTCTAACACTGACAATAAGGTGCACATTATAAGCATAACGAATCTGGATGTGGTTTTTTTTATTCGACTGGATGGCAAACGATCAAATGAGTAAGAGATCACCACCGCCCATAAAAATCTGCAACACCAGGGGTATTGCAGACGCGTTGCCAACCTAGAGGCCTATGATGGGATCCTCGTGCCAGTAATTTCACCGGCTGTCTTACTCACCACGCCGAAACACAACAGTGCAAGCATTGCTGCTTCACGGCAGGATTAGCGAGGAAGATGGTGGTAGCAATCCGGGCGGACCTTGCACAAGTCCTACCACCTAGTTGTGAGCATGCTTGTGACTTCGACTGTACAAGCTATTAAATACCTCAAGAAATGGCCAAAACCCTAAATCACAGGTTTTACCAATTTAGGAAGTAGTATCTTAGTTAAGTGGATAATGTAAAAAGATGTTTTTGAAATAAATTATTATGATTATTAAGTTTAGGTAACAAATGAACTAAGTAGGTAAGTGAATCTCTCCGTTTGTCTCCCACTTTAAATACGCTATGCATGTAGCAGGACGTGAACACAGAACTCGCCACAATTCTCTTGTGCCGATCCCTGCACCTACAGATTAAATTTATTTAACTTCAAAATATCCATCTAACTAACTTACTGTGCGTGCAGTCATTGGAAACCTAATAATAATGGTGTAAGTTAGAATTTTTTGTGTGAACTTCCCTTTACCACATTTTTTCGTTACGGTTATGTACAAAATACGTAGCATTTTGTAAAAATGTAACGTAATCGTAACGAAAGTGTAACGTATTTTATACAAAAAATCGTTTTATCATGGTGAATAACGACATTTTGAACAAATAACACATGCCACTTACATGGAAAAGATTACCCTATCGTATGAAAAAACAACCAGTTAAAAATAATCACTACTTACCCTTAAAATCGAACAAGCACTTTCGACGTTTTTTCGAAAAAAACCTCCGCGTCACTTTTGATGGCTGTTTGTCAACAAACTGATGAGATTTATTTATCTCATCGATGTTTGCCCTATTAGAATTAGTTGCCAGTGTACAAAAAACTAATTTCTACCGAAATTGGCGTTAAAGGTAGCTTAAAAAAGCGTCACCTAAGTATTCGTAACGAAAACGTGGTTTTTTGGCACGTGAAAAGAATAAATATAAAACATGAAAATTATTTGATTATCATGATTCCGCAATCGGTAGGACTATCGTTATATCATAAAATTTCGTTTAAACAAAATCATGATCATGAGAAGTAAATAGCATGAAAATAATAAGGTATCAAGTACTCGTGGTCAAAAAAAATAGTCAATTTTCGTTACGTTTGACGGTAATATATTTTTATTATTTTTAAAAGGGTTTAAATCAATTATCTCATTTGCGACCTTGAGAGTTTATATCGTGTCATATAAAAAAAAAAATCAAACCTCTAGGTGTTATCAGTTTTTTTTATCAGCCTTCCAAATTTGAAACGTCCAAATTGGTCAAAATTCGCGGCCTTACCCATACACACAAAACTTCTTATTGTTATTTTTCCTAACCTTAATGTGTCATTGCTGTTATAAAATATTTTTTTTTCTTTCTTTCTTTCTTTCTTTCTTTCTTTTCTTTCTTTCTAAGTCGTAAAACAATGAGCCCGTTGAAACGCTCGAATAATCGCCCAGCAGGGCTACTACGAAACTCGAAACTCGAAGTTCGTTTCGTGCGGTCCCTCTCGCTTTCGTATTAAATAGTATAAGTGTCAGAGGGACCGCACGACACGAACTTCGAGTTTCGAGTTTCGTAGTTAGCCCTGCTGGCTTTCATTGTTTATGCCTACGAGTATACACGCTTTGAGTTACTAAAACTAGCCTTAGAAAAACGTAAGATAAAACGAAACTGCTATGGCCACATTCTGGAGGCCTTTGCCCAGCAGTGGGACGTGATACGATACAATCTAAATAACTCTTGCAATTCAATTCAATTCTTGCAAGTATAGCTCCATCGATACTATCGATGATTCCGCCAATGTCGAGGTTGGAAAAGACACTATCAGTTTAGTCGTTGTTCGGTAGATTCAGTGTGCGGTTAAATAACTCTTTATTGCACACCAACACCATAGTAAGCAGTACAGAAAAACACAGGTGTACACAGAGATTTTTTGAGATAAGCAATAGGCGGCCTTATCGCTTCAGAGCGATCTCTTCCAGGCAACCTACGATGATAGCTGGCTTTGTTGAATGTTGTTTTTTTTGTTACGAGTACAGGTTCCCAATTTCAAGTCGGACGCGGATGAAAGTAGCTGAGCAAGATTTTACGCAGACAATAGTAATAAATTTACTTGTTTTACACAATGCCTCTTGACTAATGAGTAGTTAAGAAATGTCCGCAACTGCGGGGCTACTACGAAACTCGAAGTTCGTGTCGTGCGGTCCCTCTGACACTTATTCTATTTAATACGAGAGCGAGAGGGACGGTACGATACGAACTTCGAGTTTCGAGTTTCGTAGTAGCCCTGCTGCATCTAAGCAATGTGCAATGTTACGTCACTGAACCAAGATGACTCAATGATAGACGCGTCTGCAAATCTGCACTCTTGCATAAGTGTATTTATAGAACACAGATAGTACCTGTAAAAAAATATTTTTTTCTAAAGTTGTATTCACATGTGAATTTTACGCATACCATAGAATGAGGGCTACCGTTTTCGCGCTCACCAGTTGGCGCCACTGTAGACAAAGGTCCTGCCTGAAGTTATAGTGGTTAGTTTGTTATTACGGGCGTAAAAACAAAATTACATAATTAATGTCTTAAAACCGTACCATAAAAATATCGAGCAACCACAGTATTGCGTAGTCCCGTTTTGTTCGGAAAAAGGGAGGACAAAGGCACAGTGTAAGAAAATGTAAAAAGAAAAGAAGGGGTTCTAAACACTTTTTGTGAAGTCGTAATAATAATAATGATGATGAATAAAAGAAGTAATACGATGAAGTCGTAATTTCGTTTAGTTTGTAAGTACTTACTTACTTGTTCCATCGCTACCTCAAATCCGTTCTCTAATAATTAGTCAGTTGGTTGTATTTATTTTTGAAAACCTTCATTATTTTACAAAATATTCATTCAATTCACTCTCTTGATAAAATGACGTTTATTCATTTTATAACCGTTTAAGTTATAGTTAATAATGTTATGCATACTACAATTAGGCGGATTCATTATTATGCTAAATAAGTGTTATGCAACATTTTCTTAGTGTAAAGTTTGTGGTAAAGTTGAAACGTAATTGCGTACGTACATTCAGAAGTGTGAGCCCTAGTTTGAACCCACGAACTTCTGGCTGAGTGTCCATAAGTCAAATTAGGCTACCTAGAACTCGTGCACTGAGGGTTGCGTATAAACTTAAAAGCAAGCAAACAATAAGTTTGTCAAAAAATATTTAATGCATTTTTTTTTACTGTAAGTACTTGCATTGCCATTCAAATTACATATCGTTGCTTAAATCGCTGGATTAAATACATAAAAACTTTTTAAAAAAAAATAAACCGCCGAAAAGGCTGTGCCCACCAGTGGGGCGCATGCTGGGATGATGATGAGCCCTTAAACGGGATATTTGCCGTTTCGCTATGGCATTCGAGACGGGTCTATATTAATCCGCATAAATTAATTGTCCTAATTGAAATTGGCGTAACGTTATTTCGCATAACTGAATACGCATAAAGTAAATCCGCATAATGTGGATTGGCATAACAGTAGGTAAGTTGGCATAAATTTAATTAGCATAACATTAATTTGCTTAAGTATAAAAGAGTATAAAAATAAAATGATTATTCAAATGAAATTGTAAATTGTATTTGTCAAACAAGTGAAGTGATTAAGTGAAAAAATATTACTAAAAGTAAAGTGATTATTGTTTTACTTACTCAATTCAATTAGATCTGAGAAGTGAACTAATATGTAAAAATATCTATAATTGGGCGATTACTCGTATAAAAAAATACCTAACATCGAAGACTAAGGCGGTAGCGAAACTTAGCATAGCTGGAGCCATTGCCTTTTGAACCTAACATATCGAGTCTGTTTTACCCTGAACAAGCTAATTCACTCGCTTGATAAAATTACGTCTATTCATTTTAATAACAGTTTAAGTTATAGTTAATAATGTTATGCATATTACAATTAGGCGGATTCATTATTATGCTAAATAAGTGTTATGCTTCTTTATAGTTATGCAAGTTCGCGCTTATGTACAATTATGTTATGCGAATTCATATTAGGACAATTAATGTTATGCGAAATAAGGGAACCCATTCGAGACGATAGATTTTCTATCATTATACACGTGCCCTAACCACTAACTGCTTCGCATTGGCCTAAAATATGCGTAAGCTTCTCTTGGCGCGTGTAACACAGTTTTATTAAAGTACAACGAGGACTCTCACGCGCAAAACCTTAAACACTACAACATAAGTATCATTTTTGCTTACTTCGTCTTAATTTTCATAGTTGTTCTGAATCTAAGTTACAAAGTTAAAGTGCGAGACGGCGAAAGCGTGAATTAAAATAGTTGCATAGTTTTTCATGAGTTTGTTAGACGAGGGAGACGCTTTCGACGGCAAATCTAAAGTTGCGCTGCGCTTGCACTTGTCAGATTTGCAGGTGATTGCAGTGGCTTGCATTTTTTTACCGTTTAAGATTTTAAAAGACATTTTAAAATTATGTGTGTGAACATATTAATTAATATAGTATAGAAGCATGGCAATGGAGTGTGGTGGTGCTCTTCTTCAATAAAGGTGACAATACCTTAGACACCTATTGAAGAACTATAGAATAGACCCATTTCACTCCTAAGTCATGTATACAAGTTGTTTTCAAGGGTCATTACGAATCGTCTCGAGTGCAGGTTCGATGATTTCCAGCCTCTCGGACAAGCTATGGATTCCGTTAAGGCTCGTGGCAAATTTTAAATGTAATGCCGCATATGAATTTCGAAAAACTCTGAGGTGCGGGCCTGGGTTTCAACCCACGATCCCCTGCTTGAGATGCCATAGGTCAAACCACTAGACCACCTTGGCTTCCGGCGGAATCCGGACCTACACCCTACACGCAATCAAAGAGAAAACGCTCACCGCCCCGCTCCCCGCCCCGCTACCCGCTTACGTCATGGGCCATGGGCCTGTAGTACGAAGTGCAAAATTCGAACTTCGTATCTTGCCGTCCCGCTGACGCTTATAATATTTAATACGAGAGTGAGAGGGACGGTAGGTACGATACAAACTTCGATTTTCGAGTTTCGTAGTAGGCCCCCTGTTCACGGCCTAAACGGTCGTCTAGAACAAGAGGTCAACGATCACCAAAATATGAAAGCATAATTCACCATAATACCACTGTTATTTCACAATTGACTTCAAACGAAAGCAATTGTTATGTATTACATTAAAGTTTATTATACAAGCCTGACTGTGATTGTGGAGATTAAATTACGACGCACAATATTACAGTAAATATTGACTAGCTTTTGAACGTAGCTCAGTCGGTGCAAGGACCATACTCGTACTTTCAAAAGACAAAAAAATTGGTTTCAAGCAAGCTGACATTTTAATGATTGATACCTCGCTGACACGCTATGTACAAAATAATATTATGGAAATTCAATAAAGCGAAAAATTCAGAATATGATAAAGATCGGATTTGGAAAAAAACAAATGTGTAAAATATGTATTTGGTAAAATCTATAATTGTAAAAATATAGGATGTGGAAAATTCGGAAAATGTGAAATTAATAATTTGGTCATAAACGATTCCGTATAAAACTGAATCTGGTAAATCGAGCAGAATGAGAAATACAGAAATTGGACCCCATCTCTGACACGACCTACCTGATAAAAATACCTACCTACCTACATTAAAAACTTTTCATTTCATTAAATAAAAAATCTGGTCAAGTACGTGACGGGCCATGCGCAGTGTAGGGTTCCGTATTCATCTCAGCCTATATACGTCCCACTGCTGGGCACAGGCCTCCTCTCAGAACAAGAGGGCTTGGGCCATAGTTCCCACGCGGGCCCAGTGCGGATTGGGAACTTCACACGCACCATTGAATTGCTTCGCAGGTTTGTGCAGGTTTCCCACGATGTTTTCCTTCACCGCAAAGCTCGTGGTGAATTTCAAATGTAACTCCGCACATGAATTTCGAAAAACTCAGAGGTGCGAGCCGGGGTTTGAACCCACGACCCTCTGCTTGAGAGGCGATAGGTCAAACCACTAGGCCACCACGGCTTTTTAGTTCCGTATTAATACGCCGCAAATATTAAGATTTGATCGACTATTACTTGTTAACTTGTAAAGCTTGTGCTACGTTGCGTTGTGATAGTTTTCCTTTTAAATTCGTGATGTGATGAATTTTTCAGATTTTTCAAGCCTTTTGCTTTACTCTACCCAGAGGCCCTTGAGATATTTTCAACCCCCATGGTACAGTTAGCATCAAAAGTAGCTGGTTACTTTTGTAGGTATGTACTTTGTCGTTTTGCAGCCACGCACGTACTTAGCGCCATACGCGATTGACAAATGTGTTAATGTGACAGAGTAAAAAAGTAATCAGCTACTTTTGATGCTGACCGTACCTATATACAGATAAAAATTTCCAAAAACTGAATCGACGATAATTTTCATACAATACTCAAAATTGTACTAGAATCGGTTGAGAAATGCGATTACAAAAGAACATAGGTACGGTAGCATTTCAAACCAAGTATACATTATAAAATCTCACGCTGTCTCAAATACCTACTCTAAAACATATACTAGCTCTCGTGATATTGCTGTATTATGTTCTTGGATCCTTGCCCACCCAGTTTCACATTATTATTTTACAACTGGAAAATTCTGTAAATATCTATTTAGAATGAATGCGTGGAGATTGTGGTAGCTTAATTTGTATATTTAACTTGACTAACTGACAGGTTGTTACTCATACACAGTAATTTGTGACATAATTTGAGTAATCGTGACATGAAAGGAATGACTGTATGCAATGAAAATCGTCCATGACGCTATGGAAACTTAACAGGAAAAACCTGATCAGTGCGAGTAAATCTCGTGTTGGCAGGGTCCCGAAGTTTCCTAAATATTCCGAAAATTTCCCATGTTACTTTAAATATCATGTAGAATGAAGATTTTCCTGTAATCTATAGGTTTATATCTTTTTTCTTGTATTTTTTATCATAAATATTTTAGGCCCAGTAGTTTCGGTGGTAAGTGGAGGGGAATGGTACATTTCAGTATAATTAAAAAAAAACACAAGTAAAAAAGCCCTTTCCGATTTACTTATAGAATAAACTTTTTTTATATACATAATATCCATACTTACTTATAATATTATAAATGCAAAAGTGTGTGTGTTTGCATGTTTAAATGTGTGTCCGTTTTTCACGTCGAAATAGAGCGACGGATCGACGTGACTTTGGCATAGAGATAGTTTATGGGCCAGAGAGTGACATAGGCGACTTTTTATCCCGGAAAAATGCAGTTCCCGAGGGAACAGCGCGCGATAACCGAATTACACGCTGACGAAGCCGCGGGCAAAAGCTAGTATAATAATATATCCGAAATAGGCTAACTGTTCAAAATCAATTTGTTCCCACGAAATCAGAATTTCCACAAATACAAAATTATAACTGCTAGCTCAAGTTACATGTATTTGAAACGAGTGTTCTTAATGCAATTTTAAACGAAGATTTGTTACTTTCCCTGTAGTAGTTCCGGGGCTCAGCTGAAAACCAGCGCTGTAGCCCTGGTTACAGGGCTACGGCACATGCTGAGCTGAGTCCTTTTGGCATGGCACTACAGCACAACGTCTCTGATTTTAAGGGGTCCCGGAGCCAAAATGGCAAAAACGGAACCCTTATAGATTCGCCATGTCTGTCTCTGTCTGTCTGTCTGTCTGTCCGTCCGTCCGCGGCTTTGCTCATGGACTGTCAATGCTAGAAAGCTGTAATTTTGCACGAATATGTATGTAAACTATGCCGACACAATGGTACAATAAAAATTTTAAAAATGTATTTTTTTAGTGTACCTCGCATAGACGTAATGTGGGGGTGATTTTTTTTTTCTCATCCAAACTTGTAGTGTGGGGTATCGTTGAATATATCTTTCAAAATCATTAGGGGGTTGCTAAAATTATTTTTCGATTCAGTGATTCGTTTGCAAAATATTCAACTTTAAAGTGCAAATTTTCATTAAAATCTAGCGTCCCCCCCCCCCTCTAAAATCTAAACCGGTAGGTGGAAAATTTTGAATAAATTCAGAATGGTAGTAATTTTATCAAACTTTCAAGGAAAACTTTAACGGCTATGTTTGCTTGATAATTATTAGTACTTTAAGAGTAAATAACAGCCTAAGGTATAAAATACGAAATCGTTAGAAAAATATTACTTATTTTTTTCGTAATGTCTACGGAACCCTATTTGGGCGTGTCCGACATGCTCTTGGCCGGTTTTTCTCTCTTCTTCTATTTATGTTTATACTGTGTCTTTGTTGTGATGTAGTGTGTTTTTTTATGTCAGTAAATGTTGTGAGTAGGTATGAGTTTGAACAACTTCCCTGAAGAAGTGAAGTTTGTAAAGAATATTCGTATTAAATGGTACATTTAACGTTACACAGTATAGGTACCTACAATTAGGGAACAGATGTTTTTTCATACGCATCCAATACGCATGCGTGATAATTCTCGGAATTTGGACCCATTGTCCAGTACCGCGCAATGCGCACATTGAACTATTAACAAGAAGAAAATAACTGTTATCATTTTTATTTCCTTTCTCAATAAAGTCGTCAGTTTTTCACCCCCTTTGCCAATGATCACACATTGTTTTGCGTTTTTACAGATTTCAAGATAAAGCATTATATTACTTGCAGGAGTCCCTTTAGGCAAGGTTTCGTAGATGTTAAATTGGCAGCATTCCCTCTCTGAATAGCTAAGCTACTTAATTCATTGTCCGAGAAAGCTGCCAGTTTTCGTCTTATTCTGTGTTCTGTGGCGCACGCGCAGTGTTACGCCAGTTCCTAGGAGACACGTGGTCGGACGTTCGTGCGGTATCGGAGTGAACTTGGACGAAAACAGTATCGCATGACTAATGTTTCCAAAACAATGTTGAATTTTTGTTTGATTCTTCCATATGGTAGTGGTGCTGGGTATCCATTACTTAGTCTCTTTTCAAAGTTGCTGAAGGTGAAAAACTTAAATATAAATTATCTGTTGTTGTGTACCAATAGGTAGTAGTAGTAGTACTGTACATAATTGATATGGGACATCGACTACAGTACTTTCATTATAGCATGTTGCGGGTGACAGCTGTCAATATCACAAGACTAGAGAGTCAAAGTGTCAATATTTGTTGCTTATTATTTTTCGTATGTTTTTCTAAGACAATAATTCAACTTGATTTCTAACTCTACTCTCGCAATCCGTAGTTAAATAGTTGCTCTTCGCCGTTTAAAAAAAAACAAACTGATGCAAAAACGCGCAGAAGTTCGTGTCGTTCCATCCCTTTCACTCTTTATATTGATATAAGAGTAAGCGGGACGGCCAGATACGAAGTCCGAATTTTGTACTTCGTAGTACATGCTCTATATAATATCTAAATACTCGTAGTATGCAACATCGCTAAAACATTTTTCATCACACTTGCTCGTAAACAGTGTCGTAACATGCAGGCTATCTTGGTTGCAACCCCCCAAATAAAACCCTCGACCTTAATGTGCTTGTCATGAAAACCGTGGTCGGTAAATGAGTCATTGCGCGTACACATTTTCTTGCCATGAAGCCCAAGGTCGGTCAATGAGTCGGTGCCCGTACTGATGGCGCTGCGCCGTGCCGCGTGCGCGTGCGGGCGCTGCTGCAGGACTACATGCACACGCACGTTGCGGCGCATGCCGAGGGAGGTAGAGGGCGACGCTGCCAAGAGCACAGCCTAAGGTATCGCCAATATTTGGAAGAATTTTATTTTTTCTTTTACAAATATAAAATTTTACTTGCAAATGTGATGAAAAACATTGTATGTCGCACGGGCGGTACTAGAATTACGAACATCGACTCATTAAAGCCCTCAGTCTTCGACTTCGGGCTTCTAATAGACTCTCGTTCGTAATTCCTTATTTACCGCCCTTAAGACACAATGTACTATTATTGGCTTACGCTGCATTCGTAACTTTTAGACTGGACACGGTCAAAAAGAGATAATAATATAAGGACAACACAAATTGCTTTAAAGTATTATGGTAGTAAAGGTAATCGGTTCTACTCTCGATTCTGAACAAACTACTAATCAATAGGTATTCAGTTGCTATTTCATTACGAGTAACACCTTATAAGCCGAAGCCGTGGTGGCAGAGTGGTTTGACCTATGGCCTCTCAAGCAGAGGATCGCTCGCGGGTTCAAACCCCGGCTCGCACCTCTGTGTTTTTCGAAATTCATGTGCGGAATTTAATTTTAAATTTACCACGAGCTCTACGGTGAAGGAAAACATCGTGAGGAAACCTGCACAAACCTGCGAAGCAATTCAACGGTGTGTGTGAAGTTCCCGGCCCGCGTGGGAACTACTGCCCAAGCCCGCTCATTCTGAGAGGAGGCCTGTGCCCAGCAGTGGGAAGTATATAGGCTGGGATGATGATGATGAACACCTTATAAATTACAATCGACAGCTCTGTCGTAAGACGCATTTTATTTATAACTTTGAAACTTACAGTGTGCGCAGGGTGTTCTCAATGTTTAACATGTTAAATAGAAACCTACAACTTTTCAATTGTAAACATTTACCATTTCTTCTACACGGCCGTACTGTACATGATCAGTGTGCCCATCACACCGTAGCGAGCTAGAAAGTGATTCTTTGAAAAAAACTCGTCCGCGAATCCATTCGCTGCTCTTGGCGTACAATTATTACCTAACATAACCTTTGCCATTACTTTTAACCTCAAAAGTTAAGGTCACTTAAAATATCGAAAAACAATAAATTTGCCCTGTCTCACCTCTGGTAAACTGAATACCTACCAAATTAATACCTATCAATAATGACAGACTGCTAGTGATATTTTAATAATTTTTAAGATCTCTTTAAGTAATTAAATGGCTTCTTTGAAGAGTCATCAAAGAGACGAGAACAAATTTCTGTGCTAAAAATAATCTTTGAATTTTACTTGTAATGGTATTACTTTTTACACTTCCAGGGAATTATTTAGCTGTTGGCTGTTGCTAAGTTATTTTACTGATAAAGTTGTTAGATGATTTAAATTTTAAAACATAATTTTCGTCGACAGCGACATTTTCGTTGACCGTGGCATAAATAGTAATGAATCCAATTTATTACAAAACTTAAAATTTTTCAAATTGGAATTCTCAAAAAAAGAATGTTTATCCATGCGCATTCATTTCTACTTAATAAGCCCTTATATCGTCACCTAATGAGGATGAATGATTTACAATATTATTAATTCAACTAACTGTTATACAACTAATTGTTATATTAACTAACTAACCTAAGTAGCATTATTTTATATGGCAAACACGTCGTCAAGAGACGTCACTGGTATGGACCACAGAACGCAGGCCGCACTACCTCTTTGTACCTTTGGCTATCCCTATTCTTTGTGCGAGATAACCGCCAGCTCTAGAGTCCCCCGAGGCCAAAACTAACCTCCTAGACAAGTCTTTTAAAAATAATACAAAGCTTTAAAAATAAGGTGGGGTATTTTAGGTTGCTTCAATCAAAATTCAAAAAAGTAGGTACTGGTTTGGAAATAAACTTTACTATAAATATAAAAATAATATGAAACGATACATTTGTACGTCAAATTAGGCAAAGGATAAAGAACCATTTCTGCAGAACATATAATAATTATGCTTGTAAATAGATAAAACACCAGCAAAATTTCTGCACGGTGTCGGTGTGCATATGTCCGTAGAATACGAATGCGTAGCTGCAAGATGCATATGTCGTTCAGTTTTCCGAATATGATCTTTGTTTTAATTATTTGCTCCTTATAGGATCCAATCGTTATTTTTTTATGGTATAGGGGGCAAACGAGCAGGCGGATCGCCAGATGGTAAGCGATTACCGTCGCCCATGGACACCTGCAACACCAGAAGAGTCACAAGTGAGTTGCCGGCCTTTAAGGTAGGGGTTATTTGCCTATATTTTAATTTGAAACAAAATCTTATAAAGAAAGCTTTTACACTCATTGAAATGCACACATACATACTGAAAAATATATCAGTATCAACATATTTCTTAAACATTAGAACTAGATTTTAGCTTGTTTGTACAGGGCCTCTTTTTATAACAACACATTACAAACAAAAATATTTAAAGAAATACGGGAATCAAAGTATTTTTTTATTGCTGCGTGAACAAAGCTGTGATCTATGCCCTTGACCGGGAGACTCTGGGACGCTAATCCGAATATGTCCGGCGCGTGCACAGGTCACAGTGCACCACGTCAAAACAGTAGCACAAGACTACTTAAATTAAACCATTAATATCTTTGATTTTATTTTATCAATGTTGATCAAATCTCATACAAAGTAAGACTTCTAGATTGGGTACTAAATACATTGCATCATGCTGAGTCAGCGGCCGTTTCACTTTTGCACAAAATCGTGTATTTTTATTTTTGTTATTCTTTTTGTTTTATTTGTGTGTCTTTGTGAATGTGAATAAATGTCTTCTTTCTTTCTTTCTTTTTTTAGATATTTTATCCTTTTGGGTTTTGAATCCGAGTCTTAAAGCTATTCATACTTCTACACTCAATGTTTTTGATTTTGTTATTTTTCTGCTTGTGTTATTTTTAATTTATGTAAATGTAGTCTAAAACTCATGTGTTTTAGTTTTACTGTTATACTGTATAATTTCACGAAAAAAAAAATTCAAAGAAAAATGTCTACAAAACTCGGTCAGTATTCTATAAAAAGTAACGTGAATGACGGACTGCAAGTTAAAGAAATATTAAGTAGTACTTTTTCACAAAATATCAGGAGACCCCCTGTATAAATACGGCACTCACACAGTGACAGGAGACAATAGATTCCTTCAACTCATTCGCACTATCTCTTGGAATCGACATGTGTGTGATGTGAATATACGAACATTGCAAGTTGAATAAAGGCTTAAGTAAAAACAGTGAATCTTTTTAAATACTTAAACATAATTTAATATTTTTTTGGATCTTTGATATCTTTCTAGAGCTCACATAACATGCCCTTCCTAATTTAGGGACTATGACTGTGCAGATATCCCGTTTTACTAAACGGAGTTGTCATCAAGTACCTAAATAAGGAGATGATCTATGTCCTTGACCCGATGACTGCGCGTGATGCGCAGCCTCAAATGTTAAGCACGTGCGCTTGTCTTAGAGCACAGTTGTAATTCAGTAAGTACGTGTAAAGTTTCTTATGCGAAACAAAAGAGGCACGTTTCCTGATAGAACACATTCGATTCGGACAAAGGATGTATTTAGAACACATTCGACATGTGATTCAGGTAGTAGAAGGTTAAACTTTATTTATTTATTTCAAGAAGAGCAAACAGATGCAAATGTATACAATATGTAGTTATAAATTAGCTACAAAACTTACATGCACTTTAACAGTTACACAACAAATAGCGTTTAGGGGGTTCTCTGCCTTTTCCAACAACCCAAATGTTTCATTTGCCAAACGGTTTATTTTCCAACTAAGGATTGTCTCTGAAACTATACTTTTTTCAGAAATTTACTAAGTTCTATAAAAGCATAAGAAAATACACTGAGATTTTTTTTTGGTTTCAGAGTAAATTGAGAGTTGGGAAAAGAAACATTTGGCAAACAATGATTCTGTGAAAAGGCAGAACCCGCGTTTAGCGGTATATTAAGAAGTTATACTGGCGAAATCTAAGCCAACGTGAATTTTGTCCATAAAAATTGAATGAAAACGTAATGTTCGTATACTGTTCCTTCAAACTACTATGATTTTATACGTTTCAAGTTTTGGTCATGATAAGGTAATTGATAGGTGGTTAAGGTCACTCCTACTGTAATTCACGTGTCATTCTATGACATTGCATCACGATTTAACTTCAAGGAAAAAATGATAAGTGTTATACCCTTGATAGATGGCGATAACCTAAGGGTGCCATCAAAATATTTTGATAATAGACTCAGTATTACGTCAACTACATCTAATACATATCTAAAATTCTCTTGCCACAATGTTTGTGACCAAACACCTCCGAAACGCTTGACGGATATTTATGTTTTTTTTTTGTGTATATTCGGTAGGACGTAAACTATCTTTCCTACTTCTACGCGGACGGAGTCGCGGGCAACAGCTAGTAATCTTATACTTTTAAACGAGGAATTCTTCTATAGGTTGCCTGGAAGAGATCGCTCTGAAGCGATACGGCCGCCTATTGCTTACCTCAGAAAATCTCTGTGTATATACTTGTTTTCTGTACTGCTTACCATGTGTTGGTGTGCAATAAAGAGTTATTGTATTGTAGTTAATATTTTAATGTGAAATTTGATCAAACTTCTTTGTACCCTAAACTTGGCAAGGTGAGTCAAGTTTACTGAATTCAAGAATCGTTGGATTCTTGTAGAGCTAACATAATTAACTTTAAAAAAATACAGAAGGATGATCTAAAATTATATAAATAAATAAATAAATATCAAGGGACAATTCACACCAATTGACCTAGTCCCAAAGTAAGCTTAGCAAAGCTTGTGTTATGGGTACTAAGCAACGGATAAATATAATTATATAGATAGATACATACTTAAATACATATTAAACACCCAAGACCCGAGAACAAACATTCGTATTTTTCATACAAATATCTGCCCCGACACGGGAATCGAACCCGGGACCTCAAGCTTCGTAGTCAGGTTCTCTAACCACTAGGCCATCTGGTCGTGTATCTTATGAGATACACTGCCACGTTAAGGGTGGAACTTTAAACTATTATGAGACAAGTTTGTAGCCGTACAAGGAACCCTTACAGGCAAGAGTCTTAAGTATTCTAATTAGTGTTTCATTGACACTTGACAGTAAAACGCTGAAAATCATCGAAGGATTTTCGCTAAGCTATAGTATAGTTCCCACGCGATAGGTATAAATGAATTCATTTTAAAAGCAGTAGCGAGCAAAAGCTAGTATATTATTATTATCTACACATTTAACCTTTACCACAAACACATTTCAGTTTACGATTTTTCCCAACCTTTCCCTAAATTAGACTTGGCTAAGCTTAAAGCCATGCTGTGCTGTAAATATAGAACTCTGAGGTGAATAGAACACGTGGGCAGGCAAATACCCTGTCGAGGTAAGGAAAAGGTTCGGATAAGCGCCTTCTGTTTATGCGCTCCTGGTATTCCGGGAGGAGAAAGTAGGTAAAATCACTGTGAGAGATGCAGTTAAATAAAAGTGCATACTCGTACATACGTACCTATTAATCAATCCAATAATAACTGAAAAATGTATTTTTACATTGTGCCTTAAGGGCGGTAAATAAGGAATTACGAACGAGGGTCTATTAGAAGCCTGAAGTCGAAGACTGATAAGGGCTTTAATGAGTCGATGTTCGGAATTATAGTACCACCCATGCGACATACAATGTTTTTCATCACATTTGCGAGTAAAATTTTATATTTCTAAAAGGAAAAATATAATTCTTCCAAATATTAAGGTAAAGCGCCGCCCTCCCTCTCCCGTAGCATGCGCCTGACGTGCGTGTGCAGGTGGGCTTGCAGCAGCAGCGCGCGCAGCAGTATACTACGCACATTGACTCATTTACCGACCTTGGGCTTCATGACAAGAAAATTATTACGCGCAATGACTCTTTACCGACCACGGGTTTCATTCATGACAAGCATATTATGGTCGAGGGTTTTATTTGGGGGCTTCCAACTAAGGTAGCCTTCATGTTACGACACTTTTTACGAGCAAGTGTGATGAATAAACGTTTTCAAACGCTAGGAAAAGCCAAGTGGCTGCATGTATGTGCCCTGACTTTACTTACCCTATATCTTGATTTAAAAAGTATAGCTTGGCCGTTTATAGATCTATTTCATGACATAACACTCAATTTCTTACCATACCTATACTCGTATCGGTCAGACTTTCTGATGGACTTACTTACGGTAGGAAATTACTCCACAGGTCTTCAATACTTATCATGACATACAAACTGATCTAAATAGTTATGAAACGGCCAAGCCACACTTTTTAAACCAAGGTGTAGGGCTTATCCTAAAATTTTACTAGGTCAAGCAAGCCCTCGCCTCATTAATTTCACCTCATATCACCTCACTCATTTTTCCAACTGACTTCCAGGCAGGGGGAGCGTATTCACCCTTATGTAGCTAGTGTTCCATCGGCCCTCACAAAGCGGTTTGCTTCATCTTTCATAATGCGAACTGCGAAGGAATGGAATTCGCTTACGTCTGTATTTCCGGATAAATACAACCTAGGGCTCTTCAAGGCTAGAGTGAATAGGCTGTTACTGAACCAGTGAGATACACCTTTGACCTCATCTGCACTTTTCATTAAGAGAGATAGGGGTCAACCACGGTCAGTTTTATGTAAAAAAAAATAGGATTCGAGGTTTTTATGTGCAATTCTCAGTTCACCATCTTGCTCGCTAATCCTGCCGTGGAGCAGCAGTGCTTGCACTGTTGTGTTTCGGCGTGGAGAGTAAGACAGCCGGTGAAACTACTGGCACTTGAGGTATCCCATCTTAGGCCTCTAGGTTGGCAACGCGTCTGCAATACCCCTGGTGTTGCATGTCTATGGGCGGTGGTGATCTCTTAGCATCAGGAGACCCACTTGCTCGTTTGCCATCGAGTCGAATAAAAAAAAAGAAATCTCAGTAAGCGTACAAAATTTTTGCTTTCTTGGAAGTGTCGGGAAGAGGAGATAACCCTAACTACAGCATTAGGTGGTGTCCATCATATAAACGCATTGTCATTGAAGCTGAACAATCATGCAGTTGTATATTTGTGCTATCAACCATTGAGGAGTTTCCTTGTGAGGACGACCTAGCTAGCTGCAACATCAAGTTGTGTTTTATCATAAACTCATTGCCATTAAAATTTAATAACCATGATAAGTTTCGCGCCTGTGCCGTAAACTATTGAAGAGTTTCTTTCTGCGGAGGCGATCCTGGGTGCTCAACCAGGATGCCACTACCAGATTATAGTATTGTCACCAGATTTACATAAGTATCCAGATATACAGTTAAGACGAAAAGGGTCGAAAATAGGTAGGAAGTGCCAGCCTTCTTTTTTGTTCGTCTTGGCGGGGGCCCTGCCTTGCCCCATATTAATATACCTACATACAACCTAACGCCTTCCTAAAACCATTACAGGCAGAAATCAAACCCTTACAAAAACTCATATCAAAGATAGTCAAACCTTTCTAGAGATAAATGGAAAAATGTTTGCTGTAGCGACCCCTTGCAAGCTAATACTAACACCTATCTAAGAACGATCTCAGATAATAATCAAATGCATTACGGAAAACCGCAACAATAACATTCGATGGTCATTTTACGATCATCGTGAATGGTTGTGTTGCTCTGAAGATGAGCTCTGGTTGAGTTCGAAACGTCAGTGTAGTGTGGTGGTGGTGATAGGTTTGTGTGATTTGTGTGTGTTCTTACAGTGTGTGGAGGTGGAGGAATTGCATGAACACACATTTCTTGCATAAACGTAGCTATTTTACCTCCGCAAAGTAGCGCCTGATTCAATAAATTAACACAGCACAAGAGACAACTTGAGACAAGACGTAAACTTGGACCTTGTGTTTGTTATGGTCAAGCATAGAGTTGATTTTCGAAGTATCTACTACTTATTATGAACAGATTCTTATATGGAAACATACCAGCTGTAAATTTCCTGCCTTGCAATGCGATTTAAATTTTTATTTTGTTGTTCACGATGTATGTGAGTGGTAAATATTAGTCTGTAGAGCGTACCTATTGTAAGTTTTTATATCGTGTTTGTTCATACTTATTTGTATATTTGTATACTAGCCGTTACCCGCGACTCCGAATTCGTTTATCAGTATCCCGCGGGAACTATGCAATTTTACGGGATAAAAACTATTCTATGTACTTCTCCGGGACAACTATCTGTATACTGATTTCATCTAAATCGGTTCAGCGGTTTAGACGTGATGAGGTAACAAACAAACAAACAGATTTACAAACTTTCGCGTTTATAATATTAGTGGGATGGGTTAATACGTAATAATAAGGCATGACATGAGTTGCAGAGCCTACAACGTGCAGGCGTTACGTACGCAGGCGTACGAGGGTCAAATCAAAGATATTTGTATCACGTTATTGTGTTTAGTGTACTCATATCAATTGTTATATAGGCAGGAGACGAAGCAATGTCACAGAAACCGGCCCACATGCTCGTACGCCTCCTAAGTCGAAGTATAGGTACCTACATTATGTTTAATCAGTATATTCTATTGTTCTTGTAATTGTAATGTTGTTGTTGTTGTTGTCGTATTGTTCTTGTTTTTAATTGTAATTTCGTTGTAAGTAGTTAGTTATTAATATTGTTTTTTTTTCCTAAGGAGAAAGATATATATGTGCCCCATGCACATGGTTTATCTGGATCGTGTCGATAGATTTGGAATGCCGCGATATCGACCTCACGCGCGATCGATCCAGATGAACCCCACCATAGATTATCTTAGATAGGTATATTCTTGTATATAAGCTAGCATGTAATGTGATTAAAATCAGTCAGAGCAGTTCAGAGCAGTTCGAGAGAGTTCAAGTTAGCCCGACAAAGGTGATTTAACTCAACCACCCAACTTCCCCTGAAGTAGTTTATTTTATAAATTATTAGCGGACCCGGAAGATGTCGTACTGTCCGAAAAAAACTACATACATTAAAATTATGATAAAACACCAACAACAGCGCAATCTAGCGGGTCCAATTGCTGTACCGGTACCAACGTTGTTTTGCTATAATATCATATTTAGTGAATGTTTTTCTAGGCAAATATAAAGTAACTAAGTTATGGGGATGTGGTATATTACTGACAGTTACGAAACCCATGAACATTTTGTATGGGAAAATGTTTTTTCTTTTATTTATTTTTTTCCCATAATTTCCAATGTTTTTAATACTCACAAGTATTACTCCTATTCCTGGCGAAAACAAATCCAAAAACACAAAAATCATTTATGAATACGTTTTTAAATTGGTCCAGCTGTTGTTGAGTTATACGATTTCACTGAGCGAATTGTATGGGGTGCCCTAAGCAAGGTCTAATTTTTTTTTCCTAAAATCTTTTGATCGAAATTATTTGGTATAATATTGTATGGTATAGGTACTTATTTTTTTTGCATAAAGATCTTTTTGCATACCTTTTTTTCCCTAGAGCACTTTTGGTCTATAATTGTTTAGTCTAAAAGTTTTATTACTATAGATCTAATTATTACTCAGTCTAATATTCAATGTCCTAAAATTAAAATACTGACAGCATTTTTATTCCAATTTGACGAATTAGCTTTCATTCGCTGTTTCTTACGAGTATGTTTAAGAGAAAAAAAAACAATGTGTAACATTTTTACGTTTATTTCGAAAATTACACAAAAGGTATTTATATAAGTAGGTGAGTGTATTACATCAAAGTAATATTAGTTGCATTGCAACCGCCATCAGGAAATCAAATTTCGAATTATAATTCATTCTATTGTTAAAATATTACACCTTTTTCTTTGCTCACACTTTTATACTAGGCACTAAATTTATCAGCGTGAAGCAAGAAACATTTTTAATCATACGCTTTTTAAAAAAAAATGAATATTTGATACTTGGATAGGCGAATTAGTAAAGGGGGGATGGGGGGCAGAGCCCCCCGCAATATATAAAACCCAGGTAACATGATTGCTCAACTATAGGTTAGGTTAGGTTAGTATTTTGTCAAGGCGTGAAATGCCTTAACTAAGAAGAATAAGAGCTCCGCTTAGCGGAGCTCCGTCAACTTCGCCTCAGAGTCGTTAAATTCATATGAATATTTGCTTTACAATCGACAAAACAATTTTATACCATACAAATGACTAAACAATTTATCTACCAAAAAATATTATGAAAAACAATTTCGAGCAAAAAGTTGTAGACAATTCAATCTTTAGACAAAACGTTGTTATGCAAAAAAATATGTTACTAAAGAACTTTACACCAGCCGATGTACACCCAATTGTATGATCATTGATCAGTCAGTGGCTATATTTTTGAACGCCTCGTCTTATATTACCAAATTTTGAACTTTTCTCCACTAGAGCTTTTATTATTGTAAACAAAAACACAAAATGATCTGTAAAGAGCCACTGTTATCATTTTACTATTGCAAATTTTGCACCGAGGTTACCCGCCACGCCGGAACGAATCGAGGTGCAACGTGATAAGATAAGTTGACAGCTTGGAGCTTGGCTGTATCAGAAACCTTGGTTAAAAATTACGCATTCATTGATTTACGTTTAAATTCAAGTCCATCAAACCTTTCCACGTGTTTTAACATTATTAATGCGTTCGTGCTTCTGTCTGATCCATATCTTAATTAGATGTTTCATTTTCAGTTTTATATCTAGTTTTCTCTAGGTTGGCAACGCATGTTTATGAGCGGTGGTGATCTCTTACCATCAAGAGACCCACTTGCTCGTTTGCCAACCAGTCGAATAAAAATAAAAAATATTACACTAATTTACTATAATAAGTGTTTATAAATATAAAAGGTATATTAGGTACAATAAAATTAAATGAGCTAAAACTATAATAAATATAGTATACATTAAAGGCCGCATTATTTAATAGATACTAGATTCTGTAGTTTATTAAATGGTCCTAAAATAAGTTATTTTGTGTTTTCAAGAATCCCTCATTCACACGTCCAATTCAAGCGTCAAAAATGAACGCGTTAATTAGAATTAGTAGTTAAAAAAAATATCTTTTTGTCTTAATCAAAACAAAATTAAGCAAATTTGTCTACGTCATGGTTTGGCTATGTAACTTTTATGAGAATAAATAAATAATAATAATAAATAAACGCGCCACTTTTTTAATTCACGCGGCAAGCAAAAGTAAAATATACTAATTAGAACGTCATTTTTCTAATTCACGCATCATGCAAAAGTAAAATATTCTAATAAACACGTCGTTTTTCTAATTCACGGGTCTTATAATTATTTTTTTAAATCATACCTATCCTTTAATAATTATGAAGTGCCCTATAAACATTTAAGTTTCAATGGTCGATATGTTACTATATTCGAGATAAAATTAATTAAAATGTAAGTTGAAAAAAAGCGACGCGTTAATTAGAATTAGAACAAAAATCTGAACGACCGAGAAATGACCGAGCTCATCTTCTAAAATTCTGAATCTAAATCAACCTTTACTCTAGAGATACACAAATTAGTATGTCTCGAAATTCTCATTTCCCTTAATCTTTTACTTTCATTCTTTTCAAAAGTTGCACCTATTTACCAAAATAACGTGAATAGATAAATGGGTGTGTCTTTTCCATCTATGTGACTGATAATGCACGAGGTCATTTATTACGATAAGACATAAGACACATAAATATTGCAAAGAAAATATTTGCACCGACTTATCGTTTACTGTTTAACAACATGCAGGGGGTAACGGTGGGAGTTATCGAAGTAGGTACCTACAAGAAGGTTATTTGAGAGCAATACGAGTAATTATTAATTAACCTAAATATTTTATTTAAATAATTTGTTTTTAATGTATGAGCCACAATAACTTGTATTGAATAATGTTTTGCCATCGTGTTTCGTTGGAAAAGTTTGTACCGAGTTTGCCATATCAACCAAATAGCTTACCGAAGTTTACTGAAGCTAATAATTAAGAAAGCAAGAAAAATACAAACTTATCCGACAAAGTACGATGGAAAAATATTATTGACGTGATATGTACCTTGTTCTTCCGCTAACAAAAAGCTATGTCATGTAATTGGGCCTTTCTCTTAAAAGTTGTACCCCTAACCAGTGTGGAATATTTACTGTGCTTAAGAGCTATATTGTCTACTCCGAAATCACAATCTACATGGAAATGTAAAAAAGGGTGTCCCAAAATTTGAAATATTCGTTCCGCACGTTCCTATATTAAGGTATTGTAAATTAATGGGAAATTTTGTACCTGGTTCGTTACATCCTATAGTGATTCAGGATAACATTGGACGCTAAAGTTCACAGAAAAAGTTGTAAACTTTTTGAAACCGTAAAATGTTGATGATGATACTTAAAATAGTAAAACGGGAAGTGGTAACGGTGTAGTTTTTTCATAGATAATTTTTTAATGCCTAGTTCAGCAATTCCGAGTCGGGAATTTACGGAATTAAAATGCGAATTGATTTAAGCGTGAGTTTGGCATTCTGTTTCTTTTATATGCCGCCAAGATTCGCCTAATTAAGACCTTTCAGTTGCACCTATTTACCACGCACGTGAATAGATCGTGGGTGTGTCTTTTCATCATGTGTGTAAATCACCCATTTATTGATCATAACACATACCTGCGTGAACATTTTTGTTTTAATAGAGTAATTAGTAATTAACCTACAAGAATTTTATTTTAAATAATATCAATTATTGTATTACTAAATAACTTTATTGAATAAATTTTTGATCGAAATTCGTTGAAAATATTTGTCTTGCCATATCACCAAAAGTATTTGAATTTATGAAAATAATTGCTTCAAGAAAAATTCAGATAACGTATATTGACGAGATCTAAGTATTTTATCACAAAAAGCTATGTCATGTAATTGGGCCTTTCTCTTAAAAGTTGTACCCCTAACTTTTTTCTGGGATTTGAAATTTTTATGCTACATCTACTCAGAATCACGAGTACTATCGATTGAAATAGGTAAAAAAGAGTGTCCCAAAATTTGCATATATTTTTGTACTTCCGTTCCGTTACTTTCATATTAAGTGTATTGGGAAGGGTAACGGAATGGAATACAAAATTTTGGGACACTTTTTTTCCACCTATTAAAATCGATAGTACTAGTGATTCAGAGTAGATGTAACATAAAAATTTCAAAATCCCAGGAAAAAGTTAGGGGTACAACTTTCAAGAGAAAGGCACGGTTATGGTTCATTGATAAAATACTTAGATCTCCGCAAAGTAACGCCTGGATCTGAAATAAAAGAAGCAAGGTATTTCATAGATAAAACTTTTGATGTCGATGAGGAAGATTTTCAGCGAATTTCCGTCAAAAATGTTTTCCAATAAAATTATAAGAGTAAGGCAATGAATTGATATCTTGTAACCTTTAGATATTCGAGAAGATACCGACTGAAATTTAAGCCCCACTGTACTTTGGTACAAATTAAGCCTCTTAAATACTAAAACATGACGATACCTTTCATAATTACAAACAGTTCAAATTCAAGTTCATTGCTCTTTTAAATAGTTGATGATTTATAGTAATGGTTATTTATAGCTATCAAAGATGGCGCCACATGCGATAAAAATATTCCTTTAACAACACGACTGACCTCTGTAGCGGGAGCAACGTAGTAACTGATAATGATTATTTATTATTATTCGGTTCATAGTGGTTCTATCAATGACATAGCTTCTTATTATTACGACTTAGTTGTGCAAGGAATGTGTAGGAAAGAATAATTCTATAAATGAATTGAAATAACGGAATTTTAGAAAATTACCATGAGAAATCGCAAAACATACGTGGTCTTTATTTACGTTGTATGACAAACACTTGTGCAAAATCTCGTGACTTACCCCCTTATTCATAAAACTTAACAAGCCTATGTTAACTAACAAATGCTTTGTCCCTTTCTAACAAATACAAATGTCGAAGTGACAGATAAGGACAAACGAATTTTAGCGGCATTTTAACTAAAATAGGTTTGATTGTCGTTTATGAATAAGGGGGTTAGCGTTTAAGTTTTTGGGATTTTTCTTGGATTTCGTGGGAATAAAATATTAATATGTTTATCCAAGACTTTCAGCTATCTAAGATTCAAAAGGGTTTAGCAGGCTAAGGAAGGTCATGTGGCCCCTGTTAGGAATAGTTAAATTGGTGAATGTCAATTGTTTGTCGCCTCATAACTATTACTAGTAATCACTTTTCAAACACAGCAGTTCAGTAACCTTTTGTGACAGCCATACGTCAAATTCAAAATAATACACTCTTTGTTGCTAGGCAACGAACATGAAACTTTAAAAGCGAACCTTCAGAAGGCTCCAATCTTGATACGTGAAATACTTTCGTTAGTTTTTTTTTCAGTATGTTGCACCTATTATAATTAATTGATTTTTCGTATGGTAGTAGCTAATACTATTTGTAATTCATATGATTTTTTCATAGTTGTACCTTAAAAAAACTTGTTACAAGGTGTCAAAAAATTAATTGTCATTTTTGATTTTATTTCTCACGTATAAAATATGAATAAAATTGTAAAGTATGCTCCCACTCAAACCACGTAGCTGTGATTTTGTTTCAATGCTTTAGCTGCTATGGATTAGGAGAAAAACGAGTTTGAAAAAAAAATAAAAAAAATAGTAGATTGTACAACAAGAGCATAAAACAAGCCATTTTACCCAAGACGTTCATATAGCCACCCGAGTCGGTACGGCGAGGGTGGATAGACACGTCGAGGGGAAAATGGATTTAATGCTCGAGTTTTACACTCTGCTTTTCACTTCGATGGCGAGGAAATGAAATAGCAACAGTGAAAACAATTGTTCACTCACTACGTAAATATTATTTTTCATGCATTACTATATAATTATACTTTTTTTAGTTTTAGTGATTTATTTTGATTGATTTGATTGATTTTTAGTTTTATATAAATAAAAAATGTATTAAAAAATAAGTATAAAGAAACTTCTTTGTTTGTGGCTGTTGACACCTAATTACCTTGGTCTTAGACGAAGATTTTATTTTATGCACTAGTGCATAAAAGTCATTTATTCGCTATATCGCCTAGATCCAGCATAAACACCAACTTTACGAGCATGAGAAGTGAAAGTACATTTTTGACATTATCTCTGTGACACTGAAAAACCTCACGCAACAGTGGCGCCACCTAGAAAGACAAAACACGATAGCCATCCGTCATTACGTTCTATCCGTTTTAGCGTGAAGGAATAACAAACACCCATATACACGCAAAAGTAGGTACACACACACAAACTTTCGCATTAATTGATTAATAAAAAACTTTGAGATCGTTTTGACATTAGTTGTAGCTTAGTTTTATAGCTTGAATTTAAAGCCCCATGGTCAGAGACACCCTGTATAAATAGTGATAGTTAAGAAGATATCGGGTATCTTATTAATTATTAGTGAAATTCACAAGAGTTTCAAATATTAAAACTAAGCTAAACAAATACAACAAGTGACTTCCGACTGTGTCGGTTTTGTTACTTCGGCTGATCCGACGGTCGACTAGGAACGCAATGAGAAAACGAACCTACCAGGAGAGCATGAATCCGAAGCAATAAACGTTCTATAAAACACTTCACATTCAAAATGTTGACTCACTCTGAGCTGTACAGCACAGGAATACGATTTAAAACGCGTGAAGCTCTGAAAACAAGGCAGTGGCAATCGTTACAATGCTACATTTACTGCTATTCCTATTATGAATCTTGTACGTTTGTGATAGAAGCGTGTATGATAATATGATAGCAATAGAACTTGTAAGGGACACGCTATGATTGTGTTCTGGATGGATGGGTATCGTTTTAAGTTCATGGTGCCCTAGTACATTCCGGCACAAAGACGGGATACGGAAACGTAAAAGGAACGGAACTATATTTTGGAACGGCGCTAGTTAAGGCTGAGAAAATCCAAATTGTATTTTTTTCTGTCTGAATTAGATTTTTTTTTATTTGTGGCCAATTTTAATTGTAATTACGGTAGATTTGCTTTTGGACACGCCCGAAATAGGGTTCCGTAGCCATTACGAAACCAAATATAGTAATATTTTTCCAAGGATTTCGTATTTTATCCAATCTTCGAATCTTCCAAGTTTAGGTATATTTTATACCTTAGGCTGCTATTTACTCTTAAACAACTAATTATTCTCAAGCAAACTTAGCCGTTATAGTTTTTCTTGAAAGTTTGATATACTTACTACCTACCAACTACGATCCTGAATTTTTTCAAATTTCCAAAAAAAGTATTTGGGGCACATTACGTTTTATTATTTTATCCATAGAAACTGCAATTAAGTATTCACTATCAAAACGTGTTAGTAAAACCGTCTCTTGTGTCGTTTCCCTAGCGATTTTATTTTAATTTTCAAAGTAAAAGTAGAAAAAAGGTATATTTTTGAAATTACCATAAAACAGGCATATTATAAGAACTGAGTTCTTTACCTCTATAGCTCAAAGTTCAACTCGCAGGTTCAACAGGAATGCGAACAAAAAAAAAGTTAGCATTTCTTTTACAAACAAGTAGGTATATTAGTAACATAATAGTGGTGATGCTAGTCTGATAGAACACGTATTTATTAACATTATAGAAATACTATAAAATAAAACCACTAAAAATGGTGACAACTTTACTTAATCTAAATTCACTTTTTTATAATGTCCTTGTGTTCTCTATCCACAGTTCACTGATTATTTAGTGTTTACCTAACCCTGTACGAATACAAACAAAATTATTCCACTGTCAAATTGACACTGTAACTAAATTATTTTTTTAAATAAAAACCTAGGTTTCAACATAAACAATGTAAATATTAAATTCGTATCAGCTAAATAAATATTAAACGTATTAAATTATATTGTATGTTTCGGACTATTTCGTAGACCTTCTTCTCGGGAGCACGCGACAATATCACCGACTCCGTTACAATATATCATTTAACCCTTTAGTGGGTAACGGCAAGATATTTGCCGTCATACGACTCAGATATTTTATTTTTTTCTCAATGAATGTGTTGTTAGTTAATATAACTTTTGGTTCGCATAAGAGAACATACTCGTACCAATTTACGAAAAAAAGAATAGCAGATAAACGTTATTCCAACCCATGTTAAATGATGATTCTTAGGCCTGAACTTAGATTTTTAACTATTCCTTACAATTGAACAAAAATGTTTGTAAATAAAATTTTGTTTGCTGGATTTATCCGAAAGTCACAATTCTCTACTTTCAGAGACAAGATTGGCGATATAAAGTTTAAAGAAAAAAAATCTGTTATTTGATAATTTTAAAAAATGAAGACGGCAATATATTTGCCACTATCCGTTAAGTGTCTGGTGTTTATTAAAGGAAAGGGTGGGTTAGGCTACAATTGTTATTGATTTATATATGGAGCAATAGCTTAATTCAATACTTCAAATGGCCCAATATGCTCTTGCCCGGTTATTTATTTGAAAGAATTCAGTTTTAAGTTAAATAAAGGTTTTAATTATTTCTTATCATCTATTGGTTTTTAATTTATTTATTTTAGATACGTCGTGCCACCCGTAGTTCCCCCGGCAAACTGACATGACGGTCTTGTCACTTAATGCCCTTGGCTGATAGCGGCAAACATATTGCCGTCTCATAATTCGGAAACCCTGCAATAATATATACATTTCTCTTTCTCAAAAATCATAAAAAAAATCATTCATGCTGTGCGTATCGTTAAAGTTCTCGATTCATTGCTTTAAAAAAATAATGGTCAAAGGGTTAATATGAGTGAGTCTCACGGTTCGTGTTAAAAATGTTTGCACGCCAATGTACACATGTCATAGCACATTATCACTACTTATAAGACCATTTTACTTTGTCTAAAGCAAAATAAACTATTTCATTTCATTTCATTACGTAAACAGATGATTTAGTCATATTTGACTGGAGAGGCTAATGTTTTCCCCTACTCCCCTTTTCCCCCTACTCTTCAGTCTTTTTTTTAATTTATATTCTCAAATAAACATAATAGGTACATTTTTTTTAAATTAATTATCTGCCAAACTACATGATAATTTGTTCTAGTTGTTATGTTGCGCCCGACTCCGTCCGCTTCCTTCGTTTATCACTATCCGCGGGAACTACGTAATTTTTCGGGACTCAAACTATCTGAATTCCGAATTTCATCTAAATCGGTTCAGCCGTTTAGACGTGATCAGGTAAAAACAGACAACTTACAAACTTTTTAGTGGGATAAAGGAAGCATTGCGTACAAGATTCTACCCTGCCTCAAATACCTACCTAAAACTGTCTACCAGCTCTTGCAACATCAAGTAAGTGGCCCGTTCTAAATCAGTCGCGATAAGTGGAAGATTCCTCCGACCGGGAAACCCCTGGGTTATCGGCAGTCCTTGTGCTGACGCACTCGCTACCAGGAGAGCAGAGGTCACACTGTTGCATCACCAAACCACAGGGGGCCTAAGCATGTAAGGTGATCCATATTGGCTTGCATACTTGTTGAAAGTCTGAATGTAATTGTTTGTCAGAATGATCGTTTGTCATAACTCTGTTTTCTCCGAATCCAATAATTGTTCAGAATTGTTATAAAACAAACCTAACCTAACCTACTTATACATAGTTTTCTATAGGATGACCATTTAAAAATTTCAGAAAAAATTATGGTTTCAATGGGAAAACTTATGACAAACGATGTTTCGGACAAGCGCTCCCCATGTAAGCATGTAACGTGCTTATATTAGAAAGGGAAGGTAGAATAGACCTTAAAAAAATCTAATTGTATAGACCGTCCGTCTAACCTAACCTAACCAACAATGAAATAGTTGGAAAACCCCCGACATTGTCACTTCAAAGTTCAATAACCCAAAAACGGCTGAACCGATTTTAATAAACCATGTCTAAGAACCATCGCTAGAAAACCTGCTTTCAAATAAAAAAACCGCATTCAAATCGGTTCACCCGTTTAAGAGCTACGGTGCCACAGACAGACACACAAACACACATAGCGGTCAAACTTATAACACCCCTCTTTTTGCATCGGGGGTTAAAAACAGTATATATTCCCCTTGAATGTAGCATTTTGCCTAAAATGCTACATAATACTGTCAAAACAGTATCTTCCCCATCTCACCCTAGCAATAAATTAGCCTTTAGACAAACCAGAAAACAAATAATAAATATTTGGGTTTTCACTTGCTTTGACCAAGTCAAAGACGTTTTCCGATGTTTTATGTCAGGTAAGTAGATGAATTACTAGCTAATGTTCTTTCTTAAGCCGTGGTGGCCTAGTGGTTTGAACTTTCGCCTCTCAAGTAGAGGGTCGTGGGTTCAAACCCCGGCTCGCACCTCTGAGTTTTTCGAAATTCATGTGCGGATTTACATTTTATAATTTACCACGAGCTTTGCGGTGAAGGAAAACATCGTGAGGAAACCTGCACAAACCAGTGAAGCAATTCAATGGTGCGTGTGAAGTTCCGAATCCGCACTGGGCCCGCGTGGGAACTATGGCCCAAGCCCCCTTGTTATGAGAGGAGGCCTGTGCCCAGCAGTGGGACGTACATAGGCTGGGATGGGATGGGTTCTTTCTTAGCTAAAAACGTAGTTACTTAATTGCCTAACATTTTCCATACAGTCGCAATTGTGCTAAGCGTTCAAGGTGAACGACCTCATGACATCATTGCGCAGGCTCGCGTGGCAGGACGTGTTGGGCTATTTAGCAACTCTGTTCACAGACCGTGTGGCCTAATGGATAAGGCGTCGGACTTCGGATCCGAAGATTGCAGGTTCGAGTCCTGTCACGGTCGATAATTTCTTTTATCATTTTAATAAAGGGAATTTTAATGTAGAAAATTAAACAAGATTTTTACTTGTCTTTAAAACTAAAATAAGTTTCAAAAAATAAATAACATACAAACCTATATTTTTTTCTTTACTGTCTAAAAGTTTAGATAAATTAGGGCAGAAGTACCGTTTGTGGCCACTGTACCGTTTGTGGCCATTTATTGTTTAAATATACGTTTGAAAAAAAATTATAGTAATAAATCATTACAAACTTAATTCGTTTCAGTATAAGCTTTTGAAAACTCACTAAACATATTATTTTAATACTATATTTTTTTATATATGACTTCAAATGTCAACTGCATGGCCAAAAACGAGCTTAATGGCCAAAACCGGTACGTCTGCCCTACTTACCCAAATCCAATCAGGAACAAAAGTTAAAAAAAATGTGACTTAATTTTTTTTTGTTCAAAATTGTTGAACTACCTACATTATAAATGAATATTTTAGAAGAATAATTAAAAAGTTTATCTTTACGCCTTCCTGAAAAGTGGCGCACGGCGTGACACACGCGGAATTTTAACAATAAAAAAATACTTAAAAATAAAAAATACTTGTTCAACATTTTCTGATATTTTAACTACCTAACTACATTTTTTAGGACACAAAGCTTGTAATTTTACTGTAACAACGACGTATAATTGTGAATTAGGGACTATTTAGTAAGAATAATTACCAACTATTTATATAATATTACCGTACTTGGCCTCTTTTCACGTTTATGTTTTGGTGAGACTATTCCTCTACCCTCATAAAAAAAAATTTTTTTTAGGTTAATCTAGTTCTGAAACGTTTCATAACTGCTTATTATTTTTTGTAGAATTTTAGGGCATGAATCTCATTTGTCGGTTGAAATACTTTTTAATAAGTAGACCTAATACTTATGTTAATAATACATTCGGTATCATTAGCCATATTTCATACAAATACAAGTAAACAAACAAAATAACACTATGTAATTGTACGAAAATTACGTAGGTACATACCTTACGTTCAACACAATTCACGCATTCATAAAACGTAATTTTTAAAGTTTCTTTTATTGGACGTATCGCCAAATCGACTAAAACTAAATTAAGATCTAAAGAGTCAGAACTTAAGTTTTAAATTAAAAGTTTTGTCAATCGGACATAAACCTTTTTGATCCGTCAAACTAAAATATTCAAATTAATACTTATCTATGCATTAAGAACGCACGCACTTTCCTGCTTTTCGGTGAATTACCGTTTACGACACTTTGTTTCGGCCGAGGCGTGCGGTGAAAATTGGAACTAAATTATTTCATATACAATTTTTGTTTTGCGTTGACAGTGGCGCCACAAGCAAGGGTCTGGTCAAAGTGGCGTAACTTTAGTTTTGAGGAAAATAAAATAGGGCATGATGTGAATTAATTCTGGCTTGTGTTTTAATGTGGAATATTTAACTACCTTTGTTAAATATCCCGTGTTGTTCTTTTTTATTTTCCTTGTATTTTCGGGTGTTATTGATACGAAAACGATAGGGCTTCGATGTTAAATTCATTTACTGCCCTATAATAGTTTTCACTTTGTTTTCATATTGGTTGTGCTATGAGAGCTCCTTTAATAGGTACCAAAGTTCAAGTTTTTTGGACAACCGGAAGTACCCTAGGTTTTTTGGTTACGGCAATTTGTACGGAATACCTTTTTTTAGTGATGTCTTTTGAATACATTGATTTAGAAGTTTATTTTTTTTAATGCTTCAAAGAGTAGCAGATCCGAGTAATAAACATTACTTTCAGCTGGATACCTCCACGCGTGTATGGGGTCATGACCATGACAGACGGACAAAAAAGTGGTCCTATAAGGGTTCCGTTTCTTCTTTTCGAGGCACAGTCAAGGAATCGCGCACTAATGTCATGTTGACATCCGATATATCTACTAAAGAAATCATAGTCAAATTACAACACAATATTTTAAAATATAAACCCGCACAAATCTGCGAAGCAATGAGGGCTATCGCGTATGAATTCGCGACTAGAGGCGCTAGTGTAGCGTGAGGTCTTCGAAATGTCAAATCTCATAGTTTTTGGGTGAGCTACGCGGGTTTATTTATAATTAGAATAATTTTGTGAATATTTTGCAATATCTGAAATTAATTATGGCAAATCTGCGTTCGGGGGTAATAAATGTCTGTGTTTTGAGACAGTTTTGTCTATCGGAAACCTTTGTCCTCCCTTTTTTCGGAACAAAACGGGGACTAGCAGCACTGTGGCATGCTCGATATTTTTATGGCACGGTTTTAAGGTTTATTAAATATGATTTTAATGTAAACTTTGTTTTCACACCCGTAATAACAGGCTTTGAAAGCCATACTTAAAAACCTCACGCAACAGTGCGCCATCTAGTGAGACAAAAAACGATAGCCCTCATTCAATGGTGTGTGTGAAGTTCCCAATCCGCTCTGGGCCCGCGTGGGAACTACTGCCCAAGCCCTCTTATTCTGAGGGGAGGCCTGTGCCCTGCAGTGGGCAGTATATAAGCTGGGATGATGATGATGATGAGGATTTTAAAATATCGCGGTCAGTACTAATTGTATTAATTAAATTCCGGTTTTGTTCCGCGCACCTTGCTTCTAACGAAGCTCGATATTTCGGCACAGTTGCATGCGCCATGATCACGACACGAGATCATAGTCATGAAAAAGTACCCTGGTACGTGATTCAGTTTCCTTGACCGTACAGAATCGAAGAATTGTTCTTTTGGGTTTATAATTGTAAAATGTCGCATAGAACAGGTTTCTTTGCAACCGGAATCTCAAACTCTCCACAAGATGTCGCTTAGTGCGTTATTATGTTTTTCCGTTCTTCTGTATGGATTGGAAGCTTGGACGTTGACTCAAGCCATGTGCAAGAGGTTGGAAGCTTTCGAGATGTGGGTATACAGAAAAATGTTAAAGATATCATGGACGGATAGAGTAAGAAACGGAACGGTATTGCAGAGAATGAATAAAAGCTTGGAAGTGATACGTACTATAAAACTGAGGAAGCTGTTGTATTTGGGGCATATAATGCGTAACAGCAAGTATGGTCTGCTTCAGCTTATTATCCAGGGGAAGATACAAGGCCGCAGACTTTCGAGCGGCAGTCTCTAAGGTTAGGATAGCCCTAATGATCGCCGACCTCCGATAGAAGAGGGTGCCGGATGATAAATAAATAAATAAATAAATATCACGGGACAATTCACACCAATTGACCTAGTCCCAAAGTAAGCTTAGCAAAGCTTGTGTTATGGGTACTAAGCAACGGATAAATATAATTATATAGATAGATACATACTTAAATACATAGTAAACACCCAAGACCCGAGAACAAGCATTCGTATTTTTCATACAAATATCTGCCCCGACACGGGAATCGAACCCGGGACCTCAAGCTTCGTAGTCAGGTTCTCTAACCACCAGGCCATCTGGTCGTTTAAAATGATGAAGTTTATAATTGACATTCTAATGAGGAAAACACTTTTGTTAATATCTACTGTACGAGTACTACTCAGTAAAACAAACACTCCCCATATAAAAGGTTAAAAATTGTCTAAACAAAACATGTGTCCGGGCTTAATCTTGGTACAGTCAGAATTTTGGATTTTCGTTTGTTGTTTTCCTTGTTGTTGTTAAAATTTATTAACTGTTTTATATGCATGCGTATTGTCAAGTATTGGCGTGGTGACATCATCATTGAGGCCCGCACGCATGGGTTCCATGCTATTGTGCGCAGGAGCCGCCTCGCTGGTGGTTAGGATGCGGAGCAGCACCAGAAGCATGTTGCAAGCTACAAGAACCTAACCAACTAAGAACCTGCGAAGCAATTCAATGGTGTGTGTGAAATTCCCAATCCTCACTGCGCCCGCGTGGGAACTACGGCCCAAGCCCTCTCATTCTGAGAGGAGGGCTGTGCCCAGCAGTGCTGCAGTGGGACGTATATACTCGTAGGTTGGGATGATTGATAAAGATAAGTTGAAAAGCTAAGTAAGATAAGTTGAAGACCTTAGATAAGTTGAAAAACCTCCGACATTGTCATTTCCAAGTTTATCTCAAAAAGGGTTGAACCGATTTTGATGAATCATATCTAAGAAACATCGCTAGAAAACCTGCTTTCAAGTAAAATAAACCGAATCCAAATCGGGGCACCCGTTTCAGAGCTACGGTGCCACGGACAGACACACAGACACACACACCCAGACCGGTCAAACTTATAAAACCCCTCTTTTTGCGTCGGGGGTTTAAAAAAAACAAAGGCGAAAAGGTGAAAGGTGTCTAGGCGTAGGCGACATAGGCCACAGCCTACGGCCTCGCGCGCGGTCTAAGGGGCCTCGCGCACCGAAAGTATCTCGAATTTTTAACCGACTTCAAAAAAGGAGGTTATCAATTCGGTTGTATTTTTTTATGTTTGTTACCTCAAAACTCCGTTATTTATGAACCGATTTGATTTTTTTTCGTTCGTCTAGGAATGCCTTTAATTAGGTCCCACAAGCACCAAATCAGGATCTGATGATTGAATCTTAAGGAAGTCGAGGGAACTTCAAATATTGTATGGACACCTATAGTAAATTCGATAAGGTGAGGTAGACGGCTATAGGTCCACTCCTGCTGGGACGTGCTGAGACTCCGACTTCAGACTGGTAGAAAATTATTTTCATGGGTTTTTGTGAGTAGTTATAACAATATAAAAAAAAATTATGTCCTCCTAACGCCCAAGTCAATTTTTTGTTTTATGAACATTAAACTTTATGTCACTTTTTTTTTATTCGACTAGATGGCAAACGAGCATGTGGGTCTCCTGATGGTAAGAGATCACCACTGCCCATAAACATCTGCAACACCAGGGGTATTGCAGATGCGTTGCCAACCTAGAGGTCAAGATGGGATACCTCAAGTGCCAGTAATTTCACCGGCTGTCTTACTCTCCACGCCGAAACACAACAGTGCAAGCACTGCTGCTTCACGGCAGGATTAGCGAGCAAGATGGTGGTAGCAATCCGGGCGGACCTTGCACATGGTCCTACCACCTGCTAAGAGAGTTAGAATAGAATAGAAGACATTTATTCACATTCACAAAGACACACAAATACAACAAAACAATTACTAATTCAATGTCAAATTACTGATAAGTCCTTTATAAAGGACTTTGAGCGTTAGGAGGATATGGTATAGATAATATTATACATTCATAAGTGTGTTTTTAACCCTCTCACCACAAAGGAAAACATTATATTATCCCCATTAATCCTGCAGGCCGTTGACCCCTTATTTTAACTCTACTGCGTCACCCTTAGAGCATCGAGGTAATCAACTTTGAGGGCCAATTTGACCCTTACAAGTGTGTAAGGGTCAAATTTATATAATCGAATAAAATAATTTGAAGGTTAGATCGGTGTCCACTCAAGTAATAATTCTCTGTTTTATCCTATTGGGTGTATAAAGTTTTGGGATATTTAAACTCTGCAACTTTATCTACAGCGTGTTATTTTTGATTTTCGTTAACTTTAAGAGAACATTTACAGCAAATTAAGTTAATTTCTCCAAGATACTAGTCGCCTAACTGTTATTGTGATTGTATTTAACTGTGATTTTAATTATGAGCAGTAAAACCGTGTCGAGGTTCTTAATTTATGATGTTTTTTAATGTCCCTAACTCAAGCGTTTTTAATTCAAACATATTTTACAATGGAAGGTTAAAAAAGTGTGTTTCTGTGATGTCTCTCTTATATGTCACGTCAATGTCACTTGTCAAATTTGTAAATTTTATAATTTGACAATGACCGCAAAGTTATTGCATGTGCTCGTATGAAAAAAAAACGAAAAAATAATATTAGTCTTTATCTTTATAGAGGTAGTCTTTATCTGGACCTGGCCGTCTGCTAAGTTAACGGAAATCACGAAAACCACGGTGTATATTGTTCTGGTGCAAAGGCTGTCCATAGCTATCCAAAATGGGCATGCCGCGAGCGTTATGGACACTTTTGCTCAAGGAATGGCAAGGGGCGGGTTATTTGACTAAATTATTAGTTTCTAATAATAGTTTTATTTGACCTTTAACAAATGCCTGTGAACTTTATCTTTAAAAGTCTGACATCTTTTATTGTCCGTTTATGTCAGTAATCATAACTCAACACTGCATACATTTTGGATAAAGAAAGGGAATCTGCTAACATAAACCATATTTGTACCATATTTGATACCTACAAAATATGGAACAACAAAATGTCCGCGAGTCTGACCTACACGTAGTTTCTTTTTAATAAATATTTGCACCCACTTCTCCGAAACTCGAATCTCCTTCCTTATCTCTGAAAGTACCTAAACCTACACTAGTTTGCTAATATCGTTCGAGACTCGAAACAAAAGATCGGTTTCCTTTTTCGTTCTCATTTGAATCTTGATGAAAACTTAGAAAACCAACGAGACCCGAGAGAGAGAGAGAGAACGAGATGTTTTATTTGACGAGACCACGTGACATAATGACAATGTAATTTATTTATTTATCAAGTGTATTTGGTTTCTACGAGTATGATGTGTATTTTGACGACTAGATGGCCTAGTGGTTAGAGAACCTGACTACGAAGCTTGAGGTCCCGGGTTCGATTCCCGTGTCGGGGCAGATATTTGTATGAAAAATACGAATGTTTGCTCTCGGGTCTTGGGTGTTTAATATGTATTTAAGTATGTATCTATCTATATAATTATATTTATCCGTTGCTTAGTACCCATAACACAAGCTTTGCTAAGCTTACTTTGGGACTAGGTCAATTGGTGTGAATTGTCCCGTGATATTTATTTATTTATTTATTTTTGTATTTTCTATGAGTCTGTTACTTGAAATAAATTTATATATTTTTTTTATTATTATCGTTGACATGTCAGTCAGTATGTCAATTTCGACTCACGCGCATACTGGGTTAACGAAAGTTCTATATTGTTCAAACGCGTGTAGGCGCTGTTCCGTGGAACGTGATCTTACAAGTACTTTCGTTTTTTTAACTCATGCCTAATTCTGGGAAGGATTTTGGTGTCACTACCACATTGGTGCTCACTTAAAATCACTTGTACCATCGCGCAGTTTATTCTACTTAAATTTAAGATTAAGGGTCTGTTTCACCACCCATTGATTAATTATATTTCCTCGCTTCATTCTTCGATATAATTAATTACCAGGTAGTCCCTTAATCCTACAGGCAACATCGCACGAATTTAAAGATATGTTTTGACTAGCAATATTTAAAACGATTTCCGGTTCCGCCCTTCTTGGGCCGGAATACCGCCTTGTTGTCTCATTCCTTTTTCGTGCGAGGCAACGAGCGCACGCGCCTACCGCCGGTACGCAATGCCAAAGCGCAGTAATCGCGATTTGATCGACCGTTACAAAAGTAAAATACGAAAATTGGAAGAATACGCTTACCGCCGACGAACCGTGTCGTCAATCATGGATTCATCGGATGAAGAAAGTGAAATAGGTAAGCACACCTTTTAGTCTTCAATATTAGCCGTTTTACATACCCGGATTAATATCCGAACCGTAACAAAAAGGCACGAGGATCGCCCGTGAGGCGCTAGTCATGACCTTGGTTACACTTTTTTAAAATCAGTAACGGCAAACTGCTTTTGCATCGGGGTTGACCGTGAGTCTTCAACGATAGCTTTTTGTACAGAACGTACGAATATCTAAAGTAGATATTCGTTAATCTGTTACATCATACGTGCTAAATGCATTTTTGGTTAGGTGAATCATACCTACCCTCATTTTATTTTATTTTCTTTCTTCACGATTTAAAATACGCATTTGTATTTTAGATAACGAAGATACTGGAGGTTCAAGCCATAATCCAGAATCGATGGTCCAAGATGATCATCAAGCTCCCTTGGAACCGGAAGCTTCCGTCAACGCGGAAACGAGTACGGGTACTAATGCCGTGAAGGAAACGGCACAGGTCGACGGACCCTTGGAGGCGGCCACGGCCCCGTCCGACGCGACGCCCGCCCTCGTACCCGCAGAGACGCATACCGAAGAGGTCGAATTGGACCCCGAAATATTGTCGGCTTTGGGTGAGTCAACTTCGGATACCCCCGATTTTGGGGAAAAATTCACGACAAGTTAGCTAAGTTATGGCTCCCCTTGTTGGAAAAAGGTTTGTCTAAGGACGCCAAAGAAAACCTTGTCAAGGATTACTTAGTTCCGGACAACTGTCGGTTGCTCCAAGCGCCGAAGTTGAACGTAGAAATCTTGGCAGCCGTCCCGGATATGACCCGAAACCGGGACAAAAATCTCGTGGTAGCCCAGCAGCAACTCGGTTCGGGCGTCACGGCCATCAACAGAGGTATCGACTTGCTGTTAAAAGGGGACAACAAAATACACGCCATAAAACACTTAAGTAATGCTTGCCGTATTTTGACCGATTTACATTACGCTGGCACACAAAATCGAATCAAGCTTCTAACACCTAATTTAGATAAAACATTCTTGCAAGTCCTCCAGGACGCCAAGAGAGACGAAACTCTGTTCGGCGTAGATCTATCAAGCAAGATTAAGGCCTCGAAGGCGATAGAAAAACAAGGCCTTCAGATTAAGAAGGTCATCAGGACTCAGAAGCCCCCGACTCCCGCTCAGCCGTCGGGCAGTCGTGCCTACCAGGGAAACTGGACAGCACCTCCTCCTCCACGCTACCCGACGAACAGGGGGGGGCGAGGGGGTGCCAGCAAGCCGACCCACGGCAGCCGGCGCCCGCCGGCGCCGCCGCAGCCCAGGACTGCGGCCCGGGCAAGCCCCGTGCTCCAGCTCCTCATTAGGACAGGTACATGCAGGGAAAATATCTAACCACTACGACTGTTGGCTTAATATTACAAATAACGTAGTAGTACTTGATTGGATCAAAAATGGTTATTCCATTCCTTTTTGTAACAAAGTATCACAGTCTCTTGTACCACAAAATTTATTTTCTCAAGGCGAAAAACGAGAAATGTTACAAGCTATCGAAACCTTAATAGATCTAGGCGCCGTAGTGGAATGTGACCCGTTACCAGATCAATATGTATCACCTATATTTTTGGCACCTAAACCGAATGGCAGTAAACGTTTCATCTTGAACTTAAAAAATCTTAATAAAAATATTTGTAAATCCCATTTTAAGATGGAAGACTATCGAACCGCGGCAAAACTCATACCTTTAGACGGTCATTTGGCTACGATTGATTTAAAGGAAGCATACCTTCTCGTACCCATACGCGTCGAAGACAGAAAATTCTTACGTTTTCAGTTCTGTCCTGGGGATTCAAATAAGGTCTTAACCTATGAGTTTACCGCGATGCCATACGGTTTATCGGTAGCACCCCGAGTATGCACTAAGATCATGAAAGAATTTGTTTCACATCTCCGGTCTCGGGGGTTTAAATCTGTTATCTACCTAGACGATATTTTGTGTATAGGAGATAACTTTGCCGATTGTCTTAGGAATGTTCACGAGACTTTAAAACTATTAAAGTGCTTAGGATTTGTAGTAAACTTCGAAAAGAGTTCACCACAGCCTAAACAGATATGCAAATTTCTTGGATTCATGTTCGACACAAAAAATTTAACATTGTCATTACCAGACGACAAACGCAAAAATATTGCACAGTTGGTTCGTAAATACTTGAAATTGCCCAAATGTACTATCCGCGACTTTGCACAACTTATAGGAGTTCTTGTGTCCGCTTGTCCGGCCGTTGAATACGGTTGGCTATACACAAATATTCTAGAGAGACATAAATTCTTATTATTACAAAGATACGGTAACTATGATACAAAAATATCTTTACCCAATGTCATAGTAAACGACCTCAATTGGTGGTCGGATAACATATTTAACGCGGTATGCCCTATGAGACACCGTGGGTTTAAATTCGAAATTTACACTGATGCATCCAGGACTGGATGGGGGGCAGTTTGTAATGATTTTCGCGCCCGAGGCACGTGGACACTCACGGAACAAAATTATCATATCAATCAATTAGAACTACTAGCAGTGTTTTTAGGATTAAAGACGCTAGTTCGGGAAGAAACCAACTGTTCAATACTATTGCGCGTCGACAACACTACCGCAATAAGCTATATAAATCGAATGGGAGGCATCCAGTTCCCACATTTGAACGACTTATCTAAAGAAATTTGGCAATGGTGCGAGAAAAGGAATATTTGGTTGTATGCCTCATACGTTAATACAAAGCATAACAGGGCAGACGTTGAATCGAGAATTGTAAATGCTGACACGGAATGGGAATTGTCCGATAGGGCTTTCCATTCCATAACACAATACTTAGGCCAACCCGAGATTGACCTATTTGCATCCCGCACCAATGCCAAATGCAAAAAGTTCGTGTCGTGGAAACCGGATCCCGACGCGGTGAAGGTGGACGCGTTTACTATTAATTGGAAATCGTTATTTTTTTATGCGTTCCCACCTTTTTCACTAATTTTGAAGTGTTTAAGGAAAATATGCGATGAGGAAGCAGACGGAATCTTAGTTTTCCCATATTGGCCTTCTCAACCTTGGTTTCCACTTTTACAAAAAATGTTGGTGTCAGATATTCTCTATCTGAGCCCTAATAGGTCTCTTTTACGGTCTAATTTCAGGGAACGCCATCCCTTACACCGGAGCCTTACGCTGGGTGCCGCGAGGCTTTGCGGCAAGCGTTCCTTCGGAAAAACACACCACCAGAAGCATTAGAATTAATGTTGTCGTCGCTGTCTGTCAGTACGGTAAAACAATACAACGTCTCTTTCAAACTCTGGTGGCAATTCTGTGACTCAAATGGTTCAAATCCTTTTCAACCATCAAAATCATCAGTACTGTCTTTTTTAACGGAACAGTTTACGAAAGGTTGCTCTTACGGCAGTTTTAATAGTCACCGCTCTGCAATATCGTTACTCCTTAAAGGGGCATATAAGCTAAGGCCCAGCAAACCTAAGTATTCTCGTACCTGGGACCCTCAGCTAGTATTAAATCACATTTCGCATTGGTTCCCAAATACAACATTGCCTTTAGAAAAACTATCAAAGAAATTAGTAATGTTACTGGCCCTATGCACAGGGCACAGAATACAAACACTGTCTTTGATTAAGAAAGAAAACGTTACGATATTGGAGAGCGGCGTCAGGATAACTATAACGGACATCATAAAAACATCAGCAGCTAATCGAGAACAACCCGTACTCTATTTACCACGTTTTGTAGAAAATATGGCCATTTGTCCTGCTACAGCTCTGAAAGACTATATATTTTTAACCGAAAATATAAGAGCTGATAGTACAGGAAACCTTTTGCTGACACATAAAAAGCCTCACAGAGCTGCCACCACCCAGTCCATAAGCAGATGGATCAGACAAGTACTTGCAGACAGCGGCGTCGACACGGCCGTGTTCGGCGCGCACAGCACGCGCCACGCCGCCACCTCGGCGGCGCGCGCTGCCGGCGTCAGCCTAGAGACCATCCGAAAAACAGCCGGTTGGACGAGCTCGTCTAATACCTTCGCTCGTTTCTATGACCGACCTATAATTATTGATGAAGGCCAATTTGCAAGATCAGTGTGTTTGCAATCAATAAATCAGTAAGTTAAGATTAAGTCTCAAATATTAAAGATAGTGTCATATCATTAAAGTTAATCAACAATAAAGCAAGCTTCCAAATAAGTCATTGTTTTCTTGGCAAAACTTTCGACTCTGAAAGTCTACCTGGTAATTAATTATATCGAAGAATGAAGCGAGGAAATATAATAAGTGATTAAACGAGCTTCACAAGTGAAGTTCTATCATTATTATATGACTCGCTTCATTCGAAGATATAATTACCCACCCACCCCTAAATCTGCCCAATATAAAGTTTTGCTCGAATCTCTGAAAAATGAGACAACAAGGCGGTATTCCGGCCCAAGAAGGGCGGAACCGGAAATCGTTTTAAATATTGCTAGTCAAAACATATCTTTAAATTCGTGCGATGTTGCCTGTAGGATTAAGGGACTACCTGGTAATTAATTATATCTTCGAATGAAGCGAGTCATATAATAATGATAGAACTTCACTTGTGAAGCTCGTTTAATCACTTATTTTATTTGACTTTGGTCTATTCGAACAAAACAAACAGAGACGGCGTCATATTTATCCGTCGGATAAATTATTAAATTTACCACTTCCTTGGATGCAATGGATGGTGAAACAGGGGGGGTAAATGTACAACGTGTCTAATCTTTTCTCTCTGGACAGTGACCAAAATCCCAAGAAGAGATTTTGATTACAGAGATTTTGATTTTGATTTCAGATCTATTGTCAAGAAGATATTAATATCTAAGGCGTATTATAAAGTTAATGATTATATCATGGACAGGGATATTTGGAAATAATTCCGATCCGCATTAGCGATCCCTTCAAATAGCGAACCTACTGTGTTAAAAATAAAGTTGTGTTAAATACTTGTGATGTATAGATATCATTTAATAATATTGTAAATCTGTTTTAAAAAAATATACCTCGTTGAGTTTCTTGCCGGATTCTTCTCAACAGAGGTTTTTCCGAACCGGTGGTAGTTTTTTTTTTTACTTTGACTTTGACTTAAAAAAATCTACATATTACCCATATTTTGCTGTTCTAAAGTATGAAGTCGTCATTTCTCCGTTAGTAATGTGACGTTTGGTATATAAGGCGTTCTACATAGGTTAGAAATACCCTAATCAACATCTTTCATTCATCTGTCTCCAGAGTTTTTTTCATTAAATCTTGTTTTTCGGAGAAGATGCGTAATGTAGGAAATTTTTAAAATAAAACGTAAAAGTCAAATTCAAAGTATTTTATTTGTTAAACATAGGTATAACTGTATACAGTGGTAAAAGAAAATATTATAGTCTCACCATGTTTTGCCAATTGGCGTACAATAATAATTTAAAATAAGAGACAGATTAAAAGAACAAAATATCAGATAAAACTTTACAAGAAAAAAATCATTATTAAATTGAAATTAGAATAATTGTATTATGAGTCATAAGAACCTAAAAAAATATGAAAAATACTTAAAGTGAATAACAAAATTTAATTAATAAAACAGGAATAAACTATATCCTAATAAGTCACTCATTAAAAAGAAAATGTCATTATACTATTTTACATGTCAAGAAATCATGAATTGAATAGTAACAATTTACATAACTCATTTTTAAATTGTTGAACTTGTAAGGCTTTTTATATATCTTACTTGCTAGACAGAATATGCTATTCCGCATAAGCGCTGTCTTGGCATATACATCCGTGGAGATTTTGGCCATACCTAGAGTTTCTATTGAAGACCTCAGAAAATGTTCTGAATAGAGTTGGATTTGTTTTGACAAACACAGCTGATTCGTAAACGAAGAGGGATACCCAGATCAAGATACCCAGTTTTTTAAAATATGGTCTAAAAGTATCGGTTTGCTTTAGTCCACAAAATGCTCTTAGGCATCGTTTCTGTGCTTTGAGAACGATATCCCTATCAGTCGAATTACCCCAGTATATAATACAATATCGTAATGATGAACCTACAAAAGCATGGTAAGCCGTCATGACGGCTTTTCTACTTGCCTGCTTTGCAAGCTTGAAAAGAGCGTACGCGTATCGGTTTAGCTTTTTACACAATACATCCATGGGGATTTCCAGGACAATTTATTATCTACTCGAATACCTAAAAATTTCGTATCGTTAACAGGTTCTATTCTAGTTTCATGATATGTACAATGAATATAAATGAACTAAAATAATTTCCTTGCTCACCCGCGACCTTACGATAGCTAAGCTTATGCAAAATATGCGTGTTCATGCAGTTCCTCCACCTCCACACTGTAAGAACACACACAAATCACACAAACCCATCTATCACCACCACCACACTACACTGACGCGTTTCGAACTCAAACAGAGCTCATCTTCAGAGTGACACAACCGTACACCATGCTACCAGTTGTTAGACTAACGAACCACAACCACCGTTTTAACTTGTCACTGTAACTCCCCAAGTACCCACATACGTTTTATGAAACAAAACAAAACTACCCACAAATTATTAATAAAAATTTTTAACCGTCCTTCAAAACTACCTTGATTTTTTATTTATTTACTGTCAAGGCATGTTTTATTAACTACCATTGCTGAAATTAGATCCCAGCCCTAGCAAGGGAGATGAAACTAAATTTACCTGCTCATTAATAATAGACCCCATACTGTTGTATCTAATTATCTCCATGCATTCTAAAACATCGAGACGAAACCCCTTGCCACAATAATGTAACACCTCATACGAATCGGAGTCCGATAAAGAATGATTTAGTTCCAACAAATGTTTGGCAAAATTCGACTTATCAGGATGCTCATTCCTATATGCCGAAACATGCTCTTTAAATCTAGCATTAAAACTGCGTCCTGTCTGACCAACATATACTTTACTGCAGTCATTACAAGTGAGCTTGTATACACCCGATCTAGTTCCTTTATCTACCTTCTCTTTGTGGTTACAAAGTTTAGAGTACAAAGAGTTGTTAGTCTTAAAGGCTACCTTAACATTGTTTGATTTTAAAATACCACAAATTCTATCAGACAAACGACCAACGTATGAAATGCTACACCTATATTTGTTAGAAGACTGCGATGGTAACACGGCGTAAAGCATGCTATTCACTATCCGTGCCTGCTTCTTCTGAACCAAACTATTGACCATTGATTTAGTATAACCATTCGACAACGCTATCTGATAAATAGTATTTAACTCTAAATCAAAATCTTCCCTAGAAAATTTCCCTAAAAGATTGTTGGTCAGACAGGACGCAGTTTTAATGCTAGATTTAAAGAGCATGTTTCGGCATATAGGAATGAGCATCCTGATAAGTCGAATTTTGCCAAACATTTGTTGGAACTAAATCATTCTTTATCGGACTCCGATTCGTATGAGGTGTTACATTATTGTGGCAAGGGGTTTCGTCTCGATGTTTTAGAATGCATGGAGATAATTAGATACAACAGTATGGGGTCTATTATTAATGAGCAGGTAAATTTAGTTTCATCTCCCTTGCTAGGGCTGGGATCTAATTTCAGCAATGGTAGTTAATAAAACATGCCTTGACAGTAAATAAATAAAAAATCAAGGTAGTTTTGAAGGACGGTTAAAAATTTTTATTAATAATTTGTGGGTAGTTTTGTTTTGTTTCATAAAACGTATGTGGGTACTTGGGGAGTTACAGTGACAAGTTAAAACGGTGGTTGTGGTTCGTTAGTCTAACAACTGGTAGCATGGTGTACGGTTGTGTCACTCTGAAGATGAGCTCTGTTTGAGTTCGAAACGCGTCAGTGTAGTGTGGTGGTGGTGATAGATGGGTTTGTGTGATTTGTGTGTGTTCTTACAGTGTGGAGGTGGAGGAACTGCATGAACACGCATATTTTGCATAAGCTTAGCTATCGTAAGGTCGCGGGTGAGCAAGGAAATTATTTTAGTTCATTGATATGGACCTCCGCAAAGTAACGCCTGATTCAATAAATTATTTACAATGAATATGTTAAGTGAATAAATATAGATAAAAAGAAAACGAAATAACTAAATCATGCTTGTTCAAAAATGAAACCATAATAGATCTCCAGCTTGCTAGCTGAACGTTTAGCCGCAGAACCATCGTGCTGATGTCAAAGCTATCGAAATTAACAATCTTATTGCGCGTGAAATTTTAGCCTCAAGAATAGCGTAAATAAACTCAAAAACACTCGTTTTCTAGAGATTTGACTAAGCTAGATCGATTGTTTTCGAAAACCCCAATTATAAATTTTCATCGATACCTTTAGGAGCCGTTTCCGAGGTCCCCAAAAGAAATAAATTAAACAAGAATTGATCGTCTCAAGAAATATGAAATTTCAACTACGTACAATTTAGTTAGAGCAACGAGCGATAAATAAACCGAAACCAATGACAATACAATTAAACTTTTAAATCACTTAAGTAAAGCGGAAGAGGTTTTAGGGCTGAAAGGGCACTTTGCGATAAATTCCAGTCCCAAGGGGACGGGGTGAACGGCCCACAGACACACGAAAAGCTAGAAAACTGGAGTTTTATATGGAATTGGAGGTTTAAAAAGGATTAAGAGCGCGAGCAAGAAAGAGCAATAGCAGAAACTAGCCTTTTCATATATACTACGGTGATAAATATTTATATTTGTATTTATAGATCAAAAATCAAGAGCAAAATCACGTTTACAGTAAAGTTGTTGAGATATTCATATCATAAACTAAACACAGTGTTAATTAAATAAGTGAAATTCTGGAAGTAGTTTGCCAAGTTAAGAATCAGGAACAGAATCGATTTCACTATGCTTTAAAGCAGGTTGTGTGTTTTTAGTTGACTGCTCGAAGGAGGGTTGTGTTTTGAGTTGAGGGATGTTTTTCGGCCGTTTGTAAGTATGTCTATTTCTTAGATCATCTCTGTAGCCTAAACGGCTAAAGGATTTTCAACACATGAGGTATAATTAGATTTGTCATACCTAATTGTCGCAGGCAGGATATTTCAAAACGGACTCCGCTAAAAAAAATAGGAGCTCCGAACTCACAAGTAGGGGGTCCCGCTTAAGTTATCTACGAGTACTTAACAGAGTTCTAGACTTATTAGACTAGACGAACGAAGCCGCGAAATTAGGCTGGTAATTAATATTCTAAAGAAAGAAGAAGAAGATTAATTTAAATCGGTTTGTATCAATGACTCACACAGCATATAACAACAAACCCCCATACCTGGGTTTTCCATAATCAAATGGATACGCCACGCCAATAAATTACCCTTCTACAAACTGCTTAATGATAACCACTTTTATAAAGTTGCATCAGAACCATATTGGTCTTACCATAAAAACATAAACACGTTTGAGACATGTGATAAGTATTGCTCCTACAGTTTTGTGTCTAATTTATTTATTTATTCACAAAATTACAATGATAAGTATCTTCCGAATGACGGCACCGAATTGGATAATTATTTTTTATTGTATTCGCTGCTGTCTGGACAAGGCTCGTGCTAAACTAAATTTAAAAAAAGGAGGGGAACGGGGGCGAAGCCGCAGGCAACAACTAGTATAAATTAAATATCATGGACCTGTAGAGAAGCGAAACAATAGAGAGATCTCACACTAGACAGATGTTTGCCTGGCGATCGAAGTATTTATGCATCCGAGTCGAAACACTACGATACTGCAGTGCAGAATCGTTTTGTCTAGTTAGTAACCAATCTAAAGTGACCCCAAACTGTGTACATTTTTCTCAAGAACAGAGCTCTGATAATCATCATCATCATCATCCCAGCCTATATACGTCCACTGCTGGACACAGGCCTCCTCTCAGAACAAGAGGGCTTGGGCCATAGTTCCCACGCGGGCCCAGTGCGGATTGGGAACTTCACACACACCATTAAATTGCTTCGCAGGTTTGTGCAAGGTTTCCTCACGATGTTTTCCTTCACCGCAAAGCACGTGGTAAATTTCTAATGTAATTCCGCACATGAGGCGATAGGTCAAACCACTATGCCACCACGGCTTAATAAAGCTCTGACAATAAAGTATAGTAATAGGATACCTACAAATTTTCACAAAACTCCGTCGATTTTTTTTGCCAGTTTCAAAAAAGAGGCCATTCATTATTACGCAACATTTAATCACAGGATACCCCAAAATTTCTCCTCAATGCCAACACACCAATCAATCCAATTATATTCAATATAATTAGATGTCTTCCAGGAGCTATCGCGTAGCCTTGGCATTGTTTGAGAACGCCTACAACCCACGTGGTTCTCAAAATGTGGCCGAATCGAGGGCCACTCAACTAACGAGCCCTGATCACACTTGGTTGTAAGGACTGTTTCCAATGTTACACGACACGAATATCTTCTACAGGTGTATTCTTAGACCAGTGATAATAATGTCCGAAGTTCATCAGGAAATTTTCCCTCCAAAAGATGTTTTAAGATGCGCTGGGTGGAGACCATTTTGGCTTCACATCTTAGTTTGATTGTTTTTGTAGTATTTTTTTTTTCTTTTTTCTGGCTGAATGAATTTATTTCTATTTTGATAATTCATTCCGTTATTTCAAAAAATATTAGATTATTGTAAATAAAAAAAACAACCAATATCATCAAATCATTTATTTTATGTTATCTAACCTTACAGACTAAAATACTTTTTAAAAGACGAAACGTGACTCCTACGTATTTGTCAGAGATGTGGTAGGTACCTGAAATTTACTGGAACACGACGTCTTTCGGCCAGAAGGCAGAACTCGCAACGATCTCCATCAGCAGCCGCTTTATGACCACTGTGTAGAACGTAGGTTTCAGAATAAAATGCATGTGGCTAAATGAAACATTCGTGAAACAAATCATTTGTAAAAAAATGTTTTGTTTAGACATTAGTGAACCAAATTTTTAGTTGTCTTGTTTATTGTTGGTGTTACTTTAAACTGAGATTCCAACGAAAGACCAGCGTCAGTTGCGAGATTGACACATACTATATCGGTTGCCTTTTTTCTTTGTTTTATAAAATGTCACGAATATATGTTTTTCTTTCTTTCTTTATTTTCAAATTTATCCACTTGAGGGCACTTTAGTTAATTTAAATGTCGTATCGTGGGTATTCAAACAGTGGAAACACATATCGCGTAGGACTTTCCACGAACGCAACCGTTTTCAGCTAGCACACCCAGTAGGCACGAAACAAGCCTTCATTCATCGTTCTACATTAAGTACACACGCGTGTTACTTAATGAATTAAGGATTGGATTCCGTGAATGGAGATATGCTAATAAGGTTAGAATATTTCATCGCAGCTAAAAGAAATTACAAGTGAAAAGAACTGTGTCACATTTGAAATTATGCTTTAGTTCTTTGAATTGATCCATCATCGTCATCATCATGAGGTCAGCCGAATGACGTCCACTGTTGGGCATAGAGCTTTCCTTCCCCAACCTCCAGCTGCTTCGTTTGGAAGCGGCCTACATCCGCGTGAACCTGCGGCTTAACCAGAGGCTGAATTGTTTAACGCACTGACGTTCGCGATCGCATTTGCCGTCTCTTTCTAGTTTTATAATAGGTACAGTGTAACAGAAAGAGCTGGTGAAAACGATTGTGATTCCAAGTGTGTTAGACAATAAAGCCTCTAGTCATTCGACCATGTTCTCTATCCGTTCGTCTTAAATTGATTACGACCTTCTTACTAACAATTAGCAGCTTTGCGTGACGACATATACAGAATGTTCCAGGAAATAGTGTCAAGCAAAAGGCTAGAGGCAGATGAACTCAAGGGGAATCCAATCACCCCCATGTACTTATATAATGTTCCAGATTTTTCATAGTTTAGGAGTTATGGCCTTTTTTCTAATTTTCTACTAAAATGCAACCAATGAGACCAATTTGCTCAACATGTCGATGTTAGGATTTTCGAAATTTTAGCATTCGATAATTGTTCCGTTTGATAATTTATACTTTCGACGGTTTGAATGTCGACCTTCGTTCGACATTCTGATTTTCAATATTTTGGTCGTTGATGTTTTAACTATCATTTTCCGATATTCAAATACGTGCCCCGAATAAAATTAAGCTCGTCTTTCTATTTCGTTCCGAAAAATCCACACAATTTCAATACACAAATGTACCTAACTACCTACTACGTTACTTATCCACCTTCACTAAATTCAAGCAATTGTTTTCCCAAAACAATTGTTACAAATTTCCCCCCCTAATCCCCTGATTTCTAGGGCAGCGTTTAAACGCAAAACATGCCAAGTGCGAACAATACTTGCGCGCCGAGGAGTCCGTATATCGATAAACATCAACCAGATGGCCTATTCCGAAATTCTAAAATCGAAATTCGTATCGTAGTACCGCCCCTTTCACTCTCTTATTAAATAGTATGTGTCACAGGGATGGAACGACACGAACTTTGATTTTCGAATTTCGGCGTAGCCCCACTGACCATACAGGTCTATGAGTAAGTATCTGTTTTAAGTTTATAAATTACCGCCGCTGGCAGACAACTTACAAGGATTTAATTGTTTCCTTAAGAGTTCTTATTATTTGTTGATATGCAGTATATTCGTCTCTTTTATTATTTTGAGTTTAAAGTTTGTGCATTTAAACGTTACCTATGAATAAATAAACAACAATAAAAAATAGTAGGTACAGGTCTCGTGAATAATGTTTTGTCATCGTATTTTGTCGGAAAAGTTCGTATTGTTCGTGCTTTCTCAACTAGCTTACTGAAGTTTGTTGAAGCTACTTAATTGAGAAACCAAGTTTAATACGTACCTACTTTGCCGATAAAATACGATGGCAAAACTTTATTTAATACATCTGTACTTACCTATGTATGTTTTCTTTACGGGGATCCCCTCATTTTTTTTAATATTGATTATTGAGTATGTTGTAGCTACAAGAAATATAAATTATGTAAGTATAAATTTCAGCTGATATATAATTACGTTTTTCGGGAGTCAAGCCCTGTGACTGTGACAGACATAGGCCGACAGCGAGGCAGTTGAATTATATCAATTTCTCAGAAACTATTTACATAATTGTGAAATCAGCAGACCTAATTGAAGTGTAGGTACATCGTTATCCAATCCACTATTGGTTAAAGATAGCTAACCAACAGTAATGGTTCTGTTTATCACCCTTCGGCTACGGAACCCTAAAAAGAGAATTACTTCAGAACCGAGTCCCCCAAACACCCCCCAAATCAGAGCTGCTATAAAGAATCAGGTTTATTTCGCACTGAAAGGCCTGAAACCCAAAATTTAGGGCAGATAAAGGACGGCCATTTAAACCACAGAATGGTGGCTTGAATACTGTCGGCAATATGTGTGCAGCTCGCTTACTCTTGAAGTTTAAGTTAATTTTACAGTGTTCTAGACTACGACACTTGATTTTTCCATCTTACTTTTATTAAAAGTATATTTTCAGGCAGACAGGTTTTTGATTATTTTATAGTTCGAAATATGAATTACCCTACGTCACTACGACAGTTCTGACGAATCTAATAGTACTTTATATCTATTGTTTACGCAAAACGTAACATAGTGGGTCGTGTAGAAGTCACTTTATGGAAATGTGTGATAGACCCTTAAATCAGTTATTATTGTTTTGACAGCCCGTATGTACTCATTACGAGTATGTCTGTGTAACAGTCAGTCATTCAGATATTCAGTCATTCTCTAAGTTAAACGGTTGGTCAAAAACGGCCCGGGTCAGAGCGGAGCTCTCCGTTGCAATTTGTACCATTTAAAGTAATCTAAGGTCATCTCATTCATATTTTTAGAAGCATACTTTTGTACGGTATCAGTAACGTGAAAATATAGTGGTAAACTCAATCGTGGTTTAATTTCGTCATCATAACCTCAAACCCATCACCAGAATCGGCGGCAGCTTGCCACAGGAGGCGGCGGCTGTCCAGACCGAACCCAGGGGCTCGGGAGAGGGTCTGTCTTCACTTCGGCATCATCATCAATAGCGAAGACCAAGGCGCGGCCTGCCCTTCGAACCCGCGAGGTAGCGCATGGTTGGCTAAGTATTATACGTAAACGACGCAGGGTGCGTACGCACGGCACGTCTCATCAACGACATTCTCAGGGCGAGAATTGTCAATACCTATGTTAAAGCTCGTCCAGCCGTTTAGGCTAAAGTAATAGACCAACATACGTACAAAGAAATGAGTGTATTCACTCACTCACAGAAGATTGCCATGCCTGCGGGGTAGATTTGTATATACCTAGGCCGTAAAAGGGGAAGGACTGTCAGGTCTAAACAAAATGTATTCTCAACAAAACTCTACCTAACAGTACTACTAATAGTTTCTGATACGACCAAACCAAACGATACCGTGATTCAAAAATACGTCTGAACGTAGTAGTGACATCTTTTGGAAAACATATAAACTAAACTGTAAACTTTATAGCCGTGCGAATTCGGGCCAAGCAGCTAGTATAGAAGTAGACCACAGTTTTTATTGAACGTATTGCCATCGCCGAATAATTAATTTTTTTTTCAAGGTCCCAAATTAATCTTGACTAAAAGGTCAAGTAACTTGTAAAAAGAAGTCTTCATTTACTAGAGACTTTACCAAGTAAAAGCTACCCGATTCTATAAATAAAATACACTTGTCAAAGTGTGAATTTCACAAGCTCTATCCCTAAACTTATATTATCAGTATCACAAAAATAATATCTCGAAACTGGACTAAACTATGTATAATTCGTTACAGATAGCGTTAGACGTGTTTGTTTATACTCTTTACTGTACAAAAAGGAAAAACGAAAAGGTTACATAAAAAAAGTTAAGTGTTAAGTACAAGGGCGGACTTATCCCTGCAGGGATCTCTGCCAGTCAACCTTTGAGTGGTAGAGAAGAGCAATAAAAATTACATACATAAATAACACAAGTATAAAGGATAATTACTTACTAAATAATCAAGGAACTATAGTGTGAGCAACATCTCATTTCAAGACGACGTTTTATTTATTTATTACAGTTAAAACACCAATACGACAACGACATTTTATGCCGTATGGAATGAAGAATCCTTAAACGTAAGGGTAACGTGGTAATTATATAACAAACTTAGGTGGGATTCTATAGATGTAGAGTGGAAACGGGCAGCATCTATCACGTCACATATTTTTTTAACCCCCGACTCAAAAAGAGGAGTGTTATAAGTGTGACCGCTCTGTATGTATGTGTATCTGTGTGTCTGTCTGAGGCGCCGTAGCTCTTAAACGAGTGGACAGATTTGAATGCAGTTTTTTTTATTTAAATCAGGTTTTCTACCGATGGTTATTAAATATGTTTCATCAAAATTGGTTTAGCCGTTTTTGAGATATTGAACTTTGAAGTGCAAAGTTTTCCAACTTTTTGTTGGTTAGGTTAGTTATTTCCACATATGTGTCGTTATGTTGGGAGTTTTTTTTTCCTCCAACTTTCTAACCATAATAATTGTAAACCATAATATTAACATGTTAATTTAACTTATCTATCGTTATCTAGAATGAATTGTGCTCGAGATGTTAACGAAATAACAAAGGGGACCGAACTAGATTGGTCTGACACGGATAGACGTCCCAGGGGCGCAGGAGCGAGCAGGCCGCTCCAGTTTCGTCACGCAAGTTACGGTGTTGTTAAACATCAAAGTGTTATTGTTATTAAGTATATTGACACGGATAACTCACATCTTAAATAGAGTTTAGGTCGACATGTTTCGGACTAATCGGTAGCCCTTCGTCAGAGCGGCGGCGCGCAGAGCGCGTGTTGCAGCAGCCGCTGAGTCGCGTTCCAGGTCAATATATTTAATATGAGTGAGTCTCACGGTAGTTTCATGTTATTGTTATTGTCTATGGTTAATCTTTATCTTTATTTTAGTCTAAATTAAAGTTGCCTTCCCGCTAACAACCTGTGTGTAGAGTTATGTAAGTATTACCAGCTCCCCTAGTAAGTATGTTGCCCGCGACCATAATTTCCTTTCCCGCTAACAACCTGTGTGTAGAGTTATGTAAGTATTACCAGCTCCCCTAAGTATGTTGCCCGCGACCATATGCGTAAAATTCGTTTATCTTTATCCCTCGGAAACTATCCTATGTCCTTCCCCGGGACTCATGCTTTCTGTATACCAAATTTCATCTAAATTGGTTCAGCGGTTTAGATATAATGAAGTAACAAACAGACTTACAAACTTTTGCATTTATAATATTAGTGGGATGTTGTGGGATGCTTAGGTTTTTTATGGTTCCGTAGCCAAATGGCAAAAAACGGAACCCTTATGGATTCGTCATGTCTGTCTGTCTGTCTGTCCGTGCGTATGTCACAGCCACTTTCAGAAACTATAAGAACTATACTATTGAAACTTGGTAAGTAGATGTATCCTGTGAACTGCATTAAGATTTTCACACAAAAAAAAAAAAAAAAACTGGGGGTTCCCATACTAAGAACTGCACCTCAATTTTTTTTTTTCATCAAACCCATACGTGTGGGATATCTATGGATAGGTCTTAAAAAATTATATTGAGCTTTCTAATATCATTTTTTTCTAAACTGAATAGTTTGCGCGAGAGACACTTCCAAAGTGGTAAAATGTGTTGTCCCCCCTCTTGTAACTTCTAAAATAAGAGAATGATAAACCTAAAAAAAATATATGATGTACATTACCATGCAAACTTTCACCGAAAATTGATTTGAACGAGTACTAGTAAGTAGCTTTTTTTTAATACGTCATAAATCGTAAAGGAAACTTTTATATTATGTTCTTGATCCTACGGAACCCTTTATGGGCGAGTCCGACTCGCACTTGGCCGCTTTTTAAAAGTAAGTATACACACAACATAACTCATCATAGAGAGTCCACGCCTAGTGGTTTGTTTGACCTATATAACTATGGCCTGTCAAGCAGAGGATCGTGGGTTCGATCGAATCCAGACTCGCACCTCTGAGTGTCTCAGTGGTGTGTTAAAGTTCCTTATCCACGTGGGAACTACATCCCAAAGCCCTCTCATTCTGAAGGACGCCTGCAGGGCTACTCCGAAACTTGAAACTCGAAGTTCGTGTCGTGCGGTCCCTCTGACACTTATACTATTTAATACGAGAGCGAGAGGGACCGCACGACACGAACTTCGAGTTTCGAGTTTCGGAGTAGCCTGCTGTGCTCTACAGTGGGACGTAACAGGCCGAAATAAGGGAGTTTTTCGATAAACTTCTTCATTTTATGATTTCCTAGTAGGCAGGAAGACATTTTGAGCAACTCTTCCGCGTTCCAGCCATGGCCTTGACATGGGCCACAGGGATATTAACCAATAGAGGGAATACGGGTTATCCAATGTCAAATACTAAATACCGAACCAATAAAAAAGTTTTTGTGAGTTTATCTTCTATACCTTACGTGGATTTAATTCATGTTAATTATGAGTTATGTACTTACGATTACATATATTTTTTTATTCAAGTGAATTTTATTAATTTCTAGCTGTTGTATGTTTTCACTATGACACGTGACAAGCCAAGGGGTTAGAGAACCTGACAACGAAGCTTGAGGCACGGGTTCGATCCTAGGCGGGGCGACGACGGGGTCTTGGATGTTTAATATGTATTTAAGTATGTATTTATCTATATAAGTTTGTTTATCCGTTGTCTAGTACCCATAGTACAAGCTTTGCTTAGTTTGGGACTAGGTCAATTGGTGTCAGTCATTTGTCCCAGGATATTTATTTATTAGGTTGGCAACGCATCTGCAATCTCCCCCGTGCCCGTGTCCTCCTCGGTATGACTTCGCTGCATTTTTTAAAGTATTCAGGGAGCCAGTTAACAAAAACACATACGTCCCTACCTAATCCCTAATGCACAAACATGGCAGTGGTAAAATGTTTAATTTTCTAAATAATGGGACACAACTATCGTTCACCCGAGCATTACATAACACCCTTATGCACTTTTTATGAATTTCAAATACTCTGTCAATCTCTACAGAGTTTCCCCATAATATTAACACGACGTCATGACTAAACATTTACTACTGACACCGATAGTAATATCCGGTGGCCCAACTCAACAACAACTATCCTACTTGACCTTGACTAGCCAATCAAAGACTAGCAATCACTGCAGTAGTTGCCCGAAGTTTATTCAAACGTACTATTTCACATTTTCAACTCTATTAATTAACTCCCCTATGACATGTGCACTGAGGTCTGCCGTTATTTTATATTTTCACCTGTAACAATTTACCCCTTCATTTTATAACGTCCTGGTACCTGGAAAGAAATTTTAAACAACCCTTCTGCATTCGAGCCAATGACCCGGACCTTTTGACATGCGCACAGCACATGCATCATTTTATTTATTTATTTCATCGATTCACTTGCACTTTTAATCATTTACTATTTTGATTTTATTTTCTCCTGGTCTTGAGGCAGAAATATTAAACAACCCTTCCGCGTTGAGCTGACCCCTGTTTGACATGCGCATCTAAACGCAACCATCATTTTGTTTGTTTCTTACATTGATTCACTTGCACTTTTAATCATTTACTATTTTGATTTTATTTTCTCCTGGTCTTAATGCAGAAATATTAAACAACCCTTCCGCGTTGAGCTGATTCAAGTTTGACATGCGCACTAGACCACATGCATAATTTTTTTTCATCGATTCACTTTCACTTTCAATTATTTACTCACTATTGATCTAAAATAGTTTTATTTATTTACTAGCTTTGCCCGCGGCTCCGCCCGCGTGGTATTCGGTTATCGCGCGCTGTTCCCTCGGGAACTGTGCATTTTTCCGAGATAAAAGTAGCCTATGTCACTCTCGGGCCCATAAACTACCTCTATGCCAAAAATCACGTCGATCCGTCGCTCCGTTACGGCGTGAAAGACGGACAACACACACACACACTTTCGCATTTATAATATTAGTAACTATGGATTTATTATAAGCAAATAGGCAACTCTTCTCTCTTAATAACTAGAAGCTGTCGCATTAGGTTACCATCATAATCATGATGACATGACTAATTTCCCTATTATTGTGGCATCCCCAACGCTATATACAATATCAGCTATTAATTTTCCTAGCTCATTGTAAACGTGCAATGAGGGCTATCGTTTTTTGTCTCACTAGATGGCGCACTGTTGCGTGAGGTTTTTAAGTATGGCTTTCAAAGTTTGTTATTACGGGCGTGAAAACAAAGTTTAGATTAAAATCATATTTAATACACCTTAAAACCGTACCATAAAAATATCGAGCATGCCACAGTGCTACATAGTCCCCGTTTTGTTTGGAAAAAAGGGAGGACAAAGGTTTCCGAAAGACAAAACTGTCTCAAAACACAGACATTCATTGCCCCGGAACGCATATTTGCCATAATTAATTTCAGATATTGCAAAATATTCACAATATTATTCTAATTATAAATAAACCCGCGTAGCTCACCCAAAAACTATGAGATTTGACATTTCGGAGACCTCACGCTACACTAGCGCCTCTAGCGGCGAATTCATACGCGATAGCCCTCATTGTTTCATGTTTTAAAAAGTTAGCAAAGCGGGAAATGTGCTTCAATACATTTATTTACTAAACGCCTAGGTAAGAAAGTGTTGTTTTTTTTATAATTTTGAAGATAAAAAAGCACTTCCTATGTTCTATTTTTAAATGGAACACGAAAGTTTCCGAGCAACTTTGCGAAGAGGTACTATTTCTCACCTTCATTTGGCAAAAAATAATGTATAGGTACCGTGGTAAATAACCCCTGCGCTCTGAAAGGTTTTGTCTGTTTTGAAAACATGCCCAATTCTTCTTATTTTCAGCCAAAAATGTCCTCCATTTTATGCTCTCCTGGTACCCCGTATCGAATATTAAGCAATCCTTCCGCATTGGGGCTCTGACCTCTGAACTCACTTGTAGAGTCTCCGCCCGCCCCTAAAGCAACCTCCCCTAGGAGTAGGGATCGAACCTACCTACAAGGGTAGGTTTACGTTGCTCTTATAGCTTATGCGAGCCTAGTATTCGAGGTCGCGGTACGGAGAGATTTTTCCGCAAATTAGGTATTTTTAATGTCGTCGTATGTTTTATGAGACTGTTCCATAGGTTGCCCCACTACTGGACACTGGTGTTTTGGGCTTGAGCTGGAGTTCCAGCGAACCCTTAAGGCTTATTATGGCCTCTCAAGTAGAGAGAGGATCATGGGTTCGGGCTTGGGAAAACGTCGCAGGGAAATCCGCATACACTTGCAAAACAACTCAGTGATGTGCGTGAAGTTTGATCCACATTGCGCCCGCGTGGGAACTACACCTCTAGCTCTCTTATTCTGAAAAGAGGCCTGTGCCGAGCAGTGGAACGAAGGTTGACGGGATATGAGATGGGATTCACAGTTTTCTTTTAACTAAAATTTTCGCGAAGCTTTCCAAACTTTTTTTATAAATTCTGGATAAGAGGGGTACACAAAGGGCCAGTGATCTTGGAATTGAGAGATCACTCACAGTCTCAACACTTACACACTTAACACGCAATTATCCATCTTAAATCACTTAAGAATCACTTAGCTATACATCTCGGTTCAATGACCTAAACCCAAGAGAATTGATAAATTCTGAAATTTGGAAATTCTCTTTGTGGAAGAGATTTCATGAATAATTTTATGAAGATCTCCCTCGGAACCATTAATTACATAGGTGCTGTGTCACTTTAGAAATATTCATGTAGGTACACGAGTAGATTTTGAAATGAAGTATTACTCAAAAAGCTACGAATACTTCGGCTCCATGGAACCCGGATGCTTACAAACTTTTCGATCAAGTAAAACAAGAATTATTTGAAACTAGCTGTTGCCCGCGGCTTCCCCCATTCCATTTTTAAAAATTTTGTTTAGCACATATATCTTGTCCTGACAATAAGGAATACGGCAAAAAAATAATTATCCAATTCGGTGCCGTCGTTCGAAAGTTATGCGCGTACATATATTTTGGCGATTCATTTTTGTCTTTAAATCTATAAAACTCAAAGGTGACTGACTGACATAGTGATCTATCAACGCATAGCCCAAACCACTGGACGGTTCGGGCTGAAATTTGGCATGCAGGTAGATGTTATGACGTAGGCATCCGCTAAGAAAGGATTTTTCGAAATTTCCACGGGATAGGGAATAAATGGGATTTATATTTTCACTTTGAAATGGCCCTATTTCCGTAACTATAATTATTAGAAACTTCAAATTTGGCATGCAAGTAGGTAATAGGTACTAACAGCTAAAAACTCTTTTCAGGATTTTACGAAATTACCACGGGATAGTGAATAAATGGGATTTGTATTTTCACTTTTAATTAATGACCCTATTTCCGTAACTATAATTATAACGGACTTCAAATTTGGCGAAAAAGTAGGTAATACTAACAGCTAAAAACAATTTTCAGGATTTAGCAAAATTCCCACGGGATAGGAAATAAAATGGGATTTATATTTTCACTTCAAAATGGCCCTATTTGCGTAACTATAATTATTAGAAACTTCAAATTTGGCATGCAAGTAGGTAATACTAACAGCTAAAAACGACTTTCAGGATTTTACGAAATTCCCACGGGATAGTGAATAAAAAGGATTTGTATTTTTCACTTTTAATTATTGACCCTTTTACCGTAACTCTAACTATTAGAGAGTTCAAATTTGGCGAGCAAGTAGGTAATACTAACAGCTAAAAACAATTTTTAGGATTTATCAAAATTCCTATGGGATAGGGAATAAAATGGGATTTATATTTTCGCTTCAAAGTGGCCCTAACTCCGTAATTGTAAATATTAAAGACTTCAAATTTGGCATGCAGGTAGATAATACTAATAGGTAAAAACTGTTCCAAATATATTCCGAATATCCCACGGAATAAAACGAATAAAGAGAATTTTATATACCAACTGAATCAGAAAACGCATAAGCTAATCCAATAAAACTGGGTACTGGAGATTTGGCAAACTGATGTAAATCTGGTAACAATTATTTAGCAGTGACATCCTGCTCATCCTGGCGAGGATCGTCTCCATAGAAGGGAACTCCTCAAAAGTTAATGGCACACGCAAAAGATTTTACATGATTGTTAATCAATGACAATGCGTTTATATTATAAACACCGCCTGATGCTGCAGCTAGGGTCGTCTGCTGATGACGGAACTCCTCAAGGGCTGATAGCATAGATACGAAATTTTACATGTACGTTCAACGAGCTGACACAATTACTTTGCCCACCCGCGACCTTTATGATAGCTACTTTTGTGCCCATGCAATGTGTGTTCATGCAGTTCCTCCACCTCCACACTGTAAGAACACACAAATCACATAAATTCATCTATCACCACCACCACTTTACACTGACGCGTTTCGAACTCAACCAGAGCTCATTTTCAGAGCAACACAACCGTTCAGCATGCTACGGTGTGAAATTTGGCATAGATGGACCTAAAGTAATGCAGAGGTGCACTAGGGTGCACTACTTTACAATTTCTCGGGATATAATCCTATATGGTGTATGAAGTCGCGGGCAAAAGAAACGCGTAGTACTTTAACGTTTTCTAAAATTTCAACCCTGAATCAGCGAAGGAGGGTTTCAAAGCTGGTAAGAATCATAATTAATTACGTATGTAGGTAGATTTTGTATTACAAAATTTGCACCATCTGTCTAAAAGAAAATCTGTCCGTATTTGTATTTCCATGTAATCCTCCGAAAATTAATCAAAACACGAAAAAAGGTTCGCAGAAAGTAAATGTATGTTACTCAAAATTTAACGCGAGCGAAGCTGCGGGCAAAAGCTAGTTTATAATATAAAGATAGACTAGCGCCCCGCCCCGGCTCCGCACGGGTACAATTTTCAAAATAACTCTTCTTCGAACATTTCTCAAAGGCCTCCACCTGCTTTTCTCAAAAACTATACCCGCGCGAAGCCGGGGCGCATCGACGTAGAGGTGTATCTCATGCAATTTAAAAAGTAGGTAATCCACAGGTAGTGAAACAGGCGAATACGAAATTATTTATTTGGAGAAATTACTGCAAAGATATAGATAACGTGGTCTAATTTTGGTCGGCATTTCTATCAACTTTTAAAACGCAAAAAAATAGTTATAGTGACATAACTACAATAGTTGGACGTATGATATAGAGATTTTTTTGTAGATATCGATATATTCTTTAATATCGTAGAACATTTTTTTGTTCTATCATCAATAGTTTCCGTAGCGCACGCGATGAAAGATATTTTGCAGCAAATTTTTTCCACTTGATTTAAATTATTGAAGTTTTAGTACGGAACCCTAATATTTTATGATAGTAAATATAGCCTACGGCACTTTGGAATAATTAGGCATTCTAATGGCGAAAGAATTTTTGAAATAGGTCCAGTAGTTTTCGAGTTTATTCGTAACCAACATCCAAAAATCCAAATCTTTCCTCTTTCTAATATTAGTATAGATAGATAGATTATGACCAAAGTGCATTTATCGCCCAAAGTACGAGTATTGGCATCACAATTCAGCACGGAAATGCAGCCAACCTTACGCAATCTTCCGCAGAGACAAGACTTGTTTATTATTTTTATTTTTTATATTGTTAGATTATTTTTGGCATAGTTTTTACTCCAGTTGTGCTTTCAATATTTATCTACTCTATATTTCAATAAAAAAACCGTCAGATTCTACCAAACTAGAAGTGTGCTTCAGTTCAATTTAAAAGACTTGACATTGTACCAAGCAAGTTATTATGTTCAAAGTTGAATCGATCAGTCAAAGTAAATAATCCACCATAAGTATTTGTATATCTGAGATGTAATTTACTCGTAAACTCGCGATTAAACCAATATTTATCCAACAAATAGGTCAACCGGTGGCTACAAAGTTGCAATAGTATCGATAAATAAAAACGATAGATATTTTGTCGCGCGTGTCGAATGTGGGTTGAGGGATAATGGCTCGAAGATCGAGCCCCAAACTTATGCGAATGGGTAACGGGAGGGCGGGTATTCTGTACATTTCGATGTGTAATAGTATTTTTGACAGCTAAAACCCAAATAAGACCTGCAAAAAAAGTCGTGCAAGTTGCATTATAATCGTAAAGTTTATCATAATGACTATTGTTTCTCTTAACTCTTTTTTCGCTGAATCAATTTATTGTTCAGAATTGTTAAACCTAACCTAACCTAACTCCTACAGAGCTCTCCATGATGATCATTTAAAAATGAAAATTGAAAATGTTGCTGTATGGGCGGGAAAAAAATGAGGACTAAAAAAAATATGACAAACATTACATTATGCCTTTCAAAAATCATGCGACTACAGGAGTTTGAAGTCCTTGTACCTTTATCGCAATATCCGCAACAGGCTTCGTCAACAAAACAAATTGTAGATCCGCAATATACTTCGTCATTAGTCTAACCTAACTTAACCTAAACCCCAAAGCAATCCCCGGACCGATGCAATCCAGACCCAAACGTACCATAAATACTTGCCGCATTGCCCCGCTGAATCGCTAAAGATATACGCTGCACCAGAAAAGAACCGGACCGCGGGTCGCCCCCCCCTGTCCCTCATACGCCGCCCCAGATCCCTAATGAAACGCTTTGCTTCGACACACCAAGGCCCAGCAGTCTCGACTGCTATAGGTACAAAGTCGTAATTGTTCTTGAGCTCTGAATACTTGCCATGCTTAAATATATACTGAGCGGCAAAAATCTGGCCCACAAATGTATTCAGTTATAGGTAATGTTGTATGGAGAGTGGGCCAAACTCGTATACACATGCCCCACGAATTCAATAAACTTTGGGTCTGCTTTACCCTTCATTGATAAATTGTATCTAACAGATATCCCTGATGACGTCTCTGTCTATTTTGTCCGAATAAATATGGCATTACATTATTGTGCCACAAAAAAATATTTTGACAAATAGTAGTGGTAAAACAGATCCTGAATAAAACAAGTAGAAAGTAGAATTATCATAATCGTCGTTTCCTGCACCGTTTACATCCTTTTCTGCATTATATAAAATCTGCAACAGTCGAAATACCTATTCTTGTTCTAATGTACATAATCCTTACCCTGTCACATCGTTTTTGGAAACACATTAATATATCGTTCTGGAAACGCATGAACTGGATCGGCGGCCGTTCACCGCGACGGTATTACAGGAACCAGACTAGAACTTGCCAAACTTCATAAGTTTTAGGATTTTGTGAAGGAAGATTAGTTAGAAGAAGCAAAAGCGCCACGGCTTAGTAGTAGGTACCACAGAATCCTTAATTTTTTGCCGGAACACCCAATACTCCGAATATTTTTATTCCGAATTTGCTAATTCGATTTTCATAACTCGATTTTCACAATTCCTAAGACATATAATTCCGATCACTTAAAAACGAAATTTATTTTTCCGACTTGTGACATTGCTGAAATCATCATACAGTAAATACTGTTTTAGGCCAATATTACTTACATATTATAGCTTAAGTTAATTTAATAAGTCGTGATTTATTATTGATCGGTGTAATGATATTTTGAAAATCGGTATTTTAGTAATCGGAATTCGTATTTTTGACATTTCAGATTATTATGAGTCGAACTTCTTATTGTTTGTTTTTTTTTATTATTCGACTGGATGGCAAACGAGCAAGTGGGTCTCCTGATGGTAAGAGATCACCACCGCCCATAAACATCTGCAACACCAGGGGTATTACAGATGCGTTGCCAACCTAGACGCCTAAGATTGGATACCTCAAGTGCCAGTAATTTCAACGGTTTATTAAAATTCGGAATTTTGAAAATCGTAATTTTAAATATTAGCTATTTTTAATTTTCGGAATTATAAAAATCGGTATTTTGAATTCCGACTTTCGGAATTTCGTTTTTCGTATTTATGTAGTGTACCCATTTTACTATAATTTGTGAACTGTATTATGAAATCGGTTGGGATATAGTTTAGTTAAGTTTTTTTGCATTCAATGTAAAATTACGATATACTATTGTTACTTTTCTTTTATGTAGACGTTATTATGTCCTATTGGGCAAAGGCTTCTCTTTTCTGCCATTTGACTCCTCCCTATCCTCAGCATTGCACCGAAAGCGCTTTGGTTTTCCCGCCATTTTCTTTTGGTCTACCTTTACTCTTTGACCATCTCTCTATTCGGCTAAATATTTTTATATTATAAATACCCACATGAGAAGAAATTCCAAAATTGAAATTTTGTTTTTGATTATTTTAAACTTGACCAGTTATACCTGGATATGCGTGAAAACTACGGCACAAGCCCTCACATTCTCAGAGGACGAATGAATTATTTTTAATAGTTGCTTATACTTAATAATGTCGTTCTGTTTGACGAGTACCTTACGAGTGCGATCTACGAGTATGTTTTGATTATTTGCGCCTCTTATAGGGCCCACCCGGTATAAATCGAGATGATGAGCCACAACCACAAGCTTTTACAACAATACAATACAATACAAACATTCTTTATTGATCACCAAAAGCAGTACAAAGACATTACAAAAATATAAAAAACCAGGTAATCAGGCGGTCTTATCGCTAAAAAGCGATCTCTTCCAGACAACCAATTTCTGAGAAATTAATAAATATGAACAGACTAATGTAGGTGGCAGA
>NC_133480.1:4933732-4939654 GCF_025370935.1 Choristoneura fumiferana
TATCATAAAGGTCACAGGTGAGCAAAGTAATTTGTGTTAGTTCATTGAACGTACATGTAAAATATTGTATCTGTGCTATCAGCCCTTGAGGAGCCCCGTCATCAGCAGACCACCCTGGCTGCAGCATCAGGTGGTGTATATCATATAAACGCATTTCATGAAATTTAAAAATTCATGTAGTCTTTTGTGTGTGTCATCAACTTTTTTGAGCGAGACCCTTCTACGGAGACGATCCACGCAAAGGATGAGCAGGATGTCACTGCAAATTATTGTATTGTTACCAGATTTACATCAGTGAAAAATCTCCAGTCCCTAGTTTTATTAGTTTAGCTTGTGTGTTTTCCGATTCAGTGGATATATAAAATCCTCTTTATTCGTTTTATCCCGTGGATTTTCGGAAACACAGTTTTTACATATTAGTATTATCTACCTACATGCCAAATTTGGAGTCTCTAATATTTATATAACGGATTTAGGGCACTTTTAAGCGAAAATATAAATCCCATTTTATTCCCTATCCTGTGGGAATTCTGATAAATCCTAAAAGTTTTTTTTTCGACTGTTTTGACTGACTGACTGACCTGCTTGCATGCCAAATTCGAAGTCTCTAATAATGCAGTGACGAAAGAGGGCCATTTATTGGAAGTGAAAAAACAAATCCCATTTATTCACTATCCGTGAATTTCGAAAAATTCTAAAAACTGTTTTAAGCTGTTAGTATTACCTACTTGCGTGCCAAATGTGAAGTTTCTAATAATTATACTTACAGAAATACGGCCATTTTTGAAGTGAAAATATAAATCCCCATTTTATTTACTATCCCGTGGGAATTTCGAAAATCCTCTCTTAGTGCGCGTCTACTCTCATTACCCTATAAAGAACATATATTCCAATATTTCAAGTTTCTAGACCCAGCGGTTTGGGCTTAAGTCAGTCAGTCAGTTTCATAGGGACAAGAATGGAGCAATAAAATATATTATTGAAATATGAATTCAAGTTGCCCTCGCTGGATTGGAAGGTTAAAATAGGTTGCAGGAAATGAAAACACAACTAGCAAATTAAATCATAATTTTTTTTTATAATAAATAAAAATCAAGAAAACGCTCCTTCCGAGTATTTTCTGTAATATTAAATAATCAACAAAAGATGTCAATACAAACTAAATCACTTGGTGCAAAGGCAAGCCTGTCGGTTTGTTTGCGTCCCGGCGCGCAGCCGGCGCCGGCGCCGCCGAGCAAACAGGCGAGTGTAAACGAGGGTAGCCTCTTACTTTGTCCCTACTTTAACAAAACAAAACGATCTAAACTTAAGATTAACAAAGATACAAACTGCGTTTCCTAGGAATGCATCTTGCCTACATCCCCAATTTTGAATGAAAAATATATTTATTTGATCATGATTGTTAAAATAATGTAAATAGAGGTATGTAAAAAAAAGCGTACAACACTTAAAAAGTGAAAAAAAAAACGAGATAATTTTGGTACATGAAACAATAAATAAAAATAATAAAATCGAGAACCTAACTTAATTGTGAAATAATTTACTATAACTTTACACCTAAATCATATATGTATTGCAAGAAAACAAGGAGCTTTGGAACCATCGAGTAATTCGGGAAATAACTTATTGAATTTCAGCTGGCAATTTAATCTCAATTAATAAATCTAAAATTGTATTTATCTTTGTTCTGACGTTAAGCGGACATAGTTCCATAACTCCTCATAGTACGCGACGCAGACGCCACGGCGCAGCGCAGGCGCGTCGCCCGCTGGCCCCTTCTCGTGATTACATATTTCATAAGTACTTACATAAGTTACAGATCTAAAATGAAGCGGATGCATCCTAAAAGCAAATAGAGACTTTAAACCAATTCAGTACCGGGTAATAGACACGGCAACTTTTATTGTATTTTTGTGTGCCAAAGTAATATTGCACATTGAGTCGATTACGTTCCGTGAACTTAGAAACTAAAATAACCACTGAGACTTCTATGCAGACGGGGTTCATTTTCATAATAATGATTATATGTGCTAAAATCACAGATCACAAGCAAACTGAACATGACGCGTGATGACGATGAGAGCTACGCGAAAGGTGATGATGATGAACGATAACATCCTACACTACTAATTTATGCCAAGAACTCTTCTAAGTGCTTCTACTAGGTACGCGTTGGTAATTTATATTTAATATGTATTTCTATAACCAGAGCAAAATTGTAATTAGTGTGAATGAGATTTTCATGTTCCTTTGACGGAATACAAAAATCACCCACTAATTTATAATATGTTCCTTCCGGCGTCGCAGGACCGTGCCTGTAAGCTGTGAACTTGCTGCGGGTTAGCAAGTCGCCCAGGCAACGTACGTCTAATCCAATGCCTGACAGTCTTATTACTTATTCATTTCCAGTTTCATTTTGATCTCTCGTCGTTATTCACCCATGACACTCTTAACGAACGTACCGAATTTCTTTCGTTAGTTAATTAAATAAATGCTCGCTTGTCAGCATAACAACGCTTATCACAATATATAATAAATATATATGTTTACATGAAGCCTAATCTATAACTAGACATTGAAGATAGATACTGGTATGCATTTGCCACCACACTGATTACGAGGACCTACAGCAACCGTATAGACACTTATTTTTAAATTTTTTTTTTTTTGTATTTTTGTTTTTATTTGCGGCGCAGCATATGCAAGTCCTGCAAATTTTCACAGCGAATCTTAACATAATAACGTATTGCATCTGTGAAAATATTTGAATGTGCCATGGGGAGAGAAATGAGTTGGTGCGTCTCAAGTGATTCCAAAAAATTTTGGTAACTGGCTCGGTCGGTATGTCTTTGTACTGCTCATCTTGAAACGCGTACATAACAAAACTCTGCCGCATTTCTTCCCACGGAATCATCATACTACTAAGATTATTAGATATTTAATACAGTATGGCAATGCATTAGCAATTTCAGATGCTATCAAGCTAAATTTAATACTTTTGTCATTTAATAAAAATATTATTTAATCTGATTATAAAAAAAGCAACATCAACCGTCAAAAGTTCGGATTTGATTATATCGTAAATACTTTTGCAGGCGTACCTAACATTAATAGATATCGAACAAGTAGCCTGCTTAAATATTAGCAAAAAGCATATACCATCTAAATCCATGTGCACTGACATTTATATTTAGATGCCCGAAACATTTTAAGCTTAAGATAACTCGATATTTCCTTTGTTGTAGCTTAAAATTAGGCTTTTATTAAACCACGTATATTATAATGGATATAATGTGTTTTAAGAATGATTTTTGCTGTGAGTTAGGTACACCTATGAAGTTCCATTTAAATTCTCTATGACATTCCATGGTTCGCTCTTCAACTTTCATCTGAAACAAAACGTATTCGGTGATAAAAATATTAAGGTTGATTTTCAAGAATGGAAATGTCAATTAAGGAATGCAAGTGCACTCTGACCTCGTCCGCCCACGATGATGGAACTTGCGCTTGATATCTTGCGCCGGCGCCGGCCGCACCGCGCCGGGCACGCCGCCCGCCAGGTGCCCGCCTCCGGCGCGGATCGCTTTGCTGTAACACACGACAACAATACACACATATCTATACCGTAAACTGGGGTGAATTGATTGGAAGTAAAAACTTCCATTTTATTAAACACTAATATGTGGCGTTATCTGGTAAAAGGTACCTTGTGTCGGTTCTAGTTTCCGAGATAATCGCGCTTGAAGTAAAATGTCGAAAAAAATCATTTTCTTTTTTTACTCTAATTAATAAGCAGGGTCTAAATTTTAATTAACAGAGACACAAGTTTTTAAATCGATTTTTTATGAGTTAAAACATCCTTAAAGTTTAGTAAGAAGGACCTTATTGTCGGTGCCGCTCTTGAATGCTTTCTGTGCGCTCGGTATCGTTTGGAAGACGTGTCGACGTCGGTACTTTGTCGGCGCGTCATCATCATCATCATCATCCTAGCCTATACGTCCCACTGGGGCACAGGCTCCTCTCAGAATGAGAAGAGCTTGGGCATTAGTTCCCACCGGCCCATTGCGGTGCTTGTCGGCGCGTAATAAACGTCAAGAATCATCATAAAATGCGTTTAATTAAGAGTAAGGGTAAATCATCAATAACTGGCCACCCTAAGCGGTAGCCAGTTAGCCCTTATTACACTAGCGATTTGCGGGCGAGTTGAAAGCGAGGTAGCGCGAAGCGAGTTTGCTTCGAGCGCGTAACGATTTCACGCGGAGCCATGAAACGATATCGCCGCGAGCGCGCAACGATGTCGCTGCGAGTTCGCTGCGTGAGCGCCGAAAGACGCCCTATTTATTATACGAAAGTCTACAATATGGCGTTTTTGGCGCTAAAGCAAGCGAACTCGCCATGCGCTCGCAGCAGCGACATCGTTGCGCGTTGCGGGAACGTTATACGCTCGCAGCGCCTCGCTTGCCTCGTTTTCAACTTCCGCAAATCGCTAGTGTCATAAGGCCCTTATTGACGATTTACGCCAATTTGTCTTTTTTTTATTCGACTGGATGGCAAACGAGCAAGTGGGTCACCTGATGGTAAGAGATACCACCGCCCTTAGACACCTGCAAACACCAGGGGATTGCAGATGCGTTGCCAACTAGAGGCCTAAGACGGGATACCTCAAATGCCAGTAATTTCACCGTCTGTCTTACTCTCACGCCGAAACACAACAATGCAAGCACTGCTATTCACGGCAAGATTAGCGAGCAAGATGGTGGTAGCAATCCGGCGGACCTTGCACAAGGTCTACCACCTGCTGGTCTTTAGAGGGTTGATTATATAGTATTAATAATAACGATAATAGTTACAACTACAAATCAAAAGCATTTTTTTAGATCTTATTCTTAACTATGTCACTAAACATTTTACGACCGACAATAAAGGTACCTTCAAATACGTTAATCATTTAGTGGTGTTAAGACAAAATATATAGTTTTGGTAGAGTTTTAATACTACAGTGTTCTTAAATAAGACTATTAAAATAATCGTAAGTTATTAGTGGTTTTCAATGATATCACTTCATAATCACTAAATATTTTACCACCGACGATAAGGTACCTTTTAGAAAAATATATAGTGATTGTACCAACTTTTTACTAAACTTTACCTTGAATTTTGAGATTAAAAAACTAGTTTTTAAGATTTGTTGAGTTAATTTGGTCTCATTTGGCTATGTTTTAGCGTACTAAATATAAAAGTTTGTTGATTTTGACTGTTTAATTACATTTCTAAACAACAAAGTTATTTTTGTTAAAGTATTTTTTTTATATAATAACAACGTTAATTCAAAACGGAGTAGTTTCTTATTTAGTGTCCAATTACGCATAATTTTATTTTTCCTTCAATAAATCCAATGGAAATATACTATAAATAGAAAAAATGTAAAAAATCATCAACCTTTTTTTTTTTACTTTATGCACTTTGGCAAGGTAAACTATTGGAAAACCGTTGTCAATTACAAAATTGTTCTTGAAACCTGAAAGCCCGTACAATCTACTCCTCAAATAGCATGCCATCTATGTAACTCCAACAATAACATACTTTTATTGGGTGTATAAAGTTTGAATTCAATTTTCTCATAATCACCTTTTCTGGCTTTTGAGATTCAACATTTTTTTAAAAAATATCTATTAAACCTACATGCATGTTTCTTACATGGTTCGATAGCTAAATGTATGTAGATTATGGGGATATCAATAACAATACCGACAACAAGGTACTTTTCCCAGATAACGCCACATATCTGTTTCCGAACGTAACTTTTTTTTTGTTTTTATGGTTGGTAATAGCGATAGGTTACTCTCATCATTTACTCTGACGCAGTGAATAAGTGTGGTTGGCAACGGCACAAATCAAAAGTGAAAATATAAAAAAGTAATG
>NC_133480.1:4939754-5023422 GCF_025370935.1 Choristoneura fumiferana
AGCTTATGCGAGCCTAGTATTCGAGGTCGCGGTACGGAGAGATTTTTCCGCAAATTAGTATTTTTAATGTCGTCGTATGTTTTATGAGACTGTTCCATAGGTTGCCCCACTGCTGGGCACTGGTGTTTTGGGCTTGAGCTGGAGTTCCAGCGAACCCTTAAGGCTTATTATGGGCCTCTCAAGTAGAGAGAGGATCATGGGTTCGGCCTGGGAAAACGTCGTAGGGATTTCCGCATACACTTGCAAAAACAACTCAGTGATGTGCGTGAAGTTTGATCCACATTGCGCCCGCGTGGGAACTACACCCTAGCTCTCTTATTCTGAAAAGAGGCCTTTGCCAAGCAGTGGGACGAAGGTTGACGGGATATGAGATTGAGATTCACAGTTTTCTTTTAACTTAAATTTTCGCGAAGCTTTCCAAACTTTTTTTATAAATTCTGGATAAGAGGGGTACACAAAGGGTCAGTGATCTTGGAATTGAGAGATCACTCACAGTCTCAACACTTACACAATTAACACGCAATTATCCATCTTAAATCACTTAAGAATCACTTAGCTATACATGTCGGTTCAATGACCTAACCCAAGATAATTGATAAATTCTGAAATTTGGAAATTCTCTTTATGGAAGAGGTTTCATGAATAATTTATGAAGATCTCCCTCAGAACCATTAATTAAATAGGTGCTGTGTCACTTTAGAAATATTCATGTAGGTACACAAGTAGATTTTGAAATAAATTATTACTCAAAAAGCAACCAATACTTTGGCTCCATGGAACCCGGATGCTTACAAACTTTTCGATCAAGTAAAACAAGAATTATTTGAAACTAGCTGTTGCCTGCGGCTTCCCCCATTCCGTTTTTTTAAATTTTGTTTAGCACATATATCTTGTACTGACAATAAGGAATACGACAAAAAAATAATTATCCAATTCGGTGCCGTCGTTCGAAAGTTATGCGCGTACATATATTTTTGCGATTCATTTTTATTTATAATATAAAGATAGACTAGCGCCCCGCCCCGGCTCCGCACGGTTACAATTTTCAAAATAACTCTTCTTCGAACAGGCCTCAAAGGCAATTTTCCACCTGCTTTTCTCAAAAACTATACCCGCGCGAAGCCGGGGCGCGTCGACGTAGAGTTGTATCTCATGCAATTTAAAAAGTAGGTAATCTACAGGTAGTGAAACACTCGAATACGAAATTATTTATTTGAAGAAATTACTGCAAAGATATAGATAACGTGGTCTAATTTTTGGTCGGCATTTCTATCAACTTTTAAAACGCAAAAAAATAGTTATAGTGACATAACTACAATAGTTGGACGTATGATATAGAGATTTTTTTTGTAGATATCGATATATTCTTTAATATCGTAGAACATTTTTTTGTTCTATCATCAATAGTTTCCGCAGCGCACGCGATGAAAGATATTTTACAGCAATTTTTTTACACTTGATTTAAATTATTGAAGTTTTAGTACGGAACCCTAATATTTTCTGATAGTAAATATAGCCTACGGCACTTTGGAATAATTAGGCATTCTAATGGCGAAAGAATTTTTGAAATAGGTCCATTAGTTTTCGAGTTTATTCGTAACCAACATCCAAAAATCCAAATCTTTCCTCTTTCTAATATTAGTATAGATAGATAGATTATGACCAAAGTGCATTTATCGCCCAAAGTACGAGTATTGGCATCACAATTCAGCACGGAAATGCAGCCAACCTTACGCAATCTTCCGCAGAGACAAGACTTGTTTATTATTTTTATTTTTAGATTGTTAAATTATTTTTGGCATAGTTTTTACTCCAGTTGTGCTTTCAACATTTATCTACTCTATATTTCAATAAAAAAACCGTCAGATTCTACCAAACTAGAAGTGTGCTTCAGTTCAATTTAAAAGACTTGACATTGTACCAAGCAAGTTACTATGTTCAAAGTTGAATCGATCAGTCAAAGTAAATAATCCACCATAAGTACTTGTATATCTGAGATGTAATATACTCGTAAACTCGCGATAAAACCAATATTTATCCAACAAATAGGTCAACCGGTGGCTACAAAGTTGCAATAGTATCGATAAATAAAAACGATAGATATTTTGTCGCGCGTGTCGAATGTGGGTTGAGGGATAATGGCACGAAGATCGAGCCCCAAACTTATGCGAATGGGTAACGGGACGGCGGGTATTCTGTACATTTCGATGTGTAATAGTAATTTTGACAGCTAAAACCCAAATTAAACCTGCAAAAAAAGTCGTGCAAGTTGCATGGTGCATTATAATGGTAAAGTTTATCATAATGACTATTATTTCTCCTAACTTTTTTTTCGTTGAATCAATTTATTGTTCAGAATTGTTAAACCTAACCTAACCTAACTCCTACAGAGCTCTCCATGATGATCATTTAAAAATGAAAATTGAAAATGTTGCGGTATGGGTGGGAAAAAAATTATGACTAAAAAAAATATGACAAACATTACATTATGCCTTTCAAAAATTATGCGACTACAGGAGTTTGAAGTCCTTGTACCTTTATCGCAATATCCGCAACAGGCTTCGTCAACAAAACAAATTGTAGATCCGCAACATGCTTCGTCATTAGTCTAACCTAACTTAACCTAAACCCCAAAGCGTGCGTAGCGTGCGTGCGTGTAAGTGCTGGAATGACATACCTCCTCCTATACTCGGAGTGACTAGCAGGTACACCTTTGGGCGAAAGCTTAAAGGCTATTTGTTGGCATTTCAAAAGCTATAATTCCATTAATTCCTCTCCCTTCCAGCACTATTACACAAAACTTCTTTTTGTTTCGGTTGTTAATTTCATGTTTCCTTTTAGCTCGCGTACCTAACGGTGTTGTATATTTGGCAAGTGAGTGTATAATAGTTATAATAATTATGTTTATGTACTAATGTTAATGTCTTTCAAAGCATAAAATAAATAATATGTTTCATTGTTTACAAATTATCTATTTATGTAGTCTTATGTATAGTATTAAAACTGTGTAGTATATCTTTGTAGCGGTCCGAGGGTCACCAACGGTGCTGGCTGAAAATCAGCGCTGGGGTGTTTATTATTAACGCTTCAGCATTATGCTGAGCCAGTGTCCTATTCACAATCGCAATGACACATACTTTCCTACGTGTTGTCTATTTGTACTTAATACTATTGTTGTGTCTTGTGTTGTGAATAAATGTATTTTCTTTCTTTCTTTCTTTCAAAGCAATCCCCGGACCGATGCAATCCAGACCCAAACGTACCATAAATACTTGCCGCATTGCCCCGCTGAATCGCTAAAGATATACGCTGCACCAGAAAAGAACCGGACCGCGGGTCGCCCCCCTGTCCCTCATACGCCGCCCCAGATCCCTAATGAAACGCTTTGCTTCGACACACCAAGGCCCAGCAGTCTCGACTGCTATAGGTACAAAGTCGTAATTGTTCTTGAGCTCTGAATACTTGCCATGCTTAAATATATACTGAGCGGCAAAAATCTGGCCCACAAATGTATTCACTTATAGGTAATGTTGTATGGAGAGTGGGCCAAATTTTGTGCCACTCAGTATATTACTCGTATAACCAAATGCCCCACGAATTCAATAAACCTTTGGGTCTGCTTTACCATTCATTGATAAATTTTATCTAACAGATATCCCTGATGACGTCTCTGTCTATTTTGTCCGAATAAATATGGCATTACATTATTGTGCCACAAAAAAATATTTTGTCAAATAGTAGTGGTAAAACTGATCCTAAATAAAAAAAGTAGAATTATCATAATCGTCGTCTCCTGCACCGTTTTACATCCTTCTGCTGCATTACATAAATTCTGCAACAGTCGAAATACCTATCTTGTTCCTAATGTACAGAATTCCTTACCCTGTCACATCGTTTTTGGAAACACATTAACTATATATCGTTCTGGAAACGCATGAACTGGATCGGCGGCCGTTCACCGCGACGGTATTACAGGAACCAGACTAGAACTTGCCAAACTTCATCAGTTTTAGGATTTTGTGAAGGAAGATTAGTTAGAAGAAGCAAAAGAGCACACGGCTTAGTAGTAGGTACCACAGAATCCTTTTAATTTTTTCCGGGAACACCCAAATACTCCGAAATATTTTATTCCGAATTTGCTAATTCCGATTTTCATAACTCCGATTTTCACAATTCCTAAGACATATAATTCCGATCACTTAAAAACACGAAATTTATTTTTCCGACCTTGTGTCACATTGCTGAAAATCAATAACAGTAAATACTGTTTTAGGCCAATATTACTTACATATTATAGCTTAAGTTAATTTAATAAGTCGTGATTTATTATTGATCGGTGTAATGATATTCGGAATTTTGAAAATCGGTATTTTAGTAATCGGAATTCGTATTTTGGACATTTCAGATTATTATGAGTCGAACTTCTTATTGTTTGTTTTTTTTATTATTCGACTGGATGGCAAACGAGCCCATAAACATCTGCAACACCGGTATTACAGATGCGTTGCCAACCTAGACGCCTAAGATTGGATACCTCAAGTGCCAGTAATTTCAACGGTTTATTAAAATTCGGAATTTTGAAAATCGTAATTTTAAATATTAGCTATTTTTAATTTTCGGATTTATAAAAATCGGTATTTTGAAGTTCGTGATTCCGACTTTCGGAATTTCGTTTTTCGTATTTATGTAGTGTACCCATTTTAACTATAATTTGTGAACTGTATTATGAAATCGGTTGGGGATATAGTTTAGTTAAGTTTTTTTGCATTCAATGTAAAATTACGATATACTATTGTTACGTTTTTCTTTTATGTAGACCGTAATAATTATGTCCTATTGGGCAAAGGCCTTCTCTTTTCTCTGCCATTTGACTCCTCCCTATCCTCGGCATTGCATCGAAAAGCGCTTTGGTTTTCCCCGTCATCTTTTGGGTCTACCTTTACTCCTTTGACCATCTCTCTATTCGGCTAAATATTTTTATATTATAAATACCCAAATGAGAAGAATTTCCAAAATTGAAAATTTTGTCTTTAATTATTTTAAACTTGACCAGTTATACCTGGATATGCGTGAAAACTACGGCACAAGCCCTCACATTCACAGAGGACGAATGAATTATTTTTAATAGTTGCTACCGTACGAGTGCGATCTACGAGTATGTTTTGATTATTTGCTCGTATAGTATTGGCCACCCGGTATAAACCGAGATGATGAGCCACAAGCTTTTACAACAATACAATACAATACAAATATTCTTTATTGATCACCAAAAGCAGTACAGAGACATTACAAAAATAGAAAAAATCAGGTAGACACTAGGCGGTCTTATCGCTAAAAAGCGATCTCTTCCAGACAACCAATTTCTGAGAAATTAATAAATATGAACAGACTAATGTAGGTGGCAGAGATAACAGACAGGAGAAACGTAGAATTAATAGACAACAAATAATAAAAACAATACAAACATATAATATAAATTATATAAATAAACAAATACATCAAATATAATACCTATAAACTACATATATACCTACTTTATACAAAAATATCAAAAGGCCGCATGTGAGAAAAGGAATTTAAAAAGGAAGTTAAAGAAACAATATAAACAAAAAACAAAAAGAATAGAGAAGGATCAAAAACTGGGGATTAAGTAAGTGACAGATAGTGAGCCTTTTGAAAGGAGAGGAGGTTTTAAAAATGGGAAGGGATTTTTGGGAGCTTTTATACATCTTGTAGAATAACGCATCACGGAACCCTGTAAAGCGACCCAAAGTTTGAGAACGGATCTTGTTTCCACAAATACAAATACATATTCGATTTCATGTATTTAGTTTGTCATCATGTCGTGTAAAACGGTAGATGGGGTCAACTCGAATCGAACGGTAGTTCCCATTTGCCAAGTGTGCTCTAGTTTCGATATTTATTGAGGATACGACGAATTTGTGTTTTTTTCCTGATTTTGTGAATATATTTGGGGAAAATCTGGAGTGAACTATATAAACGGTATAACGGTTTCGGTTTTGGAAATGTGCTAGAAAAATCATAATTTTATGTGGTTCATCATTGGGACCAACAAAATTAGAATAGAATAGAGTATAATGTTTATTTGCATAGAATAAGTAGGTACATCGGTGTTCTTAGGTGCTATGTGACAATAAGGTAACTTATTCTGCTATTTGTACTAAATAATACTAGCATGCAAATATTTGGGTATTATTAAAACATTATCTTGAGAGAAGAATTCTTTTACATTATAATAACATTATATACGGTATTTCTGAACATGAAACTACCGTGAGACTCACTCATATTAAATGATATGTAACGGATAACTCACGTCTTAAACCGAATTTAGCTCGACATACCCGCATTTTTATCGTCATTTTTATTGTCAATGTCTAATGTAGGGTAGCACACAACACTAACAACATCGCTCCGTAAAGGCACGTTCACACCAACCGATGACGCAGCACGAGTATTTAAAACTGTTTTCCAATTCGGGGGTACCGACTAACCCCAATCCCGGTTAAAATTCGGCTTCACGCACTTTCCTCGGAATGAAAAACTTTTCTCTCGCAAGTACAGACACCTTATCAAACCTGATGTAAAAATACCTGAGCGCGAGCAGAGCGGTGACGCGTAGTGTGCGTGTTGCGGCAGCCGCCGAGTCACGTGCTCCTGAGAAGAAGGGCTACGAAATAGCCCGAAACATGTCGAGCTAAACTCGGTTTAAGACGCGAGTTATCCGTTACAATATCATCTATTATAGACGTAGTTGAACATGACTGTCCAACAACATGACAAATTTTATTATGTGAGTTCATTGAAAACCTTGAGCTTTTTGTGGTACCTACAACAACAAAATGATGTTAATGATGATCTTTATACAAATTTTCATAGGATTTTCAAAATATTACAATCATAGAAATCACAATATTTTTAAAAGAGATAGAGATAGGCATAAATACTCTGTTTTCCAAATAGTTACATACAATGCTCACAAATGCTGCCTTCTCACAAAGTTAGCATTCCTATTTTGTATTTATTATCGTTCTGTTTAAGTCTATCATAATAATATAGTTTTAAGAACAATTTTTATAATTCTAAAAAAAACTTGCTAGACACTAAAAAGCTATTTTCTATTCATCGCGAATCTACGAGACTGTAACTATATAAAGTGTATTTCACTTCGTTTATGAATATCTGAATGATGTATGTGTTTGGTTGAATGTATGACACAAATGGTTATTTCGTTACAAAGGCTATCGAACCAGACGCTAGTTAAACCACGGAATAAGCTAAAAATTCAGTGGCATATAAACGACACAACCACACACCACCACGACCACAGGGCCACAGGGGCCTTTCTGAAAATCAGCGCTGAGCTAACGAGCCCAGCACAAGCTGAGACTGGCACCCATTGCTAAACTACTTAGCAAACTACTTTTTTTTAAATGTCATTTTAAGTGTAATCAACTTGTATTTTGGCAATAAACATTTTTTATTTTTTTTTTTAAATGTACATAATTAAATTATTTAACACTTTCATTAGAGGTATTTTAATATTTATTTGAATAGTGACCCGGACGTGGAACAGAGGCAGTGGCCAAATATAGCTTTGGATAGGAAGATGCGGAAGTCAAGAGGGGAGGATTTTGACCAGCAGTGGGACAAAGACGGAGACCGAGTACAGTCAAGTGTAAAAATATGAACTTAACGTTTTAAACTTTCGTGATTCTCACTCATAGTCAAAATACCATAAACGGACTCGCGCTGCGTGGCAGACTTGACACCCCACACTTCAGTCTACTCGTAACTACGGCAACTGTAACGTCGAGGTAAATATTACTCGTGTAATAATAACGTGATAAGTCCCGTTTTTGGTATTTTGACTAAAATATGAACTTATTCAAAGTTTCAAAAATAAGTACCACAGACTCTTATTCCGACGCAATCAGGCCGTAGTAACATATTTTTGAGTGGTTCGTATAGATACTTATTTTTGCATTTGACTGTACAATATATACCTAAAAATAAAGAACATCAATGATCAAAGACCTGATTCATTTTCCTAGCCGAAACGTGTTGCTACTTGCTAGTTATAATATAGGTACAGTCGAGTTCATAAGCTTGTGAGCAAAAATTTGATCAAAAATATCTGAACACCCTTCTACGCCGTTAACAATAGATTCGTGTTCAGATAATTTGATCAAAAAATTGCTCACAAGTTTTTGTACTCTACTGTACACCGACGAGCAAAATAAAGGGTTGGTTACTAAAATCACAATAGGTCCTAAACTATTAAAGCTATTTTATTATATAAAAAGTACATTGAAGCTAATTTAACCACGCATTAAACTTATCTTGTTAAGAATAAACCTCTTTACTAATCTCATTTTACCCGAAGAAGCTATTACATCGGGTTTTGTAGTTATCGTCATTTTTGTAACCGACCCTTTATTTTTGCTCGCCAGTGTTTTATAATTTTCTAACTAATGATGAAAACTAAATTCAAATCTGTGGCGTAGTTTATTAGTATGTATGTATGTACTAGTATGTTGACTCTTCAATGTACAAAAGAAAAGAAGCAAAATACAATTGACAAACTTTGAGATACTTTTACAAGGCAGTCTGCCTGCCCTGTAAAGGATCTTTACCAGTCAACCTTTGAGCGGATGATGCGAGGAGCAATCAGTTAGGGACTGACAAAGACTGATAAGCTTTGAGTTTAAGAGGTAGGCAGGTAGGTATCTAATAAATATTGCTAGCATAGAACGCAGCTTAGTTCATTGAACTTTGCTTTTGTCTTCTGTTGGTTATTTGTGCCTCACCTATTTCCATCAGCAGTTGATATTTATCACTTTGTAATTAAATTCCAGTCACGTCTCAATAATTTACGGCTCCCTGGTCTTCAATATCGTCTCAGTCTGGCATTCTCACAGCTTTGTTTGAATTTCTATAAGATATCGCACTAATAACAGTCCCTCAAGGGGGTGTACTCTCTCCGCTCCTTTTCTCTATTTTTTTATTAACGGCATTACCTCTTCGTTGCACTCTTCTTACCACCTGTATGCGGACGATTTACAAATCTATGATGCCACTAGGCTTGGCAAATCGAGAGTAGATTAGGTTATAATATGTTTAAGTCAGCCGCGATCGCGTTTGGCTGTCCGCTACGCTCGAGTTTACCTTGATAAAGTACCATAGATTGGTACGAAACATGTTGCATATTGTGCAAATATTTTGGATGAAGATCATTTTTTGAACAATTGAAGGTCCCGTTGGGTACGGAACCCTAAAAAATTGTGATCAAACTGAGAAAACTAATGAGACTGAACCATAATGTTTACTGGGATTCAGTTTTGATAAAACTGTTTTGTTACAACTTCAGTTCAGTAGCAATGTCATACGACACATCTAATTTGCTTTTCACCCTTTTGAGGTACCATATAATTAATTTGATCTTAAAAACACAAAACCACTCTTATGACGCAGTCAGGTCAAAACAAAACATTTACAGTAGACTTTAGACTATACTAAATTATTGAATACTTAAAACTCGAGAAGCAATTCCAAGTTGGAACCCTTAAAGCACACATACATGCAAAATGCATCCCTATCATCGAACACACCTGTCGATTGTATATGTGTGCGGCAGAGGGAGATCGGGCTATTGGATATTGATCGGTTCGGAACGCTTCCTGGCAAGTTATGATCCCCTGGTACTTCCCGATCGGCTGTCCATTATTGGAAATATTCGATACGTCGCCAATACCTTTCCTATAGCTACCTGTATTGATAGAAAGTTCATTGAAATTTAAGATTGGATAATACTTGATAATACTTGATAATTTATTGGATACATACTTGATACCTAGTATTGATTTTCTAGCTTATATCTGCGACTTAGTCTTGTCTTGACTACTTAAAACTACCTTGGGTATTTTTTTAAAGTTTAAATTTAACGTACGAGCGATGCGAGCGTAAGTACTCGTATTATTTTTATGTGTGTCAGAATCGAAATGGAATTCATTAAAAATATAAAAAAATATGCAGAACAATTTAATTTTTCTGACGCATATCATCAGTTTAAGTTGAGCCCTTACCTGAATCGCACTTTGTACGTATAAGAGTTCAAGTGTTATTTAAAGTGCACAGAGAACAAACAAAATAGCACTCTTCTTACACATTCATTACTAAAACTTCCATTTGGAAAACATTTACTTAATCTTAAAATGTTTAAAGAAATAAAGAAAGAAAATACATTATTTAACGCCATAGTTTGTTTTATGGGGAACAAACATAGAACAGATAAAGACATACATGACGCTAAATAGGCGCTTTAGAAACAAAAACGCTTTAGACGCTTTAGAAATAAAAATGATGTTGCATCTCTTTCATTCTCCGGTTAAGTGACAGAGATGTAGAGACAAAACACGATGTGGAAGGACGCCTTTTTTGAGTAGGTACTCGTACTAAAAAGATTTTATGAATTAATCACGTAACACTCTCTACAAGTTGCTACGGTGTAACGGCGTAGCATTCGTAGAGCCTTCTACACATCTACATTGTCTTAAAAAGTACCTTTCGTAATTACTTTGTAGTAAAAGTACTAGGAGACCCAGCAGTCGTTGATAAACTGAAACATTGCTATCATAAAGCAAGAGTGTGAGCAATGAATGAGGGCTAATTGACAGGCGAAATATGTAGATGGCGTTAGTATCGTGAGGTCAGTTTTAGGTCAATGAGGGCTATCGCGTATGAATTCTCCGCTAGAGGCGCTAGTGTAACTAAAGGTCTCCGAAATGTCAAATGTCACTGTTTTTGGTGAGCTACGCGGGTTTTTTTAAAAAATTAGAATAATTTTGTGATTATTTTGCAATAGGTGAAATTAATTATGGCAAATATGGTTACGGGACAATGGATGTCTACAATGGACTTCGGCTTTTATACGTAACGAGTAGTAGCTTGGATAAAAATAAACCGAAATCTGCCTATAGGTCAGACTTATAAAGTAAGTTAAACTACCCCAGCTTTCACGGTAATTTTGCCGTCCAGAATGACTGTAAATCGTTCAAGACCAACTTCGAACGACCAGGACAGCAGAACTATGGTAGGGTCTGCAGTCCAGGGTCTGTTAGGCCAGATTGTATGGTTCGTCTGCCCCATAGATCACATTAACCGCGTTAAAAAGTACTGTGATCTATGGACATTCAGGTTTGGTGGTAGAAACCGGCTTTTATACGTTACGATTTCACACTGGTGATTTTTAATTTACTTAGTTTTCCGATTTATCTTACCGTAAAACGAGGCTACTTTGCACCAATTTTTGCTCCACGTAATCTTTGTTTTATTTTAAAAATTATCATGCTGTGGTATGTTCATATATGCATTTATGTAAAGTAGATCAATTTATTGGGAAGTGTATCGGGTACCAGGACTTCGACCTGCAAGACATTTAAGCAAAATACAGAACTGGAGCATAGTTACCCAGTGGGGAGCAAAGTAGCCTCGTTTTACGGTACTGTTATAAAACTGTCCCTGGCTGAAATTATAGTTTTCTTATGTGTGTTTATTGGTCTCATTATATGATACCATTTTGCTATAAGCCTGGAATCCTTATGATTTAGAAAAAAAAAGTTTTATTTGTTTAGTCAAACTGTTACATTTCTGTGATTTTGGATACCTACAATATTATGTACCTAATTGGATTTAGTTATCAAAAAAAAACAGAAATCTAAGGCCGTATTGTCTAACGTTTCTGACGCTCGCGATCGCAATCAAATGACAGCTTTTGTGTGGGAAATCTGTCATTTGATTGCGATCGCAAGCGTGAAACGTTAGTACGGCCTCTGTTTTCAAAGGGTACAAAATTTACTTTCATTTTTTTATACTTATGAGATAGGGACAACCATATTTTTTATTTATTTATTTACATTAGGTATTTTACGCCAAATATAACATCCCATGTTTTAAAAAAAACACGCTGAAAGTGTCATATATATAAGTACTCAAAAATCCTCCTCACTCATGAATATTACTAATATGCCGCCCAGTGACACAAATATATGTATTGTTATTTTTTATTTTTCAACAGCTTTTCTCTTCCAACGGCCATCTGTTCCCTGAGCGATGTGGCCTACCCGTTTATAGACTAGAGTAAGTTCAGTCTTTAGGTGTACAGTCAGCAGGAGAAGTGGATGAAAGGTTACAGTGCTCAAAAATCAAAATCTACACACGACTCTACTTCCAAGATAATAAGAGAGTGATTAGATCATTTCTAGCACCACAAGTACTCATCTACTTCTGGTGCTGTCTGTACTAAATAAAAAAAAACAAACTAACACTAAAACAACCACGAAACAGCGTAGGTCTGTGTATCCTTCTAAGAACATTTCCGTCTTCTAAAGTAAATAATCATCTAAATAGCTTTGTCTTCCCGATGCCAATCTAAATATTTATGTGAAACGCATATATAATTTTATGTAATTCGTCATGCATTCTTGGCACACCAAAGATATCACGTGCTTGACAATCGCTAGAAAATGACTATCACGAGCATAAGTTAAATACCTAAAAATAAATATTACGACACCTGCACCTGCAAAGAATATCATCGTAGCTCACTTTTTGACAATTTTGAGTTACAAATATTCATGATTTTGCAAGAAATAAAATTATCTTTTTGTAGCTCTTATCCCTGTAACTCAACTCCTTTGCGTTTAAAAGTTAGGGCATGGCAAAACATTTACCTAAGTAAGGGTGCACTGGGGTGAATAAAATACCAACTTTAGTTACGCCATAGTCCTTTCAAACTACTTTTGTCGCAATGGAATGAAAAAAAAATGTATTACTAGGTATTTAGATTTTTATTCCTCGACATAAATAACTTCTTATTATACAAACATTGAATACTTACAAAGAGAATTAGTATGTCTGAGTTACAACACAATTTTCCAAACGTAATGTTCAAATGTTAGAATATCATCGTAATTCATTAAAAAAGGGTAAAAGAAATGTATTTGTGACAAAAAAATCATAAAATCGAATTTAATATACACTTTGATATGCCGCCCTGTAAACTTAGCGAAAATGAGTTACGATGATATTTCTTGCAGGTGTCGAATTTAGTCCATCAGTTAGTTTTTGTAAAAATATCTGGCACTTATGTTTTCTTTTGTCAATAAGGGTTTTCACACTCCTGAACTTTGACGCGCTTCAGCTTTATAATTTTTTGTTTGATTGAGAAAAGAAACACTCCGTGTCAAATATTTTCAGACTAACCCCCCCCCCATATTTTAATCTCCCATTAAAGTACCCGATTGTCACGATTAAAAGTTTCTTGAGTGATTGAGAAATAAAACTTGTTGACTGTAAGAACCTTAATACAATTTTTTCTTGCCAAAGTTTTATAAATATTTAAACAAAAATTCAGAAAAAATGTTACGTCTGAAGAACTCATGCTCCATCGCTTTAGTTAAAAGTATCCTTTCCGTGAGGTGTAAAAGCATTTACTTCATAGGTACAGTATATATATATGTTCGTTCCAATTCTGTCTGAACCCTTAGCCGAGCTATTCTTCTGCATCATGTGACCCTGGTAATACGCCTGAAAGAATTTCACCGGCAAGATTTACGTGCGTTTCGCTTTACATTTTTACATACAGGCCCGACAAACATCAAACGACAATTTTCATATTATATAATGTTATAAACTTTCGTGATTTTTACTCAGAGTCAAAATACCACAAACGGGACTTATCACGCTAAAACACACGAGTAATATTTACCTCGAAGTTTCAACCACATTACAATGGCCGTGGTAACGAGTAGACTGTGCTTCTTGTGTGGCGTTTTCACAAAACATTCGTTTACTATTCGAAGACGTAAATCGAGCGTTCGATCGTCGATACGCAGCGGCCATATGTCCACGGTGCGGCGTCGTCGACCCGTTTTCATTACGATCAAGTTACGATACGCGGACGAAATAGTTTACGTAGCAAACCTACACTAACAAAAGTTGTTGCGCAAACTTTCCGCTAGAGGCGCTGTCCGTGTTTCCATACAAATTGAGATTTTAACGCGAACGCGATCGAGACGTATTTTGTGAACGGGAAAATACACCAAGCATACTGAAGTATAGGGTGTCAAGTCAAGTCTGCCAAAAGTCTGCAAGTAAATTTTCATATTCTTAAAATGAAACTGGTTTTTTTCGTGGTCAAACTTTGGTAGTCAAACTGATTTGACCAGTAGGAATTTTAGCATGTCGCCTACACCTATGTCGTTTAGTTACGAACATTAAAATAACGTCATAAATTGAGAACCTTAACACTGTTTACTCGTAATTGCGCTTAATTAATTATCTTAATTTTTGATTATCTCTTAAACACTAGTTTAGAGAAATTAAATTCATTGACCTGACGAGTATGTGATCAAAAATTTATTTATTTATTTATTAGCCAATGAAAATTTACAGCATCACAGTTTATACCATACTTGCTTTTGCCCGCGGCTTCGCCCGCGTGGAATTCGGTTATCGCGCGCTGTTCCCTCGGGAACTGTGCATTTTTTCAGGATAAAAAGTAGCCTATGTCACTTTCTGGCCCATAAACTATCTCTATGCCAAAAAACACGTCGACCCGTCGCTCCGTTTCGACGTGAAAGACGGACAAACATATAAACACACACTTTTAATATTTTTAGTATGTATTAGTAATCTGTGTTTTATACAAATGCGCTGTAAATTTAATGTGATACAAATAATCATAATATGTAATATAACAATTCCACATAATTAATACTTAATAGAATAACCTAACCAAAAAAAAGTTGGAAAACCCCCGACTTGGTCACTTCAAAGATCAATATCTCAAAAACGGCTGAATCGATCTAAGAACCATCGCTAGAAAACCTGGTATCAAATAAAAAAACCGCAATAAGAGCTACGGTGCAAACAGACAGACAGACACACACAGGCACACAGACACACATAGCTGTCAAACTTATAACACCCCTCTTTTTGCGTCGGTGGTTAAATTAGGAATAAAATAACACGATGTGTAAAGTTTCTTGCCCTACATTCTTGATTAGAGCACCCTGTGTCACACGCTACCCCATGTAACTTGTTACCTAATAAGGGTCGTGTTATTCATGATAGTGACCAACTTTTTAAATTAGTTTAGTAGAAACGGGGCAAACGTTGTAGTTACAGGCGCCGTCAAATATTTCGGTCAAAAATATAGGACCATGCATTCTATTCTCAAGACATTAGAGTTCACGTTCCGATATTTCTGATTACCTTAGCCGCTCCATAATCTGATGGATAAATAGTCTCGTAGTAAAATTGAGGTCTTATTTTCATATTGTAACAGTGAACAATGAACTATTAACAATATACTTTGCTCACTCGCCTTGCTATACTTTGATAACAACGTCTATGCAACAATTGTGTGTTCATGCAGCACCTCCATCTCCACACTGTAAAAACACCCACAAGTCACGCAAACCCAACCACCACCACCAAACTACTCCGACGCGTTTCGAACTTAACCCGAGCTCATCTTTAGAGCAACACAACCGTCAACCATACTACCAGATGTAAGATGTGTTGTGAAGCCTAGATTAATTAAATTCTTATTTTCGTATTACAACAGTCTTACTTCTATGTTAGTGTTCAGTTATGTAATAAAAGCAACTTAAACATCTTTACAGTTTATTCAGATTGCTCGTCTATTTATTAGAATTGTAGCGTGGAATAATTATGATTGGTGTCAACTACCCTTAAACCAGAGGGACGTGGGTTCAAACCCCGGCGTGGGAACTATAACCCAAGCCCTCTTGTTCTGAGAGGAGGCCTGTGCCCAGCAGTGGGACGTATATAGGCTGGGATGATGATGATGATGACCCTTAAACCTTAACTCTTCTTAGCACGCCATATAGCGCTGCAGCTCTGGTTACAGGGCTACGGCACATGCTGAGCTGAGTCCTTTTGGCATCACACTACAGCACAATGTCTCTTATTTTTCTCTCTTCTCCTATTTATGTTTTTACTGTGTTTTTGTTGTGATGTAGTGTGTTTTTGTTGTCAATAAATGTTGTGAGTTTGAGTTTGAGTTTGATATTTGTCTTCAAACTAACAAGGAAGCTCCAATATATGCTAATTCAGGTTCAACGTCTCATATTTAAAGCAGACGGCTTCCCTAGAGTGCAACCCTTGTCATGGGTAAAATGACGAGATGTGACTGCTGGGGTGTTGACCTGTAGTGCCACCATCCTTTAGGTTTTCTGTGGACTATGGGGAATGGATGAAAATTTTAGAAACGCTTGAACTTTTTTATTGATAGGAATAACCTTTCTAATTAACAGAAAAAAATAACAGATTTTTAAGTAGCATCAATTATTTTTAAAAAATGAAAGAGTTTTTTTACCGCCAAATTACGACAGTCCGGTCGGTTACGGGTTGTTCCATAGTCCAGAATAAAAAACATTTAAAGTCAAAGTCAAAATATATTTATTCAATTTAGACTATAACATGCACTTATGAATGTCAAAAAAAAAAACTACCACCGGTTCGGAAAAACCTCTGTTGAGAAGAATCCGGCAAGAAACTCAACGAGGCATTTTTTTTTAAAACAGATTTACAATATTATTAAATGATATCTGTACATCACAAGTATTTTACACAACTTTATTTTTAACACAGTGGGTTCGCTTTTTGAAGGGATCGCTAATGAGGATCGGAATTATCCCTGTCCATGATATAATCATTAACTTTATAATACGCCTTTGATATTAATGTCTTCTTGACAAGAGATCTGAATTTTGTATCCGTTTCATTTATAATATTTAAAAAAGAATTTATGTGTCTCGATCCTTTTGACAGGTGACACTCTTTATCGGCTAGGATAGTACCGACATGGAAATACCGACCCTGTTTTTCATCTACACACCCACAGAAGCTCATGCCAGTTTCTTACTTATAAGTTTTATACCATGTCATAGGAAGGAGTGGTGAAAACGATTGTGATTCCAAGTATGTTATACAATAAGGTCTCTGGTCTTTATACGAACTGTGTCGATCGGCATAAAAAGGATAGTACCTAATTTTTTTTATGGAATACGCCTTACTTTGCAAATAAATCTCACATTAACAGTTGGTCGATTTACAACACTGCCCTCCTAAGCCGAAAGGCGCTATCTAAAAAAAACGCTTTTCAGTCACTTAATGTGATGCAGAATGTTTTACACAATATTAATAACTAAAAAGTTTTTTTTTGAGATAGCGCCTTTTGGCTTAGGAGGGCAGAACAGCTGACATGAACCGAAACGATGTATAATTTTCACTCTACAGCACAGTGTGTCCTCCATTGTTGAACACACACATACATTTTGGGCTTTTTTATCTAGATCCCGTCGGAATGTAGGGATAAAAAGTAGCCTATCAAGCATTTTAATTGTCAAGCTTAGGAAAAGTAACAAACAAACAGACACGCGCACATACTCAGAAACGTTCACATCTATCTATCTATCTGTATAAATAAAAATGAATCGCTGTAATGTATAAACGCGCATAACTTCCGAACGACAGAACCGAATTGGATATTTTTTTATGATCGTTATTTATCGGGACAAGGTTTGTGCTAAACAAAATTTCAAAAGGCGAAGCGGCGGGCACCAGCTAGTTTGTAATGTTAGTAGAAGAAGGAGGTAGATCAACTTCTTTCTTTCTCGTATTCGGATTCCCGTTTCTCATCGTCCGCACTTCGATTGTTTTTGTCCGATTTTGACATGTCGACATGGTAACCCTAGTCATGATTGAAACTGCGTTTTTGTTAGAAGTTAATCAAGTAAAAAGTTAGAAATTTAAAGCGTCAATTCTTAGATAGAGCAGGCAGACGTGCTTCCGAAAAGTCTGAACGCTTTAAAGTTGGAATTATCTGAGCTGGAATTTATTGTTACCGTAGACTGGCTTGGTTAACTTTATTGTTTATTTTCAGAGATTATGAACTACGCCGAACTGTGGATTTTTTCCGTTAATTATTCAGCCTCGTTAAAAGTTTGTCAGGTTGAAACCCTTTTCCGTTAGCTGAGATGGTTAAAAAATTCCACGATATTGTGTTTTTAGAAAACATAATTAAGATTTTTGGGGAGAGTTATTTAGATGACATTGGTTTGTTAAGATAAATATTGCCCCATAGATATGAGTATAAGCGAAATGTGAACTTACATACTACTTCGAATATATAAAATTCTCGTGTCTTGACGCTTGGCGGATTTTTTGTGTATATTCGGTAGGTCTGAGAATAGGACGTAAACTATTTTTCACGGACGGAGTCGCGGGCAACAGCTAATTTATTATAAATTCACACTAAAACTGCTAAATGTATTGAGATTAAATTTGATATGTATATACCTGAAATTTAACAGGCTATTTTTTCATTCTAGTATTTAATGAGATATAACTAGAATTAGAACCTTGAAATTTGGCGCGGTTATTTTTTATGCTTCATAAATGAAATTCAAGACTCATTTTTTTGGGAAACTGAGGGTAAGGGCTAGTACTAAATAAATTGCATTTTTAGTTGAATCTAAGTTGGATCACTTTCTAACTTTATATGTGGCATAATTCACAGTAGGTACTGTCAGCTACGTTTGATATTCGTATTTCGTACAATGTTATGATAAAGGTTTAGTATTCTACTTCTAGAGATTACGCTGATTGTGAGAATCAGGTTTGCACGTCTGTATTTATCAATCGTTAACCATTGATGAATATTAAAAATACCATACCTATACTATACTTGGTTTGTTTAGATATGTAACTAAATGTAAACAAAACAACGTCAATTGGTGTCTTAAATATTGAAATACCCCCATTAAACCATCTAAACATTTACATTTCTGTATTGAAATGAACTAGTCTAATTTGTATTACAATGATAGATAAGTAAAATGTTTAAAATCGTCGAGGTCGTCTTGTAGGCTTTTTTAAATCTCGATTTAAGGCTTAAACTGACAGTTCTTGTATGGATCTGACAGGACTTAAGACCACTTAAGCCTAGATTAAAAAGCCTGCAAGTGGACGTTAATGTACTAAATCTGACAGCTGAAGTTGAACACATTTAGTTAGTTAAATACCTATCCAAACCAAGTATACTCACATACAAGATACGCGCGAAAATGACATACCTTTCCTTGCAGTCGGGTAAAAAAACAAGAAGTACCTACCTACCTACAAATCGCCTAATAATGGAGAAAAAGGTTAAAAAATGCGAGTTGCGTTAAGTTGTTTCCCATACCTATAGGTTTTAACTAAAACTTAAAGTCAAAGTGAATCCAGCCCACGGCGTTTTTTAAGCAAAAAAACACCCAGCAGGCAAATGCAAATATTTTGTTAAAAAAATATATAGTCTTTGTCCTTGACTGGTAAAAATCCGATAGAAAAAATTACAAAGAATGTGTGGTAACATTTTCATTCATTTGTGTGGATACAGATCAGATCAGTCTAAGAGGAATATTAATCAGCTTTGGTTTATTTTACAACTGACTTGGTAAGGAGGAATAGTAGATTGTTCATCAAGGGACTAAAACAAGCCATAATGACACGGGATGTTTAGCCACCCGAGCAGAGCAATTTCATTAAAATGGCGATAATGGCGTGATGACAAATACCGTGATTGGCTGTATATGGGTTTCCAGAGTAAATTAAAAAAATACTTTAATCCCTAGAGAGTAATGCTTTAGTGCCGATATGTAGAGACTAAAGTAACATTTTAAGAGCATGAGAAATGAAAATATTGTTTTTTCTTATTTTTGTTTTTTCATTTTATTACGTTTTATTCAAGTCGAAGTAGAAGCTCTGGTTGACACAGAAACGTTTTTGATTATGCTTTTCACCGTAAAAAATTCAGGTTGTAACACCGCCGCAAATAAAAAGATGTTAATTTAATTACCTTGTTTTGCAGCCGTCAAATCAAACGGATTTATTAATTAGTGAAGTAAGTAACTTGTTGCAACTCATTGCGCTGGTCTTCAACCGAAAAACCTACCTTGAAATTGGAATTTCGAATTTGAGATTGGTTGGTTTGAAATTGATTTACAGTTAATAAACTTGCAAACAAGATAACTTTGTTTTCGGGATCAGACGCCACTACGGCAAGCCTCCACAAGTACTAGGCTCGCAGAGCGTTGTAGAAGGTTGCCGCATTCCAACGTTCCCATCCTTCCCAGCGACTAGCCGGTCAATGAACGGCGGCGAAGACAGAGACGGACGAGGGAATCGTATCGCTTTCCCACTCACGCTTATCTAACGTAGTAGACTGACGTAGTAACATTTCACTTTATCAATGGGTAATAGAGTTGGCAATCGATTGAAAACGGTGCAGGATGCAAGAGATTTAAAAAAATGTGTGCGACTCTCTTATATCGAAGATTTTTTAGGCTTAAATGAAGTGCCATTTACGTTAAATTTTTTGATAATAAATAATTATGAAATTTCTTTGCTCACCCGCAACCCGATAACAATTAACAACAAATCAAAATGCGTAACATTATAATAAGTTGTAAATCAACTTATTAAGTTCCGGTCTATTATTGCAACGGGATTTAGGATTCTCTTTGACAGGGAATCGAATTGATACTAATACTGATTATGTTGGCAAGTAAATAAGTTAATTAATTACTTACATATTAAAGAAGTCAGACGGATATTTTGTGACAATAAACTTTATGGTTATTAAGATTGACCTTAGTTTCCATGTTTGTGTGATAAATAAATGGATAAGACGCAAGTATTAAAATTGAACAAAATCATACGCATCAAAAATAAGTTTTTGGTTTAAAAAAATAACTTCATTTAATTTCTAATACAAGTTTTTTTTTTGCTGACTGTATTTTTTGTCGACATTACCTACTTGCGTTGTCACCTAAACTACATGTGCATACCAAATTTCAAGCCGACGCCATTAACTGTTGGAGATTTCCGTCCTGCGCGGAGACGATCCTGGCCGGACTACCAGGATGTCACTACCAGATTATTGTATTGTCACGCAATTTACAAGTATGACAAATTTCAAGTCAATCCGACTACCTACTGGAAGTTGGTCGAATTTAACTTACAAGATATTTGACTACAGACAGACAACGGGACAGATGAAACTAAAAAAAAGCTTGTAAAATACCGGCTAAGTGTGTGTTAACAGTTTAACTTTCGCACCAACGGTTCCGTATAGACTAGGTAGGACAAAAATACACCTAAAAATCTGAAATAAAATCAAACTGACCTGTTGAAGTTTATAAAAAAGCCGCTGAAAAATTATAAACTTATATTTTTTTTCTTAAGAATGACTCACGCTTGACCTGATTTTATAATTTTGTTAATACACAGTATATTTTCTTATTTCTACTCTATTATAATTCTGAATTAGGGGTTTGATTTTTTAAACGATATCTGTCTATTACACGGTTCTCAGGTACAGTTCTGAGACAGACAGACTGACGGCGTAGCGACACTAATAGGGTTCCGTTTATGCACGCCCTTGCGTATAGAACCCCAAAAGAACCCCTTAAATTCCTTGCCTATCAACGAACAACATCTTCTTGAATAAAGGTTCTACTGAATTCAAAACTCTATAACGAGAGTGATAGAAGTCAAAGTGGAATTGTAAACTGTTTTTGTAAAAATGGGATAAGGAGCGTGAGAATTTCGGGAAGAAACTTCTTCGATTGTACCAGGCGACCATAGTAAAGTAGGATACTTGGTTCCCACGATCCACATCTTCCAGAACTGAGGAATAGCGAGACTTGAGTTATGGATACTTAAATAATAATAATTATAGTGTGCCAAGTGTTGTTCAACTTAACTAATTATTTTTCTTAGTTTCTGTTCGGAAATTTATAGGTGTATGTAATGTAGGTATTACAGTTAGTGATTATAGGTTTTTGTTGTTGCACCAGCTATTTATCATTAATGAGCTTATTACCATTTTAGCAGTAGTTAAATCAATGTCAATTAAACTAAACTTTCCGAAAATTTAAAATTATTCTGTATTAAAATGTTACTAAGAATATGTATAGTTTCGCATTGTTCAACTAAACCCTGTTTGTAAAGGTCTCTATTTCAAACGAGGGCATAATCGAACATTATTGGAACGATATTGCCAATCGCCGATAATGGACAACCGTTCGGAAAACACCAGGATAACAGGACACTGCAAGAGCTTCGTCGAACCGATCAATACGCCGATATCCCCTATACGTTACCCATAGCTATCGATAGGCACGCGCACATTCGACAGGTGTCCGTCCTTACACTGCTGCACGCACACATGTGAGTTATATCACAGAATTCGGCAATAGTGCGATGTTTTGGCCAAAATAATGTCCACTAACGGTCAATAAACCATATTAATAATTCATTTATAGCTTGTTCTCTTTTCTTAACGGGAGCACATATTTTTGGACGCAATAGGAAGTTGTTTTAGTGCCGCTATATTCGCTATTAATATTTATGGTTAAAGTGACTGTTGGTTGACTTGTGGTTTGGATGTAGAAAGAAACCATGCGATCCTGGTGATTGTAAGGTCAGAAATTTGATTTTAAAGGTTACACTTCTATTTGTTTTGTTCGAATAGACGGGGACCGCATCACATTTAACCGTCAGTTAACACTAATCAATGGATGGTGAAACAGCCCCTTATTATGCGATTTGTCGATTCTGCAAGCTTCGTTCCGTTTTTACGGAAGCGTACCCATGTAAAAAGCTAAGTTATATTTTCGTGTACGTCGTATGTTACGTCGTACTTGTCATTCCCCTTTGGAACTTTCACTACATATTACAAAGGTATTGATACACGCCCCGAATGCAATCTGTACAATGACGTTTCAGTAGTTTCGTGAAGCAATTTCTGCTAGACTATGTACTTACAGTCACCTGCATTAATATCTGCCATAGCTGAGCGTGCAAAAATATCTGACACGTCCTATCCGCCTTAGAAAGAAGGCGTATCAGATATTAATGCACGCTTGTTATGTCAAATATAGCTGCTGGTGACTGTACTAACCTATACTTTACCCCCGGTTTTGCTCTCACAAAGCATTAGATCCAACAGTTGGATTGAAATTCCAGGGCTTTGCTAAGTTCCCGCGGAAATACCTAAAAAATACGCGGCATTAGTCTTCATTTCAAAATAACGTGTCGACTTAGCCAATAACATTTTTTTGATTTTACATGGATCCTAATCCCGCAGAAATATCGGGATAATGTTAGTCAAATCAAATGTCGCCCGAATCCGTTAAGCCATTAAGCGTATATACAATTATAAGAGTTACAAAATACTAAGTCTAACTTTTTGCCGTTACACCTACGAAACCTTAATAACTGACGAATACAATTTGCTATGCCAGTATCTGTTCCATAACAGTCATATGATCAAGATATTAGGAAGTAACTAAATCACTAAACATTGCTAGTAACCTGCTGCCAAGAAAGTACCATAATAATATGAAATAAAACAAAAGCACGCTCTAGACAGCAGGAAACATCCAGCAATGTTATTTCAGGACGGTCATTTGATCCCAGTAGCTCGGGAAAGACGCGGAAATGAATAGACACATTACGACAAGGTTAAGTTCAAAAACTACTAATTCCGTTTCAGATTTAGATAAGTTTTGAAAGATGCCTGTGAAATATGATGTTTTGTGTAGTTACAAGTTAAATTAACTAGTTGAATGAATTTTAGACAAAGTCACTTTCCGCCGTCTGTATCTCTGTATTTAGATCTTTTAAACTAGGTGTGCAACGAATTTTAATGCGGTAAATATTGAGTGATTTGAGAATTTTGAGAGGAAGGTTTATAATAGTATAATGTATATTGACTTCTTCTGTGTATTACTTGTTTATTTAATCGACTCAAAATAACTTAGTCAATCATCTTAGCGGTCCAGTTTTCATCCGATCTTTACTGTTTTCAAGTCTTGTCAATTACCATAATTAATTTATACCTTTCCAATTCTGCACCCCTGGTCACCTAAATCCTGAACGCCTCGATATCCAGGTTACGAAATCAGATTACTAATTGCCCTTGTTACTTAACTTGATCGCTGCCCCCATGGACCTGCCCCAGAAACGAAATGATGTGGACCCATAAATATGGGTATTATGGCAATCAGAATCAATTAATGTTACTGTAATAGAATTGGCACAGTTCTTTGATTGTGGGGAGTGGTGAATTGTTTTTTTTAGAGACTAACAGCCTTATTCATAAAAAGTTAGAGCCTCCTTGAAGGCTCCTTGAAGGCCCGATAAACACCACATAAACGTCTGTTAGCGCTAATCAGTCGATCTAGGCTCTGCTAAAGTTAGAGGACCGTAGACCCTCCTTTATCTCCCTGCTAAGTCACAAAATGGCCGCCACAAGTTTGAACAGCTGACTTTGACAAGAGCAAAAAACCATACCGAAGATATTTTTAGTGAAGGGTGAAGTTACGCAAAGATTTAAAAAAAAAAAACAGGAAAAATTATTTTCAGGAATTTGTATTTAAAAATCCTCTAAAATTACTGCTACTTTACTACTTTACTAACAATAAATATGAAAAAAATAAAATTAAGTAGGATGATTAACATAATTACGGCTTTTTGCACTTAAACATAAACATACGGATCGGAGATGGCGGGAAAACAAACATCTCGCTTTTTTTTCTGCTAATTTGCTGTCATTGCTGTCAATTTTTTTTTAATTATCGATGAGGCCATTTTTTGTCTTTGATTTGTCAAGATGGCCAACATAACGCGTCTAATCCGTCTATCAGCAGCTCAACAACTAGCAGACTGCTAGCAAGCGTTTATGAATCATACTTCTTGACAACCGTCTAACAAGCTTAATCAGTCTGCTAAGTAACAGACCGATCAAACCTCAATTAAGGTGTTAACCTGAATAAGGCTGTTAGTATTTAGTGGTTAACATACGCGTATTTTCAGAACGGCTCTCTATGCTATATAGTCACACCTGTCCTGGTGAAATAGGGGAGAGGACCGATTTTTGATATCACATCAATAGAAATTAAATTACCTTTCGGAAGTTGTAAAACATAATTCTGAATTTGAAATAGAGTACGCCCAGTGAATCGTGGCGGCATAAAATATCTGCAACCTTGGATGAATGATTGGTCTCGCGCGCTCGAGCGAGCGCGCGAGACCAATCATTCATCTAAGATCTGCAACTTTATAAAAATATATTGGAAAACATTATTTGACAGAGAAAAATATCTGTCACAAAAACGTAATAGGGGATACACAAATGCGCGCAAATATAACATACATTTACTTATTGTTACGTAATTGAAATTAAAACTAAAAAAATAAGTGAAAAGAGACAGCATGAATTTTATTCTGTCCCATTTCTAAGTAACAAATAAATACTCAGGTTATATTAAGGACTATAAGTACTAAAATATTTTCAATGGTACAAGTCATACAGAATCCCACAATAGGTACTTATACTAGCACAATTTATGTACTTTGTATGGCTGTTTATGATATTTCACAACTTAGCATGTTTTTACACCTCTAGTTTAGTTTAGTTTAGTTTATTTATTCAATCAATACATCATTACATTATAATTTACATAAATGTCAGTTATAAGAATTTGTATCTCGCAGCTTCAATTTCGTTTCAGAAATTCAACTAAATACAAAGAAAATTATTGTTTAAATTAAAAAACAGTGACGTATTGCACGAAACTACCAGGAATGCATGACTCAATGGAGCACGAATAAGCTAACCCACGCCCAATTAAACTGGTCGACAGCTGATTTTTCAGTCCCTTGTTTGCTGCTGCCCGCTTAACACGGACGACGTGAGTGTAAACTAGGATTGTAGCAACACATCGACAGACATGAAACAGTCTAACAATATTCTGTTTCCAATGGACACTATGAGTAAAAATGAACAAACAAATAGTTTTTACCCGCGACTTCGCAGTGTAAATCATTAGACACAGCAGTTGAATTAAAATTCCGGACGACACCGTCTTAAGCAATTAAGCGTTTACCTGAAGCTTCTGGCAATTCAATAAATATGCTTTAAAATTATGCTTAAACATCTGCCTTGAACAAACTCCTCGAATAGGAGTGATGTTATTCCAGCACTGCGCGGCCAAATACCCAAGCTTCCCCGAAATGCAGCTGTCCTGTGTCTGTACGGGCAGAGTACACAGGCTCTGTTTATTCGTTCATTACATTATGGCCTTATGGCTTACAATGTTATGGATCGCGAACGGGACCATACAAGCTAATATTAATGTCTAAAATAAAACCAATAAATAATGTCGAGTATATATTTTCCCATAAACATAAACAAATTGAAACATATAAATACAAACATGGTTAAACTTACTAACGATACTCCATCTCGGGTTAACCTGCAACAAAGAATGGTATTAAAAAGCTTGACAATTAACATGACTATTTTTACCCGACTGCCCGAAGAGGGTTATGTTTTTCGATCGTATGTCCATTTCTTTGGTCCTCGCTGCAACCTAAACGGCTGAACGTATTTTAACATAATATGTAACAAACAAAGTAAGGTATTTGAATAATTTGCGTTTTACTTCGAGTAAAAGCATTTGTAGAGTAGGTAGAGACGAATCCTTTTGGGTTCAGTAAAAAAGTGAACTGGCTGGCCACTCAACATTGAGGCGACTACATTTTTAACGATATTGTACGTGGCGAAACTTCTCAATTACGTCTCGTTCAAGTCTCGTCTCCGACAACTCTTTTAAAAGGTGCATTATGATTCAGTGAATGAAAAGGTGATCGCCTGAAAGCGACTAGAAAAGGAGACGACATTTTTTACCTTTGAAATCTTTAAAACGTTTTAGTTTCTACATTCGGGTTAAAAAATCGTATGTACTCATACATTATATATCTACCTACTGGTACATTATTTAATTTTAATCACGAGAACAAGATCAGGTAGGACGTCCCCAACGATATGGGTTTTACGGTTGATGCAGGCTGCTTCCAGCCAACTCTATGGGGGAGGCCGATTTATGTCTAGCAGTGGATTTAATGCAGATGATATGATGATGATGAATTCAAAATTCAAATTCAAATTCAAAAAGTTTATTTGGTTCTTTTACATATCGATGGTGGAAGTCTCAATTGACGTAAGGGACAAAATGCTACTTTTCAGGAGAGCGAAAAGAAGTTTTTTGGTAATTTTCAAACCCTCACAGCATTGTTAATGTTTAACTTAGCAGGACGTTATAATTACGTAAAATCTTGAATTTTCTTGCTTTTCAACGTGAAACTATAGACATTTTCGTAAAAAGCTTAATAAGAAAATAGCTGTCCCTTACGCCCGTGACGTACGGGTGTCATAGCCCCTTACACTCATAAACCGTAAATAAATAAATAATGTAGTAACCGATTTTTGGTCTTATAGGACATCATATATTTTATTTGCTACATATTTGGACGTAAGTTCCAGTAGTAAAATTAAAAAAAATAAAAAAAATTAACTCAAAGAACCACTTTAATTATTTAAAATAACGCGCAAAAGCCATATTTTTTGCACGTCCCTTAAATAATATGTAATTTGTAACATTTTCTTAAGTTTTAGTTTTAGTTTTTGCGAGGCATATTAGGACACCCAAGGATGTCGTTCCCTTCCAAACACCGGGTGTTTATAGGGTTGATTGTAGTTGTGGTAGTTCCTATATCGGACAGACGAAAAGAACAATAGCTGAGAGGGTCAAGGAACATTGCAGCTGTTTAAAATCGCCAGGTAAACAAGTCAGCCATAGCCGAGCATTTGTTGGAGTCAGGGCCAAACCACTGGATTGAGCTTCACAATCCCAAAATTCTGTCCACGGAACGTCATTTTTACTCAAGAATGGTACGTGTAGCGGTTGAAATAAAAAAGCATAAGAATTTCAACCGGGACGATGGGTATAAGCTTTCATCTTCGTGGAATCCTGTTATTAATAAGTGTCGGCGTCGGGATGAATGTTCGGAGGGACGATCGGACGTTGTTAGTGTTGTGTGTCGGTGTGATAGGGTGACTAATAAAAGTGACCAAGTGCGGGTAGTTCGAAGAACTCGCGCTGCTAGGCAGACTTGACACCCCACACTTCAGTCTACTCGTGACCACGGCAACTGTAACGTTGCCGAAACGTCGAGGTAAGTATTACTTGTGTAATAAAGCGTGATAAGTCCCGTTTGTGGTATTTTGACTATGAGCACGAGTCCTTCGAACTACCCGCACTTGATCACTAATAGTACCAGCACTCGTATCACTAACTACCCGCACTTGGTGATTTTTATTTGTCACCCCATCACACCGACTCACAACACTCATCCGACGTCGACACTTATTAATAACAGGATTCCACGAAGATGAAGGCTTATATCCATTGTCCCGGTTGACATTTTTATGCTTTTTTATTTCAACTGCTTCACGTACCATTCTTGAGTAGAAATGCTGTTCCGTGGACAGAATTTTGGGATTGTGAAGCTCAATCCAGTGGTTTGGTCCTGACTCCAACAAATGCTCGGCTATGGCTGACTTGTTTGTTTATAGCTGAGAGGGTCAAGGAAGATATTGCAGCTGTTAAAAATCGCCAAGTAAATAAGTTTTTATCCCGGAAAATAGCATAGTTCCGCAGGATAGCGATAAACGAACTGATGATGTTGTTGATGACGATGATGATGAACTGATTTTCACTACCACCACTGGCGTACTAACATTATTGCTTACATGCTTGCTTGCATGCTTGCTTGCATGTTTGATTGCATGCTTGCTTGCACTATTTCTTGCACATTTGGGAGTATTCTTTGCTTGATTTGTTGTTTGCATGCGTGCTTGCTTTGGCTTCACGATTGCTTGCATGCATGCTTGCACTATTTATGCTTCCTCCAACACACTGCTTGCAGCTGTGAGGGAGTGGGACGCCAGCCCGCTTCATGAGCGCTGGAGGAGATACCATAGACCGGTCATCGCGGGATCGGTGTAGCCCGCGATGTTCATCTAACCAGGCTGATAAAATTGCATGTTTGTTGAGTTGATTGACAAAAATTACATGCTCACTTGCAAGCTTGCTTAGGTGGTTGCTTACATGCTTGCTTGCTTGCATGCTTGCTTGCATGCTTTCTTGCATGCTTGCTTGCACTGTTTCTTGCACATTGGGGTATGCTTGCTTGAGTTGTTGTTTCAATCACTACAAGTTCTAAAAACCATCTGTTTTGATGCCTCCTACGACCTAACATTAACAAGGTATTTCAATGAACTAAAAGAAGCAAGCAAGGTATTTTACTTTAAGTGCCCCTTACACCCATAAAGTAACCTCATTTTTTAAATGTCTGTTTGTTACTGTCCCTTACGACCAACAATTTACTCTAGTTTTAGCTTTTGATGTCCCTTACGCCCATAAGAGTTCCTTATTTTATAAGTTGCTGTTGTTTAATGCCCCTTACGACGTACCAATTACACCTTTTTTTTAAATGTCTGTTTGCTACTGTCCTTACGAGCGACAATTTACTCTAGCTCTTGCTTTTTATACCCCTTACGCCCATAAAGTATTTCTTATTTTATAAATTGCTGTTTTTTATGTCCCTTACGACGTTCCGATTATACCATTTTTAACTCTAAACATACATAATTAATTATACAGGCCAATTATTATTTATATGCATCATCATCTCGGCCTATATTACTTCCCACTGCTGGGCACAGGCTTCCTTTATTAGGATCTGTCAGGACAGCTGTCAGGATAGCTTAAAATAAACAAAGTAGCTTAAGAGAAATTTACCTCAAATCCTTGACTGAAATTCCATTACGGAAATGTAGCTCGACGTCAAGCCTTAGGGATTCATCAACTTATCTTTTTTTTTGTTTGCTTTTGGCATCTTCTAAAAAAATACGCGCGTTGACAAAGAACAAACGTAGGCAATCAAATACGTTCCTCCGTGTTTGACGTGTTGGCACGACTGACCGAATGTTGCAATGCGCAAACGCTCGGCGCGTTAGTATTTGATGTTAGTACAAGAAATAGGTACAGCGGTAAGTTTACGCCCAACAACTTCTTGCTTTTTATCTTATTCGTTATGAAATATTGGGGTGTGGCAATGAAACAATAATGACCCATACGCCTTTTATATTTGTTGGTTTTTTTTTTACGACATGAGCCGAGTCGTAAAGGCATATGAGACTGCCACAGCCCCTTACGACCCAAATATTAAAAAAATAATACATTTACGCCATTTTTCAGCTCAAAATTTTATATCATGTCCTTAAGCTATTTTATTTTAAAATATAAATGTTGATAACAGCAAAAGTAGGGCCGTATCGTAACTGATACTACCAATCGACAGAGAAAAAAAACTCTAATTTTCTATGTTTAAAGTGATTTCGTATTTTGTCCCTTACGCCAATTGAGACTTCCACCATCGATATTATATAGNTATATATCTACCTACTGGTACATTATTTAATTTTAATCACGAGAACAAGATCAGGTAGGACGTCCCCAACGATATGGGTTTTACGGTTGATGCAGGCTGCTTCCAGCCAACTCTATGGGGAGGCCGATTTATGTCTCACAGTGGATTTAATGCAGATGATATGATGATGATGATAATAAATCACGGGAAAGCTCAACGTGAGGGCAACAACCACATACATACATTCATTTTCGTTGAATGCAGTCAAAGAAAAGGTCCTTAGGACTACCCCAGCTCAGAGAGAGGAACAGCAAATATAATATTCTGTCTATAAATGACACCTGACTTCATTTTATAAAACTACATACAATGAGGTAGCCGGATATTTTGACCCTTTCTACCGAGCAATTCCTTTGAACCTAATTTCTGCCCATGAACGTACTACAGCGTTCGGAAACAACAACCTTAGTTGTTTACAAAATATTCAAGAACTAGTTAGCCTTTGCTCAGCGGTTTCGTTCGCGTGCAGAAACCTAGTAGTTAAATGTTATTATTAATTATTAATTTATTACTAGATTAAGCCGCATAGTTGATAAGTTTATTAGGTTAAGTTTAGATTTACAAAATAATTCTTGAGGTTAAAGTTTTGCCAGAATATCAGCGTTGCGAAGCAAATCGTGACATCGTACATCGTGTACTCGTATTGAGCCAGATTCCCTTTTTGTGTCCGTTTTGCTCTTTCCGCTTTTGCTTTATTTGTATTTTGTATGTCTAAATGTTAACAAATAAATATATTTTCTTTCTTTCTAGTTGGACTACTCTAGCTACAAATACCGCGGCACGCGGTTTACAAAAGGATACAGTATTTCCGAAACGAATCCTTAGAAGTATCCCCCGTTTTAGACATCAAAAGCTTTTCGTCATCATGTAAATAGCTTTGTTCGCGTTTCATTTGTTTCCTTTGGTAAATATTGAAAAAGGCAAGTGGAATGTTGACCCGAGGTCATAGATCAGTCAGCGATCTGTGTTCTTCGTAGGTAGGGGAACGTGGCCATGAAAGAGACATGTTTTGAAAGAGCCACATAGATTTTGACCCAACCTTTTGAAATTACCATCATTTCAACTTCATTTTCGTGTGACAACATTGATAACCTGTGGCCCGCAAAGATTAACTTTTTATGCTGTTATTCTGAACGTTTTTATAATACAATTTTTTGATTTGACTCTGAAATTTCCTTACAACTAGGGTGTGCATTTATTTAACCTTATTATTTTGATATTTATTGAATATGATTCGCGATTTTATCATATACTTTAAAGGTTATTGTATTTTATGGCTACTTGTTTTGAAAGAGCCTACCAAAAATGACATGAAACAGCCGGCTCTTTCATAACAACCGGTTTTGGCCCTTTTGCTATTTTGTTTCATTTTGTAAAAGACAGCAAAATTACATCAGAAACCGCTAAATGCCAGAAAATACGCAAGTAGGCCATGAATTGTCACCAAAATCACATTTCTGTACCAAATATTAACTTAATGCAATTAACCGTTGAAGAGTTTCGTCCTGCGGAGACGATCCTGGCTGGACCACTAAGATGTCACTATCTGATTATTGTATCGTCACCAAATCTACATAAGTATGCCAGGCTTTAAGTCAATCCGACGACTGGAAGTGGGTCAAATTTAATTTGCAAGATTTGACCCGCACATACATACATATTTACATACATACAATGGCAAGTTAAATAAAAGCTTGTAAAATGACATTTTCTATTAATATTGTTTAACTTTTGGAGAAATTTATTGAAATTTGATAATATAGTGCATGGCTCTTTCATAAATGTGGTTATAACCACATGCTATGAAAGAGTCGTTTTCCCTTCTTTTTTAAAGGTAAATTTTTAACAAACCCAATAACTCGATCTTATAATTCATAAAAATTTCGAATTTAAAATTCTAGATATAAGTACTTATAGTGATATTTTTTAAACAGTCAATTATTTCGACTTATCGGGTTTGACCAGGGAAGCCATACGGGACGGGATGTCAACATGACATTAGTACCCTAACTCAAAGGTTCCACCCTGGTACGTGATTCAGTTTCCTTGACTCTACATCGACTTTCAGGAATCGGGCAAGGCACAGTTCTTTTCGCAAAAGTTAAAGATTAAATAAAATAATTATCTTTCTATGCCACGTATTACTGAATTGATCAAGAAATATTTTTTCTCAAACATGACATGAAATATTGACGTTGTGTTACAAATAATAGGCTGAGAAGTATCGCGCTGCAGGCGCTGTGACTCGGCAGCCTGCGCGCGGTCACTCTAGCGGCCTGCAAAAAGATTTCATACAACCTTGCAGGCCGCTGGCCGGCAATGCGACCGTCTTTTGTTTCAACGCGCGCTCTGCGACACGCACGCGGCCCACGCCCAGCAACACCGCCCGCCAGCGGCCAGCGCGACACGCGCGTACACAACAGGGCGACCAGACTAGCGTCCCGCCAGCTTCATTTCTTGTTTTTTGTTATTTTATTTCATGTAATGTTTGAGAAAAGCCTATACAAGCCTCGGCCGGAACCTGGGGTTGCCGGCCTCGCATCCCTAAGTCCATATCTGCTTGGCCGGCAACCCCCTACTTCCCGGCCTCTACAGTAATGTACTATAAATGCCTGTGACCTTACTCAGAATGTGCACTTTTTAAAAAACTGCACCCCCGAAACGTAAGGTTGTGGTACCACCAGTGATGTGCGAGGATGTGTTGCGAGGATTGCGTTTGTTATGACATGAACCAATAGAAACGCTTCATTTACCTATGTTCGCACCGCCAATCACAAATATTCAACAAAAAATATCAAAAAACTTTTTTTTATACCTATCTATAATAAAATCGAATCAGTCGTAAACTTTAGAACTTATACGAGTAGGTACCCTGTGTTAATTCAAGAACCACAAACTAAAGTTAAAATTAATTAAAGACTACGTATACGCTTTTCTTCACAAAGTAATAATACAGAATGTCACTTTAATGGGTGCATCTAAGGACAAAAAGAAATCGGTACCTATCGGTAAATTGATAAACTTGGAAACAAAGTGAAACTTTCAATCAATTACAACTTTCGGGGCGAGTGAACAATAAATGGAGCGAGCAGTTCGTTGACAAGATGTGAGGGGAAGTTAGGCAGGGTGATGTACTCCATGTTCTATTTTAAACGATGAAAACAAAGGATAACTCAAGTGGATGTTTTTGTCAACAATCCTAACTAGTCCACTGTTAATATCGTCAACGTAAAAATATAAAAATATAATCTATCTAAATTAAAAGTCGCTCGGCGAGCTATGGGAAAGGCTGTGCTTGGAGTTTCTCTGAAGGATCGAATTCGGAATGAGGAGATCCGACAGAGAACTATCTATAAAAGTCATCGACATAGCTCATTGGATAAGAACACTGAAGTGGCAGTACGCCATGCTCCTTAGAAACCCCACTGTCTGTTTTGTGATTCATTAAGACATAAAGCTGATGTACGCTATATGTACCGAATTAGTCCAACCTACTTGAAAAAAAGTACCTCAATATAATTGAGAGTACAATAAACTGAATTTGGGGTTACTGTAGAGCATTTCTCCAGCAACCTCAATATTAAATTTAAGAAATTTCACATGGATACTTACTTTTTCAGTATTAAAAAAAATGAATAGGCAAAAAAAAATACCGCAGTTATTACTGTTAAATAAGTTGGTTATGGATGGGTAGTTAAATTACTTAATTGTTGCCAGGACGCGAGCAACTCCATTGCAGCCGACTGCTTTATGACTTAATAAATCACAAAACAGACAGTCGGGTTTCCAGGGAGCATGACGTGTGGCAGTGGGCCGGCCATATCAGCCGAAGAACCGATCACCGCTGGGCTGGGGTAAACGAGTTCTTGAGTGGAGACCGCGAATTGGCAAGCGTGGCGTGGGACGCCCTCAGACTAGGTAGAGAGATCATCTTCGCAAGGTGGCTGGCAAGAACAGGATGAGAGTGGCCGAGGATCGTGCTCAGTGGCATGCAATTGGAGAGGCATATTCCAGTACCTAGTGGAGTAAGATGCTGCTGATGCTGATGATGATCATCTATCGAACTTACCCACAATTTTAAGACAGTTCAACGGACGAAAACTATAGAGAGGTCTTTCTTTGATGTTTTTCGTCACGCTGCCATATCGTCAACGTACACATGTCAAATTATCATTACCCACATGACTAAAACTGAGTCTACCTATATTAGGAATTTTAAACGCGAATAAAATTATAATGACTTATGTAAGTGATTTTTATCAATAAACTATCGATTATGAAAACGAGATCTGTATGCTTAGTGTATTTCCCCGTTCACAAAATACGTCTCGACCGCGTTCGCGTTAAAATCTCAATTTGTATGGAAACACGGACAGCGCCTCTAGCGGAAAGTTTGCGCAACAACTTTTGTGAGTGTAGGTTTGCTACGTTAAATATTTCGTCCGCGTATCGTCGTAACGAAAACGGGTGACGCCGCCGCACCGTGGACATGTGGCGGCTACGTATCGGCGACCGAACGCTCGATTTACGTCTTCGAATAATAAACGAATGTTTTGTGAAAACGCCACACTAGAGGCACTTTCACTGATAGGAAAGAAATTGACGAATATATTAATAAACCAAATTGAGGATATTCTCTGTTGATTTGAATCATGCAGGTTTTTGTTCTTGTTGTTTATATTGATTTAATTAGACTGTTTTAATGATTAAACCCCTTTAGATCTTGGCCAGCCAAACATCCGGGATTGAGCAAATTAAAGGTTCAACGGCACTTAGAAATAATTATCAATTCGTGAGTTTTAATGCCTCGAGATTAGCTCTGAACATGTCCCAAAAAGGGTGTAAGATGTTTAATTACATTGAAGTTTTCTTATTTTCCACATTTTGAAGGTTTCGTAAGTTTGCCAGTTTCTACTGGAGACGAACTTTTCAATCGTGTGATCTATAGGATTGGCTTAGGTTAGGTTTAGGTTTATTTTATAACTTAGGCCAGCCCGACCGTGATTAAAAGCTGCATTTTTGGTTGATACTTATTTTGTTTGAAACCAAAAAGTTGACTTATGCATGAAAAACCACAAATTTTTGAACCTTTTTTTTAGTTATTTCAATTATCTATACTAGTCAAAACAAAATGCAGGCCGCAAAATGCATTTGAGTTTTTATCTGAATACATTTAATTGTTGAAAATTATTTGAATTGTGTTATGTTGTATAAAACCATTTTAGACAAGAAATGTTATAAAGAATCATTATTCATTAGTATTTTCGTTTCGCCACTGAAATTCCCTCCATTTTTTTATGATAGCGGTATTATTAGGACTAATAGGAGATTAGTAAGCATACGCACAAATTCGAAATTCAAGTCTCAGTTCAAACGTACCGGATACGGCGCAACCGTATTAAGATGTTCTCAAAAACGATGCCATCCACCCGGCGATCACAAGTAATCAGCACGCGTTCAACTTAACTGCCTAATTACACCCTAATAAGTCGCGGGTGGCTAATCAAAGTGCTTTATGGGTGACAGTTTTAAGTAAATGACCTGTTGTTATTGGGATTGTGCCCCCCCCCCTGTTACTTCTAAAATAAGAGAATGATATGATAAAACTAAAAAAAAAAATATGATGTACAGTACCATGCAAGCTTCCACCGAGAATTAGTTTGAACGAGATCTAGTAAGTAGTTTTTTTTTATACGTCATAAATCGTAAAGTAAAGGAAACTTTTATATTATACTTGCTGCTACGGAACCCTTCACGGGCGAGTCCGACTCGCACTTGGCCAGTTTTATTTAATTTAATTCTTTATTTAACAGTTTTATTAAAAAAAACACCAAGGCAAAGACAAGGGTGAACCGATGTCTCAATTAGATTTTTAAGCATTTAACGACGAAGGGGATGGTTATACTCCCCTTAATAGGGTTATAAACAGTCTAGTGAACCCCAATGAGTAGATGAGAGCGCTTAGAGGTAAATGGAGGTTAGAATAATATTTGAATTATATTCTGACAATTTAAGAAAACAACAGAATAACAACACGTGCTAACCTTCCACCATAATATGGTACGAGACATTGACTCGTTATTGTACACCACAATATAGTAAAATAGTAGTAGCGTTCTCCGAAAATAAATAAATAAAGTATAGTATGGTAAAGTATAGTGTAGTATGTTAGTATAGTATTGACGACCTGACTATGAAGCTTGAGGTCCCGGGTTCGGTTCCTGGCTGGGGCAGATATTTGTATGAATAAAACGAATGTTTGGTTTCGGGTCGTGGATGCTGCATAATGTATTTAAGTATGTATTTATCTATACAAACTGGGCCCTGTAACAGGAGCAAAAAATTAAACCACATGCAGCGTCCAATTGATCATTTCATCTTGAGCTAATGTAGTTCTACAACTTTTTAAAATAACTTTTATTGTAATTTTTATTATAGTTTTAAGTTCAATTGGACAAGCAATTTATTGCGAAATCCGTCATTTTGTTACGTGACAGGCGATGTCATTTAGACTATTAAATTGGATGCCGTACCTACCTACATTGAAAATAACAATTAATTTGATGTGTTTTAATTTTTTGCTCCTGTTACAGGGCCTACCCGATATAGGTATGTATGTAAACTTTTTATTGTACAAAAGAAAAGACACAAAATACAATTTAATAACTTTGGGATACTTGTACAAAGGTGGACTAAGATAGATAAGTTTGTATGTCTATCCGTTGCCTAGTATCCATAGTACAAGCTTTGCTTAGTTTGGAACTACTTAGGTCAATTTATTGATGTCAGATGTCCCATGATATTTATTTATTTATAAATAGAATAGTAGTTGTAGTATAGCAAGTATATATTTACCTAGAACTGTGCCTAGAATAAAACAGTCACTTCCCGCCTTCTGTAGGTACATTTACTTAGATATTTTAATTTAATTTAATTTTAATAAACCTATGGATTTAAAATTACACCATCAGGTTGTTCATTTATCAAGTAAGTTTTATATACAGGGTGTTTGGCAGATGGATGGACATACGTGTATAGGGGATAGATGGGGTCATATGCAACGTGGTAGAGCATAAAAAAAATCATTTTATATCATGGGACACCAATTTTGACCTAGTCCCATAAACTAAGCAAAAGCTTGTACTATGGATACTAGGCAACGGATAAACATACATATAGATAAATATATACTTAAATACCTACATATTAAACATCCATGACCCGAGAACAAACATTCGTATTATTCATACAAATATCTGCCCCGGCCGGGAATCGAACCCGGGACCTCAAGCTTCGTAGTCAGATTCTCTAACCACTTGGCCATCCGGTCATCCTTGGTCGTACTTGGACCCAATTTTTTTTAAAGATTTTAAATCATGAAAACGGAGTAGTATTTGAAAAATAAATACAAATACACATTCAGCGTTTCAATATTCGTACTACCGGTCATTAGGTGTTATGAAATTCGGACTGTGGGGTAGTAAAGTTATATGTACAGTCACCAGCATTAATATCTGCCGCAGCGGAGCGTGAAAAAATATCTGACATGTCCTTCCGGCCCTAGAAATAGAGTCGTATCAGATATTTATGCACGCTTGTTGTGTTAGATATTGGTGCTGGTGACTGTACGTACCTATCTATAAGTATATTTATAATTAAGTATTGTTTTGACAATTCGAGTGAATAGTCTGGAATCTTGAGAACACACGAAGGGCAACGTGTCACCTTAAGGGGTTTTGAACTTGTTAAAGCCTTGGAAATTGCAAATGGAATTATATTATAAATCAAAAGTCATTGCTCCCAGCTAGCTTTATAATTTCCCTTCATTCTGCGAGATCGCATTAATAAGGTTTGAAAATATAATCGTGGTAGCTTTTTAAAGCGGCATTTAGAGGGGATTGTAACGTAAAACTGAAACTATCGACTGCCTATATGGATATTGAAAGTACCTATTTAATCATAATCATCTCATTTCTTTAACCCTTTTCTAGGCATAGTGCATATCGCGGCCACATAAAATGTACACAAATATTCGACCTTGCTTTATTTTACATGATACAAAATTATTGAAGTCGTTAAAAAATTATATATAATAAATTATATATAAGGGTCTAGCAGGCTATACGTTCGTAAATGTTTTTTTTTTTGACATGACGCACCATGATTTTTCAAAATGTTTTTAAATGTATACGTAGTTGACAATTGTGGCTTATTAAGTAATTTTTTTGATACTTAGTTGTGTCTCCGCGTGAAGTGGCAAAAAAATGAAGCGAAAAAAAAACTACATTTTTTTTTCATCCAAGTTCAAGGATATGAATGTTTGTAAAAATATGCATTATGAACCCCATTTTATGCTCCTTAATTCTGAATTTATTTGGTTACTCTCGCTTGCTTGGTTTAGCTAAAATAACAGTTTAAAAATTACATGACATTTTCGTGAATAAGTCTGAAACAAAAGAAGATCGAAGGCTGATATTACGCATACAGTGTTCTTAGGTCCTGGCACTACTGCACCTCAAATTACAACCAAATCCCTTGCGGGGACCACTCTTGTTAGCTTAGCCTGCCAGACCCTTTGTTTTTAAAATAGTCTCTCATGAGTAAACAATATAAAACTATGATTCATTTTGTGGTACCGTACCTACCCATCTAAATTCGCAGGGCTTGGAAAAGGGTTAATTGTCTGTTAGTCTATGACCCGTCTTCTCAGATATGCGTAAAGGTAGGTATCAAGTTGAAATTAATATCAAAATGAAGAGTAAGTAAGGTCTGCAATCCCGTGAATCAAAACCTATACGGTAGGTACTTAAGTGTTTACTTCCTATTGAGACGGAAATGGATTCCCCCAGAATTGCTTAATATGTCGGGTGACATCTGGGTAAGGTACAGTCGCCACCAGATATATTTCGAGCGGGCAAACTGGGCAAAAATATCGGCACATGCACTATTATTTAAGGTTCATTTAAGGGGCTACCCGAGGTTTTCATCGATTTTTGACAAGTTTTGAATCGTATCTCCTACTTTTGTACTACAGATAGTTTTATAAGTTAAACGGCTATCGGTTCTTCAATCTTTTATCTCCATTTTTACCTACCGGATTTTGAAAAAAAATGAATACTTTTATTTTGTGTGATTTTTTTAAACATTGTCAAAAAAACACTTATTCCGTCTCTATTGACGTGAAAGATCTAACATACACGAAATTTACATATTTGAGTTCGTCTTTGACGTTTCTAAAAACGTGTCTCTAGGGTTTTTATTTGAAACTAATTAACACAAAAGTTATGGCCAGAAAACCAGTTTTTTGGCCTAAAATTGTTCAACTTGGATGCCAAATATCTCGAAGACAATAAACTTTGAAGTAAATATGGGATACTATATTGCTTAAAGACGTTGTTGTTAATATAATAAGCTACAAAAACCCTGACCCGAGAACCAACATTCGTATTATTCATACAAATGTCTGAACCGGCCGGAAACCGAACCTAGGTCCTCAAGCTGCGTAGTCAAGTTCTTTAACCACTATAAGAATATCTATCTGATAATATGTCTATGTAATAAGTAATTTTAGATATACTTAACCCACAAATGTACCCACTATCGCATAGTATCAATCAAGTTGAATAAGTCCCACCTATTTCTCATATTATTATTATTATTTTTTTTCTTTTATATAACTCGTAATATACATATAAACGTAAATTAGGATAGGTTAGTTGTATAAATAAGTTTTGCACAGTATTTATATAAGGAAGTGTTTTGAGTGTTTCATTTCGCCAACAAACTGTCATGCAGTTTGGCGAAAATTGTGTTCATGTATACACTGAGTAATTGTTAAAAATTAATTAAAAAAAAAAAACTAAGGAATTCAGATCGAAGGTCATTGGGGCATGGATCCCCTTAGGGGTCATGTTTCGATAATAATATGTTTGATCACCTTGGCTGCTCCGGAATCTGATGGCGAAAGTACTTAAAATTTAAAAGTTATATTCACGCTTTAACTATGCTTAGAGAGAAACATAGAGGAATTACCACTAGAGAGAAAATGTCATCTTAATAATATTCATAACTAGCTTTTGCCCGCGGCTTCACCCGCGTGGAATTCGGTTATCGCGCTGTTCCCTCGGGAACTGTGCATTTTCCCGGGATAAAAAGTAGCCTATGTCACTCTCGGGCCCATAAACTATCTCTATGCCAAAAATTACGTTGATCCGTCCCTCCGTTTCGACGTGAAAGACGGACAAACATACATACAAACACACACACTCGCATTCCTTTATAATATTATAGTATGCAGTGTCAAGACACGCACAGTGTAGGTTTATGCCCATGTCACAGCCTTCTCGTATACCTGCAACCTATGACGTATGCCGTAGGTAGCTGGAAAGACTTAGCATAACAAAACTTTAAAGTTCCGTCTTTGTCATTTCAGCTAGGAACCCTAGCTAGTGCTGTTTAATTGACTAATCAGTAACGCAAAACTAAAACTGACCTTTCCAAACAAAAAGTTGGAAAACCCCGACTTTGTTACTTCAAAGTTCAATATCTCAAAAACCGCTTAACCGGTTTTGATCAAACATGTCTAAGAACCATCGCTAGAAAACTTTCTTTCAAATAAAAAAACCGCATTCAAATCGGTCTACCCCCGTTTATGGAGTACGGTGCCACAGACAGACAGACAGATAGACACACATAGCGGTCAAACGTGTAACACCTCTTTTTGCGTCGGGGGTTAAAAAAAACAGTAAGAGAGAAGCCCATCACTCGTCATATCATACTGCTCTATTGGTTAGTTTCTTGGAAAAAACCACAGCAGAATAAGTTCATCTTTAAAGCACTTTGGCTTTGTCAAAACACAGTCAGAACTGCCCAGTATACCTAAATATTTCTTTAAGCGTGGCGTTTTTAGCAGAATGTCACTTTCAGGACTTTGCGTAAAGGGTTATTGAAAAAAATATTATTCCCGAGAAATGAAAACAGTTTGCACTTTGCATGTTTGCGTTGATAAGGACCGCAAGACCGCAACTACTACGATTCGATATGAATTGCGTGGGTTGATATTTTCTTTAGGATTACTTAAAGGGACCTAGTGATACAGGAATGTGGCTCTTTTCAGCAGTTAGATTTGTTTACATACTTATAGTCAGAAGGGTTACGCTAGGCTTGTTATATTATTTTTATAGAAGCATCTTTTTCTTTGTAGCGAATTTTTACATTGCGGTTTTTCGCGATCGCAAAGGACCATGGGCAACTTTGTATGAAAAGTAGAACGAAAACCAACAGAGCTGCGAGTTATGTCATTATCATTGAATAGCTCTTTACATACATTTTATAGGGCTCCGATTTGAAAGCTACGAGGAGTAACCCTAATTATATATTATAAATGCGAAATTCGTGTGTGTGAATGTTTGTTACTCTTTCAGTTAAAACAGCTAGACGCATTTAGATGAAACTTGGTACGTAGATAGCTGGACGTCTGCATTAACACATAGGCTACTTTTATCCCGATATTCACATGGGATAGGGATGAAATCTCGAAATAACAACCGTTGGGCTTGTCATGATATTTGGCATGATTGTTTTTAATGAAAAGTCAATGAAAACCACGATGTAAATTTCAGGAAGCCCTACGGGAATTTTTGTTTGTTACTCTTCACGCTAGAATGGCTGCACGGATTTCGATGATATTTGGAATGGAAGCTAGACACCTGGAATATACACTACCTATCCTTATATCTCGATATTCCCACGGGAATTTCGATTCAATCTTTTATCTGATGTTTACGCGTGCGAAGTCACAGGTACCAGTAGAAGGTGAGGAGCGAGCCTGCCTTGCACGGTGTTGACTAGGGAGCCCCATCTCAGGGCGACCAGTGGGCATCGCGGTATAGCCCGTTTCGATTTTGTTTATTGTTTTCGTACGATTTTTGTATTGGTAATGGTATTTCATTTCTGACTCGTAACAGCACAAATGGCTGTAAGTACCTAGTTTTATCGATGCATTAACTTCCATGAAAAAAGCCGATACAACTTACCCAAATAAACTATAGGATACAATTATTGTTATGTGTTGGAGAAATCTAAAGCAGCCATATTCAATGTTTATCTCTTTATGGCCATAAATGTATTGTAGCAATGGTACCTGCTGCGGGTCGCAGCATTGATTTAGTTATGATGAACAGCATGAACCTTTACCAGGCGAAGGGATATATTCCTCCACATCTTATCGGTTACCGTAGTCAGGTTTTAACTCCAAAACTCCTACAAAAATATTTGTCGATCCCTGAAAATAGTATTTTATTATCTTCATACAACACGCTTCTAAAATCGCGTAATATCTCTTTGGCAGCCGTTTAGATTCACTTGAACTCTAATTTCAGTAAACTACGGAAAATTGGAACACTTTCCTTAATTCTATGAAACAGAAGTACATAGATCGAACAATTTTTTTGATATTTATAGATTTTGAGTGTTGATAGGTAATGTAATCTTAAACATTGCTAAATATCATGCATTTTGTGTATGACCAAAATTAGGATGTGGGTTGACATTATCCCATGGCTTATTAGAGTTTAACTGTGCGGGAAGAATCATGGCCCGGTAAATGTCTTGTCGTGTCATAAAAACTCGCGTAAGTAATAAAACTGTTTTTGTATTCAACCAGAGCGAATTCATGTCCTAGCTGTAAAATCTCCTTTTAAAACTTTCCTGAAGAATAAGATGTGAGAGAATATATCCCTACGCCTGATCAAGAATATAATAAGACAAAATCGAGTATGACAGTTAATTATTTAGACAGCGATGGATAACCGTAACCCACATTTTATATTCTGGTTTAAAGGAACATCTCCGACTTTCGTAAATACATTTTTACAGGCGTTTAATACGGTTGTAACAGTATATAAGTACGTATGAAGACACGCTAGTTCTAAGGGGCCTGGTAAAGGGTTAAAGTTAAAACGAATCAGCTTCATTTTTAAGCTAGAATTTTGTATCCGCTGTCGATACTTTAAGGAGATTGTGATTTAATTTCAAATAGGTATGAATGAACATTCTAAAGATTAGACCAATTTAAATAGTTCAGCAAAATGAGTTATGCTGTACATTACGAGTAGGTAACTGAACTGGAAACTCTAATTTGTATGAAGTAAGGTAAGAAATAGGTACTTAATGAAACAAAACTACTCAAGTGATCAAGAATATTATAATTTTACTCTTAAATTATCAAAATACATTACAAACTAAAATCGATTTTTATCAAAATAAAAACTCTGTATAAATTCATAGAAATAAATACCAAATGTAACATGTTATTATGATTTCGCTGTGTGTAAATAAATTAATTATATACTATATTTACTCTAAAATCTCAACGACAATTTTATTCTATGGTTTTCCATCCATTTAATAACGTCAAACATTTACTACACGAATACATGAAGCAAATATACTGTAATATTACTACGTACTATTCTCATTCATAATACAAGTGATTCTATTTATATTTCAAATGTTCAACATCTAATTAATTGTGAAGCTGGATAAAATTATTCGAGTAATCTTAATCTAACTTTACGCTTAAATAGATTGTTCGCGCCAGAACGCCATTTTGGTGAAATGACAGCAGATGTCATTCGCGTTTTTATGGCACTGGAATAGTTCAAGCAGCCAGTGTGTAACGTGCTCTAAAACCGGTATGATTTAGGCCGGTTTTTTGTATCAATAAAAATAATTAATTTGTTTGTGTGTGTTTAGTAAGCGTGGTTGGCTACGAAGAGTCCAGAGTCACCGCTCGCACCTGTCACTGATCGGCGACGTACTTGCCTGCGATGCCTGACCGTTAGCCTGAAAACAAAGAAAAAACAAATAAATACATAAAACTACAACACCTTATTAAAAAAATACGCAAAGATCTTACAAGATAGTAAAAACGCCTTTGCCGAAAACGTTCGAGTCAAATGTAAAACTGTTATTTTGTTTGCCACATCAAAAGAAAAATAACAGAGATAAATAACAACCCGAAACGGTTGATAACGCAATTTAGACGTTTTTCAAACAAATCAAAGTGACTGCATTGATTTTGTTTGTTATGTGGGAAAACTGATAAGCCTGGTAAATTTATTCAGTTCCGTCAGACTTTAACACAAATCAGGGGCTACTACGAAATTCGAACTTCGTATCTTCCAGTTTCAATGACGTTTATACTATTTAATACGAAATTGAGAGGGACGGTACGATACGAACATCGTAGTAGCCCCTCAGGGTTCAGGACAATGTTCGTAATAGAACGCAGACATACTCAAATTCTATATTCTATTTGTTCTAACATGATTCAAATGACAGATGCCAAACTGACGGAACTAGAGTCCCTTCTACTGTTACGCAAACTATCGATACTTTTGCATGTACCTAGTGCTAAAAGTGGCAATAGCATTATTTGTTGGTTTAAACGCTACGCTATCGAACTGAAAGTCTTATTTGAATTTTAAAATATAACTTATTCAACACTTGGAGTGTCACTTTCCGACCCTGACGAACAATCTTGCAAATTAATAATAAGTTCGTTTATTTTACCGCTTTTATTTTTACCGATAACCCTCACCACTAGCAATTGCGGCCTATTGAAACAACATTGTAAGGGCGTTCATTAAAGAAATTAAGTTAATATAACACAGTGCCTACGCAGCAAATTTGAGTTTAAATATAAAAACAATCAGCAATTTTAATGTGATTTCATTTTTTCAAACATTATATATCTCTGTTGGAAAAAATAAAAAAATTGTTATCGCCTCACAAAGTTAAATAATCATCATGTGTCATTTGAATCATCTTAGAACTAATAGAAATATATACCTTGTCATCGCCCATCGTTCATTCATTGGATATTCTGACAGCTTTTACGCGTCAATCCAACATCAAAGATAGGAAGAAGAGAAAAGATATATTGCCATTGCGGCACTTCGTTTGTACCTACTAACTACACATTCCTTGCCTAATCGAAAAACTTTTCTTTTGAGTTTGAAACCCTCGGATCGCGATATATTTTTTTTAATTTAATAATGCGAACTAGGGTTTTATTGTAACGTTATTGTAAGACTAACCTCTCGTATGTCCGTCCACACAGAGATATGTGCCAAATTTAACTATTTTTATTTAATCTGGAGTATGTACCTATGTATCTATGTAAATAAATAAATATAAAACAAAAGAGTACAAAGGCGAACTTACTTTTAAACTGTATTCTGGAGAATATGTATTCTTTGAACCAAAAGAGATTTGAATGCAGTTTTTTTTAACTTCTGACATACGTGAGGCAAATTTTCGATATTAGGTAATTTTTCAAATATTCGTATGAACAGTCACAGTCAACGTCATAAATAAGTGATAATTTCTGTACTTTGTCGCTTTCAGTCGTTACACAATTTCGTATGGCTTTTCAAACATGACGTTAAGTGACAAGTAGGGATTGCTCCCGGGAATTCCCGGTACTGAAATTCCCGGGAATTCCCGGGAAATTTCATCGCCCTCAGTACCGGGAAACGAAACTCATTTCCCGGGAATTCCGGTACTACAAAAATATATAATAATTTTAATATTTTTAACTTTTATCAAGCTGTAAATGCTGTAAATCCTCACGATGTTTTTTGGATTTGAGGCAAGAGATATTTAACATCTTTCCGTCGCCCCTCGTGTGCAGATGAATACCCCGTTCGGTATCACCGAAAGCTGTTCGTACCTAATATTAGTGCGAAATATATTCCGAACAAGGTAGGAGCCAGAACGCAGCCCTGACGCACACCTCTGCGAACATCAAACGGCTCCGATGTGTTGCCGTTGTAATCTAAAACCCCTTTATGCCTTCGTGAAATGACTTACCAGGCTTAGAAGTTTTGGCGGACACCCAATGCTCTCGAGCGCAGAATAAAGACCTTCCCTGCTTACTGTATCGAACGCTTTGTTAAGGTCAACGAAAGCGACGTAGAGAGGGGTGTTCTGCTCCCTACACTTCTTCTGTAACTGAAGAAGTATGAAGATCATATCTACTGTGGATCGCTGGGAGCGAACACCACTGCGCCTCAGGATAGATGCGCTCTGCAAGTTTTTGGATTTTACACAAGACGACTCTACCAAAAAGATTACCAACTATGCTTAAAAGGGCAACACCGCGGTAGCAGTTGCAGTCGCCGCGATCACCTTTCCCTTTGTATAAGGTGACGATGTTAGCGTCGCACATGTCCTGAGGTACCTACTTCCTTCCCCCCAGCAATTACACAGAAGATTGTGCAAGATTGGTCTGATGCACTGGAGTTTAATTACTTCGGCTTGGGTGCCGTCACCGCCAGGACTTTTTCCGCACTTGAGCTGATTGACAGTAGCTCTATAGTCGGCAGGTCGTCTAACTCTGTCCATTTGTCCAGTTTGAGCATGCTTTGTACTGCTTCCGGATGCAGGAACACAGGCTGAGAGAAGAGACCTAGCCCACTAGCTACCCAGCGGTCCCATTGTTTTTGACTGTCTGTAATAACAGAGCCATCCGCGTCTTAAAGAGGGGCTGTCTTTTTAATGACGGGACCAAGGGCCTGCTTGATACCTTCATAAACACCGCTAATATTTCCCTTATCTGCACAAATTTGAATAGTGCGACCGAGATTAGACCAGTACGTAGTGGCAAAGTACCGCAATTGCGAAGCGCTATTCCAGTATCGGGATTGGGATGCATAAGTACCGTGTCTAAGGGCAGCTTCGCGAATTGAGTCAAGCAAGGGTTGAAGATGCTCAATAATTGAGTTACAGAGGGAGGGTAATTTCAGTGATTCATATTTTATTTATTAAACTTCTATAAAACTATTTTTAACGTTTTATTTAACGCATAACAAGCATTTAACACATTTTTCCTCTAGTTTTTTTTTATATACAGTATAGGCTTGCGTTTGGCCACAATCACGCCTGATGGAAAGCGAGGATGAGGCCTACGATGGAGCACGCTTGCCAAACGCTTGCACGCGGCCAAATTGTAGTGTTCAGGAAACACAGTCGCAGGCAGGGAATTCCACTCTTTTGCTGTGCGGTTGATGAAGGAAGAGCGAAAACGCTTTGTGCGGATTTTTGGAATACTGACAACGTAAGGGTGGAGACCCCGCCTACTTCTGGTCGACCTGTGGAAGAAAGGAGCAGGTGGAATAAGGTCGTGCAATTCCGAAGCACATTCTCCGAAATGTAGCCTGTAGAATACCGACAGGGAAGCCACTCTTCTGCGATGACGAAGGCTCTGACGACAAAAATCCGCATCGCAGGCGACGCCGATGAGCCTCTTCGCTCGCTGTTCTACCGAATCCAAAGCAGCTAGCTGATATTCAGCAGAACCGTCCCGAAGGTGGCAGCAATACTCCAGGCAGGATCGGACTTGGGCTCGGTAAAGACCAATGAGCTGGTCCGTAGTGAAGTATCGCCTAACCTTGGATAGGATACCAAGCTTTTTATTCGATGTAACTCCCAAAGTTCAGTTTAGCTGAGAGTTCTAAGCCAAGGAGCTGAAGGTGGTCAGATATTGGTACAGGCAGACCTCGAAAGGTTGGAGTTAGATTAAATGCACTACGTTTTGCCGAAAATAAACACGCCTGGGTTTTAGAGGCATTAAAACCGACTAAATTGGCTTCGCCCCAATCGGACACTGCCTGAAGAGTTCGGTTCAAATTACCTATCATAGCCTCTCTGAGAACGTTGGTATCCGAACCACTCGCTCGAGCATCGGACAAATATCTTTCCGACACTGACACGACACGATCTTTCTAGTACCGAAAGTATCGAATTTCCCGGTATTTCCCGGTACTGGAGTAGATCCAGTACCGGGAAATACAAATTCGGTTTCAGTACCGGTACTGCAATCCCTAGTGACAAGGTACAATGGTGATCACTTATTTATGACGTTTACTGTACCTACATTTACGGCAGCAAGAAAAAATAATTTAATCTCTGTTTGCTTTTTGGTCACTAGTTGTCCTTTTGTATGTTCCATTATAAATATATATAATCTAAATAATTCAGTTACTTAAATTTTTCTCATACTCTAGATCTGAGTGATATGAGAAGACTTAAACACTGGCCAGGCAAAGCTGTCAACGCATTTTTTACGAAACTTTAACCTGGTATCATTTTTGAGACTGTCAAAATTGACATATTGTAATTCTAGCCCGGCTTAGATAATTTTGATATTTCTGCTATAAGAAATAATTTTACTGCGAAAAAAAAACAAGTCTCGCCACTTAGAACCCTGCTCGTCGTGGACAGCTTTGGCTGGCCAGTGACTTCAAAAAGAACAAGGTTCTTAATTTGACTGCTTTTTTATATTTGTTACGTCAGAACTCCGTTATTTATGTCCCTGCTTGAAAAATAAAACACCCTATAAGGAGGCCCTTTGAAGTACTTACAGTTTTTTTGGTTGTTACGGGTATATTATATTACCAAAACTACAAATGAAAATGATGTACAGCGCTCTTATTGTATACAGTAAGAGTTAACATAAAACGAGCAGGTAAAAAAAGAAAACAGCTTGTAAATAATTTTATTTGTCTCTTTCATAAGCATAATAACATTAGTTATTAGAACATTCACAGGATGCAAGCAGGATTAGGGGATACTTCCGAGTTGATCTGTAGTTCCGTTAATAATCATTCGATGGTATCTATTGCTTATTATTTATCTTCAAATCTTACAGTTACTTGCAAACATAAATCCCCATAAATTCATAAACGAGTTTTGCCTTTATCTGTTATTTTGAAATTTGCTTCAAATGAAAATAAAATCAAATTTAGTTAGGTATTTCGGATTAAACCGAAAAACGACTAATTGAAATCGGCAGTGTCTTCTTCAATGTCGACGTTGATGCTATCATGGGTAGCCTCTTTGGAGCTATATTTTCAAATATTTAACCAGCTAGAAAACTTGGTTCCAGCTTCAAAATTTTATACAAACTAAAACTAGATTACTGGATTAAACCGACAGGCTTCAGATCAAATGAAAGTATCAAAACAAAAGCAGTCTAAAAACATCAATTGAAATCAACGTTTTGTATTTTAGGTACATCCAATAAAAAACTTCATTTCTTACTAATAAAAAAAAATTGTTACAAAGCATTGTGACAGTCATAACACTTAAATGCCAAATCCAGTGGCGGGAGAACGTCACGAATTCAAAATAAAGTAAAATATTTTTATGATCTTCCGACTAGAAAACAAATTCATGATTCGATACATTTTCGCCTTAAAAATTTACAAACAACGAAGGAATATAAAATTCCGAATATAAGTAGACTTTAACACTTCAATAGGCATGTGCTTTGATGAAGTTAGATTTGCTAGCGGCAAAAGACGGTATAGAACCGGCAACGTATTTGGCCGAAGCGGCTCGACCGTTCGCCTAAAAAAAAAATTGGCAGACAAGTGACATTCCCAGTTCAAAATAGAATCGTTTGTTCGTAATTTCAAATTGTGTTCCGTTAGATTTTTTACGTTATAATTAGTTAAATTAAGCGGTTTTGAAGATTTGATGGCAGCATCGGAGTGGCAGCGTCAGTGCAATGTGGGCAACGTGCGATAGGAATGAAAAAAAAAAACAAAAATCTAAATTAGTATGAATTGCTGACACAATAAATGAATGACATGAATGGACCTTGTCGAAACAGCACTAACTAAGTGCATTATTGTATTTATTTCACGATTTCGTAGGTTGTCAGTTTTTTTTTTAAATGTAATGCATCAGTCTTAATCCATTCATATCCTTCACGCGTGAATATTATTCAACAAAATATCAAACGTGATTCCATGCGCTACGACTGTAAAGAAAGACAAAAGAGGGCTGTCGTTTATTATAGAATAGAATAGAAATGTTTATTTGTTTTTTCACAAAAATACATCAGTAATACAATTTAAACAAATAATAAAAATAAAAACAAGTTTTTGTGAAATCGCGAAAAAACACACACACCAACACACGAAGTTTGTTATACTCAGTGCATGGAAACAAGTTCAGCGAATAGTTTTATTATTATTAGACAATATACTGAGCGGCAAAAAATTTGGCCCTGAAATGTATGCAGGAACAGGTATTTTTTTATGAGGCGTGGGCCAAATTTTGTCCCGCTGAGTATAGTTACGACAACAGTTAGCGGAAACGACACAAAACGAACAAAAAGTGCCTACAAAAGAAACTCTCAATTTCAACAAGCATAGAAAATGACTAATCTAAGACAAGTTTCAACTTTTTCAGTTGTGTTGTTCCACAAATTACTCTACGCATATAAGAACGCAACTAATTTTGACCTCTTTATAACAAAACTATGAAAGTTTCTTTCACGTAAGTACATAAAGCATAGCTACTTATATTATAGACTACACTAGAAGCTATAATGACACACAAAAGACATAAACAAAATGGGTAGATACAGTCAGCAACAAAGATACAGCCAAAGTGCAAAAAATATGTATACACGACCTTAATGTTCAGACAATAAAGTCCTGTATACATATTTTTGGCACTTAAAATGTATGTATATTTTTGTTGCTGACTGTACATAGTTAGTAAACTACAATTAAATTAATTTAATCATCATACTCACCCTGTTAAATTTAATTTAATTCAAAATAACTTGTAGTTTAGAGGATTAACCATAAATATAGGTATTATACCTAAATCTTCAAGGTACTTAATATTTACATTAGTCCCAATAAATAACTAAAAAATCTCTTATTTCTTTTTTATTACGTTTTAAGTATAAGAAAACAGACCACCACCACAATTTATTGAAGGCAATGTCCACAATAAACATAATGGGGAAGGGAGAAGGATTAGAAAATATGTGATATCGAGCAAGTTTCTTAGGATTCTGTATAAAGACGATCAACCAGACCCTATTGTTAAATCTCCACTGTCTGTCTGTTCGTGCGTCATATTACGCAACTTATTACTGTGGCCGTTACAATAACAAAAATAAAGTTTAAGGGGGACTGTACAAAAACGTATTTTTATCGGTCAGATGGCACGGATTCCTTCGTGTACGAACCCGACTCGTAGTTGGCAGAGTTTTAGGATTCTCAAAGATTTAGAAAGGAAATGCCACGAAAGAAGTTGGATGTACAAAAATGGATGTAAAAACTATTCTGTTTGAGAATTTTTTCCTTCTCCTCTAACCCTAGTGACCGAACACGGCGCCCTTAAGCAACCCCTGTTATCAAAATATTAGTGGTAAAGATTCCCAGCAGAATCTACTTCGTTTCTGAATTCTCACTCTCTTATTTTAGTAACTCATTTTATCGCGCTTAAGTAGTTTCTGTTTTCAGGATAGCAAATTAAGTTTACCCCTAATGCTCGTCCATTTGGATTTAGGAGCCGTTAGCTAGTGACTTTCCAAAGTAGACAGTCCAGCATCCATATTAACCTAGAACTCAGCACTTTTCCTATGTGCAAGGAAGATTGAAGAAGATCAAAAAGATTCCAAAGTACTTTCCCCATACTAAAGTTTCGCTTGAATAGCATCTTCTTTAGGAGAACGCTGGAGGATTTTGTTCACAGGGAGCACGCCTTTTAGCTCACAAACGACCTCTGCCCGTAAATGTCCTAATCTCTGTCACTCTAGTAGTATAAACACGCTTGCATCAACTGTATTAAAAAAGGGGGAAGAGATCCCTTACTTCACAACCGTATACTCTAAAGGGTAAAACCCCCCCTTCTTTAGCCTCGTAGCAACCCATGTTAGTATACATACTTCAACAGCTCCTGTGGTCCAGGAAGCACAATCTCGGGTGTCATCCCAATTCCCTAAAGCATGTTTTAATCCCTTGTTTTAAAAGGAGGAGAAAACGATCTTATATCCCACAACCGCTTTACCTCCCCACACTTACTATTATTACCTCCTAGTAAGGTAAGCCACGTTAGCTCCTCTTAGTAGCTTCTGCAGTCTAGGGAGCAAATTTTCGCGTTTTCCAACCCAGGCTCTTAGTATTCCATGGCCAATCGATGTGGCCAGCGATCTTCGTACGTTAATTATACCTAGTGCCATCAGACGCGTGATTTTGTCAAAATTAGACATTAATGACATTGTATTAAGAACCACGGCACGCGTCATCGTGAATATGTATGACACCCTAGATTTGTACCAATTGTCTTAGTAACCAAAAGGAGAAAGGATCCCACATCCCAAAACTATTTCTGCTACACATCCCCACACTCAAGACTCCTGGTAACCCACCTTAGCGCGTTTCAGCAGCTCCTGCTGTCCAGGAAGCACGTTCTCAGTCTTGCCAGCCCAGGCTCTCAGCACGGAGGCCTGGAGGGCACGTCCGTAGCTGAAGGTGAGGGCCCAGGGCCGCTTCAGATCGACGGTGTTGATGGCGTTCAGGTTGACGGAAGCCTCTTCCTCGGACTGGCCGCCGGAAAGGAATGTGACGCCTGGAAGGTAGAAAAGGGGGATAAGTATTGTATTTTCCATGTACTGAATGCACAGGCTGCCCACACGATGTTGTATTTCATATTTAGATGTTAATTAAAGAAAAAAAGCTATTTGGGGAGTGAAAAGAGTTTATTTTGAAAATAGTTTTAATACTCCCTCTGAAGTACATTCAGTCTTTTAAGTACTTTGAACACTTCTAACATCAGAATGAAAAAAAATGTCACAATAAAAACAAAAATTACACTGCAATAACAGTAAACGAAGTCACCAGTTTGGTGGATCCTCAAAATGAATAATTATTAGCTAAAATAAGATAGACTTGAAATTCCCATTCTAGCTAGAAAGGAAAACTAGCCCATATTTTATTCTTTCAATAGGGGGGGGGGGGGGGGGGGAGGGGGACCGTAGTCATGAAGTAGTCTTGAATGTAACTGTTTGGATTATTACCGGGAACGGCAGCAGGCACGGTCCTCAACAGAGCGGTGACGGTGGCGCGGCCGATGTCCATCGGGGTGTAAGTCTTCTTGCACGCCTGACCAGCGGTTACCTGGTACGAAAAGGTACTGTCAGTTTATTATCATTCACAACCCGTATGTTAAACAAAGGCTCATTCAAAATATCTGTGGAAATTGTAGAGCTAATTGTTGTGAGGGGTAGGCTTTAAAAGAGAGACCTCTCTTCAAAAGCGACAGAGAAAAGCAAGTCAGAATTTTTGTAGTTGTAGGAGTTGTCACAGGTGACGCCATCTGTAGTACTATTTCCAAACCTCCCGTCCCAATAGCGGAGGCTTTAACCAAGTAGATTCGGTCAGATGGCGCCACGTGTGACACCCGAGATTGCAAGATGGCGCACTCATTTGTTCTCTACGAAAAAAAAACGAGCACGAAACAAGATCGCTGCATCAATTATCTCACCTTCTCTCAACCAACTGAAATAAAGGGACCTAGATCCCAACAGGAGTATTTTTTTAGACACTGAGCCACGTCACCATTATTCTTGCTTGTCTATTATTATATTATTTTTTACGTATTTCAACTAGGCAAAGGACTGTGGCCCATGCATAAATATTATAACGTTTAGACTGAAGCTCCAGCTCAATAACATACGCGATGCCGAATATCGGTTTATGTTGGAGATGGAGACGTACGTCATCATCATAACCATTCGCCGAAAGACATCCACTGCCATACATAGGAGTCCCCCCAAGAACACCTCAATGATCGGCCGTGAGCCGCCCGCATCCATCAGACTCCTGCACACCATATCACGGTACGACGCTGATATAGACGCTGATACGCTGCCTTTTCCGGTAGGTACTCGCCTAGAAAGCCCTATCAGTTCTTCGAGCAGAAATCCGGCTGACCGTCATGAAATGGGAACTTTTTAGGAGGAGACTTATGTTCAGCAATAGACATACTGGGCTTGAAAAAGATGACCAAGGTAGCATAGAACTGAACTTACCATATTGGGCTTGAGGAGGGTTCCCTCGAGGTAGACGTGGTGGTCACTCAGAGCCTTGTAGACGGCAGCCAGCACCACCTCTGTGACTTTCTGGGCGCGGTCCAAGTCGTGCTCGCCTGGAGGTTAGTGATAAACGTGTTAATACGACTGCATAAAGAAGTTAAGAAGAAGTAAGAAGTCTGAGTATATTAGGAAACTTTCTATACTTCGAGATATGCGTGCTTTAAGTTTCGGAACTAACATTTACCAGGAATTATCATCATCATCATATCAGCCGTAAGACGTCCATATTTGGACCCACGCCTCACCCATAGACCTCCAGTTGTTTCGGTTGGAAGCGACCTGCATCACCAGGAATAATTGAATTAACGTTTGTGATGGACTTAAATGATCTAATTCTCACTCACTTCTCATTGCGATATTGATATGAAACTAATGACGCGTAGTTCTGATGACAATACAATATGGTAATATCGAGCTGATCTGACGATGAAGCCTGCAGCTAGGTACGGGAACTCCAAAACAGAACAACGTAACCTGGCCGTTTCGCATTGAAATAAGGGTTTTCACTGAGGCGAAATATCGCTAGATGGCGTTAGTGTCGCGAGGACCATAAGCGACCAATAAGCCCGCCTCACCGCTCCCAACCTCGCTCCCGTGAGCGATAAGGCCGCCTATTGCTTACCTTAGAAAATCTCTATGTATACACTTGTGTTTTCTGTACTGTTTACTGTATTGGTGTGCAATAAAGAGTTATTGTATTGTATTGTCCATTTGACGTTTGCTCGTGATTGGTTAAATAACTAAATGAGCCAATCGCAAACAAACGTCAAACGCACCTCACGATACTAACGCCATCTAGCGATATTTCGCCTCTGTGAAAACCCTCATTGAGGCAAACGATAGAAAACCATTTTAGAAAGAAGAAAGAAAGAAAAACATTTATTCGTGACATTTTTTACAAATAAAAAAAGAAATGGCAATCTTGGATAGCCACGAAATGGTGCCCAATCTCAGCATGATGTCAACCTTGCGCCGACGCTGGTCGTCCGACCTGAAAGATTTTCATCACTTTTTTTCTACATCACTATAACAGGGTAACATAACTGACTCGCAGTTCAACTCACCGTCAGGCATAGCTACCTACTAAACAATGGGCATGATGCGCTGGCTCTGGCAGATGGAAGCGTAGCGAGCCAAAGTATGGCATTCTCCTGGATAGCCTGGTAAGAGGGCGTGTTGCGGCCAATCTTCAACACGCAACGCCACTTGGCGAAGTGTTCCATAGTCCCCGTGTTGTTCGCAAAGGGAGGACAAGTCGTCGAGACCTGAAAGAGTATTCCCCGAATATATTTTTGGTTCGTATTTGATGTTATAGATTATTCAGTTATAGATAAACCCGCGTAGCTCACCAACTATGAGATTTGACATTTCATAAATTAAAGTCTTCTATAGCTACCTACATAAACAAATATGAGAGCTCATTGAGAACAGTAAATGAAAATAAAATGTATTCGAATTTTTAATTTCACAAATACCAATTATCAAAATATAATGACTAAGTGCGGCCCGCCTTTATTTCAATTTGCCACTATTGTAGCCCTTGCCTGCCAAAATGTAGCTGTTATAGAAATTGGAGGGTGCACAAACGATATTGCAAAAAAGTTGTTCTGCTACCCCTAGATATAGGTACAAGGTAAGCAGAAGACGCAGAAGTTGCCACAAAAAAAATTAACGGATTGAGGTGAAATTTAGTGAACATTGCGTTAACTTTTCAACATAAGAAACTTAGAAAAGTTAAAGAGCTGCGCAAAGCCACTGTCACAGACAGATAGACACTGGCATCAAACTTATAACACCCCCCCTTTTTGCGTCGGGGGCTTCTGACCTATTGTAGGATTTTTTTTGTACATGGACCCCACTAACACATTCTACATAGGATGCTAGTGAAAAATAATAAAGTAGGCAACCTAGAACGGTTGTTTTGAGAACAAAACGCGATCGTTAGATAATGGTAATTTGCCTGTCCTATTATCGGCTTAATGACAATACTGTACAGATTACGATAAACGAAATAGTTTATCCTTTGAGTTTATCAATAAATGTTAACCGGTCGATAAAACCCACGATAAAATAAAGCCAACATAATTATATTCTTAAAACCTTTGAAAAGTATTTTTATTATATCATTGCAATAGTAACGCTTATGATTGTGAGCACTGCATTATATTATGTATGCTTCGATCAAAATAAGTTAATTTCTGTAATAACTGGTTTATGAACCGCTGCCATGTTTCTTGAGGACGACATGAAATTATTTTCATTAAAGGACTGAACAATAATGTACTTTGGTATTTCCCGTTACACAGGTGTTATACAATATCTTGAATTTAAACTGTTGATATTGGGTCGTATTGCCTAAAGCGCTGACGTTCGCAATCGTAATCACCATCTTTTACTACCCTAGACCCAGGGCAGCCTATACCGTGTGACAGAAAGACGCGGTAAATGCGATTGTGCTTCAGAGGGCGTTAGACAGACAGATCTCGGATTATGAGATTTAAACAACACCTGAACAGTCATTGCGAAATACATAATTATTATTGATTGGTACCATATAAATTATGTAATACCGGACAAAGCAGTAATAGGAGAACAGGAGCAGATAAGATTCTATTGCACAAGACTTGAAAACAAAAAAACAAACAATTGTTATCAGACCCACTAAAAGAATGTTTTTGTAAACAACAAATAGTATTCTTAAAGGTAAACTTTGTGAGCTTGTAATAAGATTTATTTTACCAAGTTCATTATAACAAATTACAAATATAAATCACAGATATTATCATATTGGACTTTGACATTGTAATCTTTTGTAGATAGTTCAGTCGAGCCCCTCAAAAATCTAAACTAAAAAACACCTACTCAGTGACGTAACATTTCGACATGGTGACTAAAATCCGTGTAAAATTACTTTGATTTAATTCATGAAAACCAACAAAAAAACATGTTTACCATTTTTATGTATAGGTGTATAGGTATACATAAAGATCGTAAACATGTTTTCTCAAAGTTGCGTCAGCTTTCAATATGTTTTTGTAACTTAACGAAATTAATGTAAAATCATCAAATTTTAATCTCACGGCACTTTTGCTAAACCAAGTCAATTATAATAATCATAACAAGATTGCGCTAGTTTTTGCTGAAAAAAGTAGTGTGCAAAGTATTTGGCTACTTTGTAGTAGGTACAATGCGATCCGTACCAGAAGACCGTGACTTTGACTTTGAAGTAGTATTAGTATAGATTGATTATCACTTCAATTTAAAGAATTTGTGTTGTTTATGAAACGACGGGAGACATTCCCATTCCTAACCACGTGCCTAAGTTGTTTATCACATTAAGGGGCTGTTTCACCATCCATTGATTAGTGTTAACTGGCGGTTAGGTGTGATGCCGTCTCTCTATTTGTTTTTTTCGAATAGACGGAGACGGCATCACATTGAACCGTCGGTTAACGCTAATCAATGGATGGTGAAACAGCCCCTAAATCTACCACCATTACATAAGTAATAAGATGTCCAAATTTAGCATCTGCCAGAATAAAGAAAGAATGCAACCTTAAAATAAATCGGTGATCAGTCAAGGTGACTTTCACAATAATAGTCAATTTCAACGTTCTAGTATAACAATGTCAGGACGAAGATAATCTAAAGGTCGCGACGATTTCACACGGGAATGACCTTTTATGACCTTGTAATGTCCTTGAAACATGAACAGACAAAATATTAGGTGAAAATGTCTGGGGTTAAATAAAATGTGTTGAGAAACAGTGAAATTGTTACGAAATTATATTAGGAATAAGTACTAACGTAACTAAAATAAATACTTGTGGTGTACTTGTGGCTCTGTGTTTTCTAATAGGGTTTCGTCGCCAAAATAATTTGAGAACTGCTGCACACACACAGACTAAAGAGAGCTACACCCACAATCAATAGAATAACACAACAATGGAGGAAATGACATACACTACCTATACCATAACATTTTAGAATGGGAGCACTCACAGACAACAACCTTGATGGAGGGAATGATGCTTCCTTTCTCCAAGATGCTCACTAAAGCTTTATACAATGTACCAGGCTACCATAACATTCTAGAAGCTTACCCTGGGTGGTGCACTCATCCTCAGAGCCGAAGAGCGGGACGACACCTTTGTCGACCTTGATGCCGGGAATGATGCCTCGCTTCTCCAAAAGTCCAACCAGGGGAGTGCCGTCGTCAGCCTTTTGGTATAGAGTCTCATGGAAGAGGATTACTCCAGAGATGTTCTCGGAGATGGCCTGGGGAGAAAGAACCAAGTGTTTTGTAACTTTACATAAGTGAGACTAAAGATAAAATATAACCCTCCTTCACAGTTGGATAAAAAGACTATATTAAAGATAATCCAATAAATAAAAATCAAGTGGCGAATGTATACAAGCTCTTCTATCACAACAGAGCAGCTGCGCCTGTTTGGATAATTATTTTTTGTTTTGTTTGTAATTATTAGGACAATGTTTTGTATGAAAGATGTACGAAAATTTGTACATAAAATTTTAAATCTCTATAATAAAAAATATTGACTCACTGACTGTACCTACTGTATGGTGGTGTAGAGTTCAATAAATAATATTTGTATTGGATTGATTGAGTGAGTGAGTGAGGCATAAAAGAGAGAGAGAGAGTTAAAAATATTGTCAGATTTGTTGTTGTTCAATATATTTGTTTTATCTACCTATTACATTATTTTATTTTATTTTTGAGTCTCAAATAAATGTTTTTCATTTCATTTTTCATTTCATTTCATTTCATATAGGTATGTAAATAGGTGTTACTGAAAGATTAACTGGAAGAGATACCATTATGAAATAAGATGGTCTTTGTACACCGTTTCCCAACATAACCTGTTAAATTTATTCATTTCATCCACAATAAAGAGTTGTACATAATACACATACACCAGAAAAAACAATTTTTGGTCGAATTTATTTGATTGTTATTCTGTTTCGTTAAGTGGTCTAACTGTAATGTGAAAATTTCGTCTCATTTCTTTCACTTGTGCGAAGCCAGTGGCAATGAAATAATTTTATTTTTAATTAAAAAAAATTGAGATTCTTTATACTAGTATTTTCCCCCATTCAAAAATAATAACCTAACATGGTAAAGTCTCGCATCATGAGCCTCAAGTCAAGATTACTTAGTGACAAGCAATCAGAGCTCATTGAAAGTCTAAATTAATTCGACCTTGGCATTACCTTAGCAAATAAGAATTCATGGGAATGGGCGGGTATTAGAAATTTGGACATTTGATTGATAAAATTATTTTCTACAATAAATATAAATATAATAATACAATAAAACAGTATAAATAATAATCAAAGAATTTTAAAATTAAAACTACACAATTAATAGTAAATTACTTCACTTGAATTGACACTCGTAAAACAAGATGCTTGATAAAAATTAAAAGTATAGATAATCCTTAAATTTGAACCAACTTAAAAAAAAAGGAGATCTCAATTTAGTTGTTTTTTTATGTTACAAGTACTTACCTCAGAACTAGAGTCATTTATGAACCGATTTAGAATAATAGTTTTCATTGGCAGGGTACAATTACTAACATGTACAAGCACTCATGATCACAACACTAGTAGGAAAAACTTCCCCACTGAAGTACATGACCATTTTGGCCATGAAGAAATACAATGTTTTATATTTTTGTAACAGTTTTGCCCAGCTCACATTACGATGGGTTGTGGAAGAACAATCTAGAACTTGTGGACTTACCGGGTCAGTGCTGAAGAGCAGCTGACGGTATTTGCGGCGGTTCTCCTCAGTGTTCTCGACTCCAATGTCCTGGAGACGCTTGCCCATGGTACCTGGTGAAAAGAAAGGTATTTTGAATTTACTATTCAAACCAGAATATCTATATTGGTTACTACTTAGTTAAAGTATTATTTTGTTTTTTATTCGCATTGGCAGATATTTTGAAAGCTTAATGCATTTTTGACTGAATTCTAATACATTATATCACATTCACATAATACAAATATATTAGTCTGTTCATATTAATTACCCTTTGACCGCCAAGGTCGGTAAAACACGACAGGTGAAAAAAGGGCCATAGTGGCCATGTCGGCATTTTGTGGCGCATATGGAACGATTTTCAGAATATTTTTTTTCTCTGCCGTGGCCGACCGTGGCAGTTAAAATGTTAATATCGGAGTCATTGATTGTCTGGAAGAGATCGCTTTTTAGTGATAAGACTGCCTATTGTCTACCTGAATTTTATATTTTGTAATGTCACTGTACTGCTTTTAGTGATCAAGTATATTATTTGTACCACCTATTTGTGCCATATAGTATTGGGAACAGTCATACAATAATTTCATTCAAAATTCATTCATGCATAATTTTCAGATCACATAGGCCTTTGCCATTTGGCACACAGAAACGGACACTTAATTCTGTTACAGCTGTTATATTCTACTAGCATGTATTACTTAAATTTTAAGCTTAATAATTAAATAAATTACCAGTGGACTCATCAGCAGCGAGGATGCCCTTGCCAGGGGCCACGATGGCCTGGGCAATTTTACGGAGCTCCTCCTGAAGCTCAGGGGTCGGGTATTGGAAGTATGTGCTCATGGTGGCTGTAACAACAATTTATGATTAACTTTTTTTGAGTTGGTGCGAGTATATTACACAAGAAGGCTGCAGTAGAATCATTCATCACTCAAAATAGGCTCAGAGTTGTAGTCTCTAAAAACAGCTTGCTACTACTTAATCTAAAAATCTTGGTGTCACTAACAAAATCTATAGACCATAATGATATCTGAAATAAATATTTACTTAATTTAAGTTATTTTATTTTAATTTAAAATCAATGGCCAGTCACAGACCTACAGATTGTTCAGTTCTACCTAGAACAGAATAGAAAAGAATTGAAACCGGAAGGCAAGAATGCATTATAAAATGTATCCTCCACATACAAACCTACTATTTGTGGGTGTGCAAGAATGCCCAGTCAGCAAGCAATTTACAGTTTTGCCAATTAGGAAGGTCTGGTTGGTCAGCGAGAGTGATAATGAACCTTAATTCTACAGTTGCTTGCAATATATCAAGGTAGGAAATAATAGGGAGAATGTGGTAGTAAAGTCCAGGGAGACCTGGAGAAGCCAAAATTCTAAAGCTACGCTTTGTCCTTTTACCATACTTTACGCTTGAATGGTTTAGAATTGGCACTGGTACGTTACCAATAGGTACTTTGTTTATCAAGATTTTTATGTCAAGAGGGTCTATATAGAAGTATACCTTTGGTTCCAAAGCCAGGCTTCCATCCTGACTCAGGAGGGCCCTTCTTTCCCTTTCCTTTAGGAGCCATTATTCACGAAAAAATACCTATCTAAATTAATAAAAGGGAAATCCTACACTCGACATTGTTTGTAAACTTTTCAAAAAAACATACCTCACCGATAATACACTTCAAGCTGACGCTTCCTGCACTCTTTTGTTTATTTTTCGAGTTTCGAAATTATTAAATCAATCAACAAGCTGAAGTTGTCAGTTATTGTCAATCAATCAAACTGAAACTGACAGTGATGAGAGGGTCAAAATGACGTGATGTTGACATTTTGATTTTTTCTATTTGTTTTTGTTTAGGGTTGTAATTATTGTCTCGATTCTGAATAAGCCTAATCGATTTTTCCTCAATTTTTGAAAGTCGTAAATTAAATTTACAATATTTACCATTTTTGATAAAAAAAATCTAGAATGTCAAATTAATCAATTTCTCAATTATTAATTTTATTATCTTTATTTGGCAATGTGGGTAAGCGAGTTGGCTAAATTGTGTGTTACTTAAACAGTACCTACCTAAACGTAGTGTAAAATAATTAGCAAATTATTTCCTGTTTTTACAAAGCTTTTTAAAGTAAGAAGCATGCTTGAAACTACTGAATTTCTATTTTAACGCAAGATCTAAATTTATTAAAAGGTGACCTTCAAAGGTCACTGAAAGCGCGACGTCACAGGCGTGTTTCCAGTTTTCTATACCAACTATATAATAGTCTGTATTTGTAGCTGTAGCTAAAACAATCCTGCATTCAATATAGGCACTATGAAAATACGATGCATTTGATTATGAAAATTAAATACATTTCCACCTACACCAGAGGCAATAACCTGCAGGCAATGCATTGCAAGTTTACTTTACGCTATGAAAAAAAGTGAACTTACTTAAATAGATTGAAAGAAATAGAAACTGGCGGATTATTAACGGTTGAAATTTAATACAACAAAATTAATTAAAACTACTGTTAAAACGTTATGTAATGTAACTAAGTAATTCGCTATGATGTTGTGTAATTAAGACTTATTACAAAATCTTAATAAGATCACTTTAATAACCTTCATATTGACTATTATACCAAAATAAAGAAAATTTGAGAACGTTATCGTTAGCCAGTCATAATAAATTCAGAGGTTGCTATAAGGTCAATTAAATTTTCTAAAAAATAAGTATGATTTAAAATAATAAACGTAAACCTATAGGCCGAAGAATATAGTATTAGGATCTATAATTGTAATTGACTTACAGTTTTGATTTGGTTTTAGATAGAAAAACACGGACACTCCCGATCAGCTACGCGGCTACTACTGTCAAAATGTATGAAGAGGACACGAAGAAAGGTCATTTGAAGGTCCAATGATAACGTGACAGTTCGCAGCGAGTTTACACGTCGACTAAAGCGACATCTGCCCTCGTTAACATGAACTGCGTTGTGAAGGTAGGCATAGTCGTCAACGTACAAATACGTTAGAGATGGAGATGTTTCAATACGAACCATCGTATAATAGTAATTTCGCGCTTTTAATACAGATGGCGCTGAAAACTAAAAATGGTGTACGAATTTTTTTGTAATTTCAAACTATGATTATTATAAATACTTACATCACGTTACACGAAATATTACGAAATACCTAAACCATACCTACCTAAAGCACCGTCATCAAACTTCTAACTTCAAAAATGGCTCACAATGCACATAACCTATATACTTTTACACTCCGCAAATCGAAAACTTTTTGTATTATCGTAAGTCACGGTCACGACTAAATTTTTCATTTTTTTATCAATACGATGTACAAACCTGCGTAATGGTATTACAATTTTTCCAAATATTTGTCATAACAAAATACGGCGTCTAATCGACTCAATTATATCAAATCATGATTTTTAGTGAGCGTGTCCCATCACTAAATATAATATATGATCAAACGAACTTCACAAGTGAAATTCGATCAATATTATATGAGTCGCTTAATTCGAAGATATAAATTAACCAGGTAGTCCTTTAAACCTACAAGACAGCATTGCACGTTTCTTTATAGAAAAAAAAAATAAAAAGTAAAACACCGATTCACATCCTTGCCTTGCTCTATTGCTTAGTCTGTGGCTCATTCTTTTAGAGATATATAGATAATTCATTTCACTATTGGTTTATGTATTCTGCAGAACTTCAAACAGGGCTTCTGGGAGGGTGGGTCTTTATATCTTCGAATTAAGCGACTCATATAATATTGATCGAATTTCACTTGTGAAGTTCGTTTGATCATATATTATATTTCGTCGCTTAATTCTTCAGATATAAATTAACCAGGTAGATGTTCAGAGTGAAGTTCTGCACTGCTTTAGTTTAGGAAATAAAATATAAGTAATATCTAAACTTGTTTTATTTCTAATGTAATCAGTTTACATAACAAAGTTTAATCAGTAATCAGTCTCATCATAACAAAGGTTAATCACTAATCAGTCTCATATGTTCACAAAGGTCAGAATTGTCTGACCTGGCATTAACACTTATTAATCAAAGTTTACAAAATTATTCCAATGACAAGTTTATGTCATTTGAGATATGGCAGACCGCCCTAGCGAAACTGCCTTCATCTATAATCTGCCTGTGATAAAATTTAGCAAACGCTTGGGAATTGTTTGTCCAGCTGGCAGTCTTCCTGATGGTGTCAACGGACACCCCCGCGGCGGCCGCGGCTGACGTGGCGGCGTGCCGCGTGCTGTGCGCACCGAACGCCGCCACGTCTACACCACTCTCTGCCATCACCTGCTTGATCCATCTGCCTATAGTCTGTGCTGTGGCGCACTTGAAGGGCCGCTTCACAGTCAATAGGAGATTGAGCGCGTTCTCCGGTCTTATGTCGCGCGTGAGCGCGATGTAATCTCGAAGAACGGTTGCAGGGCAGATGTTAGGTTTTTCTCGAAAGTAAGGTAAAAACAAGATGGGTTGACTTCTGCCAGCTGCCGATGTCTTAATGATATCTGTAATTATAATTTTCACGCCCGTTGGACCGATGCTGACTTTGTTAATTTTTATCAGAGACAGGGTTTGAACCCTATGGGCTGTACAGAGGGCGAGTAAAATGACCAATTTTTTGGTGATTTTTTCTACAGTTAAGCTGGTGTTAGGGTACCAATCAGCAATATAATCTAATAATCTTTGTGGATCCCATGTGTGACTATATTTAGGCAAACTGGGTCGCAATTTATAAGCTCCTTTTAAGAGGCGTTTTACATATGCATTTGAACCAATATTATTTCCTAAAAATAAGGAAATTGCTGATCGGTGGCTATTTAAAGTACCATAAGAAGCTCCTCTGTTAAATTGCTCTGATAAGAAAGATATGACCCGCGAAATGCTACTATTAAAAAAATCAAGATTATTTTCTAAACAATAATGCCACCAGGCTTTAAGCGTGACGTTGTACTGTTGGAGAGTGTTTTTGGAAAGCGAGGCCATCATCAATTCCTGAGAGACGGCCGGCACGCCGAGCCGCGAGAACGCGAGCCGGAGAGCACTGCAGCACCCAGGGTAAGCCGCGCGTGCAGCGGGTGCCGGCTCCTGTAATGTGATTGAACACAGTGTTCATCTGGGTGCATATATAAAATGTCCGAGGTTGCTAGGGATTTTAATAATGGATACCACGGCTGTGAGGGCCATATTGGAAACACTATGATACCTGTGGCTTTATCATAAAGAATCTTCTGAACACATTTAATTATAACCGAGAATGGAGGAAATGCGTAAAAGAATTTTTGGACCAGTTAATGGTGAATGCATCTATGCAGAAGGCCTCGGGGTCCCTTTTCCATGACACATATGTTTGACATTTGGCATTAGCCCGAGATGCAAACAAGTCCACTTCAGGTTGGCCAAAGTGATCTATTATTTTCTGAAATGCAAGATCGCTTAGCTCCCATTCGGTATCAGGGTTTAGTTTGCGGGACTCTTCATCTGCTTCTGTGTTATCTCTAGTGTTTATGTATGACGCAAAGAGCCAAATGTTTCTCATCTCACACCATTGCCAGATTTGCCTAGCTAGGTTGTTGAGGTGAGGGAACTGTACCCCGCCCATGCGGTTAATGTAGCTTATAGCTGTTGTATTATCAATACGTAATAGGATAGCACAATTAAGATGGTAAACCGCAAAGCATTTTAAGCATAGGAAAACGGCTAATAATTCTAGGAAATTAATGTGATATTCCATTTCCTGTGTTTTCCATGCCCCATTTACCCTATTTCCAGCACAAAAACCACCCCAGCCAGTGCGGGAAGCATCACTGAATATCTCAAGTGAATAATCCGGAGGTACCATTGACCAAGAAATGGAACTTATATGATTTTGCCACCATACCAGATCTTCTAATATTAAATTGGAGAGTTTTATTTTCGCTTTATAATCATGGTGTTTTTGTAATGCTAGAAATTTCTGTCGTTCTAATATCTTTGTATAAAGCCACCCATACTTTGCTGCCGGGCAGGCCGCTACTAAGACACCAATTAATTGTGCGAAATCACAAATGGTACAATCTGGGAGCAGCATGAACTTTTGAACTAACTGAAGAATTTTTCGTTGTTTGTCACATGGGAGAGAGATGGTCATATCTTGCGAGTTATATATAAAACCTAAAAATTTACTACACTGTTGAGGTTTGAGAGAGCTCTTATCGTAATTTATGATGAACCCCAAACATTCCAGCAATCTTACAGTATGTTGAACATTTGTCACACATTCTGTATAGTCTTTGCCTATACATAATAAATCATCTAAATAACAAACTGATTTAAATCCTTGTGACCTCAAATGAGTTACTACTTCTTTCATTAGTTTAGTAAAAGTTCGTGGTGCTACTGACAACCCATAAGGCATTGCATTGAATTCATAAGTTACAAGTTGTAAATTTTCATGTTCAAATTGGAAGCGGAGGTACCTGCGGTCAGGTTTGGCTATTGGTATAAGAAGATATGCTTCTTTTAAGTCAATAGTGGCCATAAAACCACCTTTTGGTATGATCCTGGCCGCGGTCCTGTAGTCTTCCATTTTGAAATGAGCTTTTTCAACAAATTTATTCAGGTTTTTTAAATTTAAAATAAATCTTTTGGCTCCGTTGGGTTTGGGAGTCAAGAATATTTTTGATAAATATTGATCTCTTGAAGGTGAGCAAATAGTAATGGCTCCCAAGTCTTTTAAGTTTTGAATAGCTAATTGCATGTCAGCTTTCTCTGCTTGACTAAAACAATTTATAGGTGTATTTCCTTGGTAAGGTTTGCTTATAAATGGTATACTAAATCCATTAAGGACCCAGCTTAATACTAAAGAGTTAGATGTCATGTTGTACCAACAATTGTAAAAATATTGAATGCGACCTGCATGTACCTTGTTTAGTGCTGCATTGCACGTGGTTTGCTCTGGCCCGCCGGCCTCGACTGCGGCAGGGCGGCCGGCCTGCGCGGCGGCGCCGGTGCTGCTCGCCTCGGGCCTCCTCGCCCCCCCCTGCTCGACGGGTAGCGCGAGGGGCTGTCCAGTTTCCCTGATAGCCAGCGCGTGGAGCTGTCGGGGCGCTGCTTGTTCCAGTTGTACTTTTGACAATCTTTTTAATTTGTAATCCCTGTTTCTCAATAGCCTTAGAGGCTTTAATCTTCTCTGGTAGCTTGGCCCCAAACAGGGTCTCATCTCTTTCGCAGTCTTGAATGACATTTAGGAATTGCTTTGATAGAGCTGGTGTGACCAATTTTGCCCTAGTTTGCGTTTCCATATAGTGGAGGTCTGATAAAATGCGACAGGCATCGCTAAGATGTTTTGTAGCTGTTACTTTGTCTTCGCTCGTGAGTAGGATAGTAAGTCCCTTGTTGATAGCTGTGATTCCAGCACCCAGTTGCTGCTGAGCAGCTTCTATCTTTTTATCTCGGTTTCGTACCACATCCAGCACCGCCGCTGAAATTTCAGCATTTATCTTCGGGGCTTGCAGCAATGTACAGTTCTCTGGTATGAGATAAGTTTTCAATAATTTTTCTTTGGTTTCCTTTGGGAGACCCTTTTTTAATATGGGCTGCCATCGTTGCGCCAAATTCGTATGGATATGTGGCCCGTATTGAGGGCTATCATCCACCGTTTCTCCGAGTGCCGTGAGCAGGTCCGGGTCTAATTGCGGTTCCGGATCCGGCTCTTTTAAAACTGAAATTGTCGGCGCCCCTGGGTCGGCCTCATGTACTATTTCCGGTTCCTCATACGGTTCTTCAACAAAGACTTCTACCAGGTCATTGCCATCACTATCTACAAAGAAAGTATGGAAAGTGAGTTAAATAGAGTGCATTTTGGAATACATTCCTTTCGAATAGTATTTCTTACATGCAAAGAAAAAAATTGAACTTAAAAATGGAAGCCATTTTGTTACACGCAATACGATCGGTATGTTTGGCCGATGGTTATGTACTTATGCTATGGTGCATTTTAGCATACATTCATTTCGAACTGTATGCCTTACATGCTATTTTGCCTTCGTGTTGACTCACGGTCAACCCCCGGCGTGTTTATGTTCGGTTTTGAACAAGGTGATCAATGGCGTCATACGAGGTTATAGTTTAGGTCGTCGAGCACTTTGCAATACTTACCGGATGAATCCTCTGAAGAAGATTTCTGAATTTTCCTTATCTTCTGTTGATATTTCAGGATTTTTTGAGATTCTCTATCTGAAAGTCTCTTCGGCATTGTAAAAAACGTACGGAGCGCCTATTATGCGCCCGCTTCGCTGTCTTGCACGGAAAAAGAATGAACCACAGACTAAGCAATAGAGCAAGGCAAGGATATGAATCGGTGTTTTACTTTTTATTTTTTCTATAAAGAAACGTGCAATGCTGTCTTGTAGTTTAAAGGACTACCTGGTTAATTTATATCTGAAGAATTAAGCGACGAAATATAAGTAAATCCATACTACTTAATATTATAAATGCGAAAGTGTGTGTTTGTGTGTATGTTTGTCCGTCTTTCACGTCGGAACGGAGCGACGGATCAACGTGATTTTTGGCATGGAGTGACATAGGCTACTTTTTATCCCGAAAAATGCACAGTTCCCGGGGAACAGCGCGCGACACCGAATTCAACGCGGCGAAGCCGCGGGCAAAAGTTAGTAGTTAGGTCTATATGCGTCAGTAAAGCAAGTAATAGTGTGTTTAAATAAATATATACAAAACCTTGTGGTAAAGTTGATAAAAAGTCAGATAATCTATGTTGTTGCATCCAATAGATAGTTTCGATGTAGTTATCAAAATAACGATTTCGTGACAGTTTCCTGATGTCAAGAAATTTTAGATGTTTTATGCAGTTTATGTTCTATGATTCGTCCTTAGTGTTATAATTTATTGACAGACTGATATCTTGATAATTTCATGACGGGAAAACTTTTGGAAAATACTATTAACTACTTGTCACTCTATTTATCCAGCTGATCCGTGACTGCCCATACCTGGAGTGCACCTTCGAAGACGGCGCTGCCCGTCTGAAGATCAAGCAAGTGACCGCTGATGACGAGGGGACCTACACCTGTGAGGCCTCGAACAGCCTGGGCAAGGCTTCCAGCAGCGCCTGCCTGGTGGTCTACCGTGAGTACTTGTTTTGATCAAATAGGTGATGATGAAGAGCATGTCCTTGTAGACGAGTGACTGGGTGAATTGTTTTTTAGCTTAATTTCGTGTTGGTATCTCGGAAAGAACCAAGTACCTAAGGTCGTATTCACATTATTATCTGTCGTGTTGTGTCGTGACAAGACAAGGTTATAACGCATCAAACGGTATCGGTTTCATACATTTTATATGGTTGCGTTCACATTCATTGAGCACGACATTAGCGCCACCTAGCTTCCGCAAGCAAGGCTGTGACGCATTGAAATTTCATCGCAACTTTGTGACATAAATCAAAAATATCACGTTTAATTTATAATACAAAATTACTGTGATACAGTGATTTGGGTGGACAAAGGGTTGTGATTTAATTTTTTGTCATTAAATTTAAATGAGGTAAGTAAAAAATATTCAAAAAGTGTGTTTTATTTTGGTTATGTCAAGGTTTGTTTACTTCATGTTTAGTTGTACTTTTACTGTAAAACAAAAAGATAAAGCTACTTTAACGGTTTCTTTAATTAATACTAAACATATATAATTGTTCTTGTATCGCTAGTAATAAATTAAATATGGTTTTCAAATCGAAATGGGTACCATTTTGAAGACCGGGTTTGTGAGTATCACTCCAATATAAAATTTCAAGCACAAACGGTTTCAAAAGGAAAATTGTTGGTATCTGCTGGACATGTCCGGGATGTCGAGGAATTAAGAACAAATCAGGGACAGTGTTCAATAATTCAAGGTCGCATCATAACACACATCTATTACTAAAATTAGGTAGTTAAGTCTAAACAAATTGCTTTGTTAATGACGTGTTGCATAGCCTACATTATTTTTACTTTTGGCCACTATGAGCGCTGCGATATTATTTCATTTTCATTACCCCCACCTAGAACTTCGCACCCAGCGAATAGAGAGAGAGAGAGAGAGAGAGAGAGAGAGAGAGAGAGAGAGAGAGAGAGAGCATCACAACACAACACGACAAATAAATGTGATTGCGACTTAAGTCTAAGGCCGTGTAGTCTCGACAGTAACCGCGTTTAACCGCTCGCTGCTGTGCTGGAGCAAGGCTGGAGCGAAACATTAGGGACATGAACGACGCCGATTGGAAAAAAAAACATTTACAACTTTTTTTATTTTTATTTAACAAAATATTTTTATCAAGTGGTTTCTAGTGTTAAAAATAACCGAATGAAACAAAATGGTTTTTTCCTTAAATCGGTTGAAAGCAAAAAAAAAACATTTTGTTTCATTCGATCATTTTCAACACTAGAAGCCACTTTCAAGTTAATATAGATGATTGATGCGGCGCGCGTTTAGTTCCAAACAGCCAGTCTAGTGCCGTAAGGTACATAGATGTCAATGATCGTAATATAATATTATTAAGTCTCTTTATCGATCTGTTTGTTTACTTACACCAATTGTTGTCCCCACAGCGCCGGGTGAGCCTAACACGCTGTGTCAGCGTCTGCGCCGGCCGCCGGCGCTCCTCTCCGCGGCGTCCACGCCCCGCTCAACCCCGCGGAGCACCCCCGCCCGCTCCGTGTCTAGAACAAGAACGCCAGGTATGTCCGTACGAATGACATCGTACAAAATATTGCTAACTTTGCGACCTACCTTTATTCGAAGGACCTGATAATTAACAATGTCCGCGATCGCCTCTTCTTCGATCGCCATTTACTTCCCAATAGTCTTATAACTATTATTTATCGGGACTTAATCACGAACTATTTATTGCTGAAACTCATCATCATCATCAGCCGGGAGATGTCCACTGCTGAACGACGGCCTTCCCCTTCCCTCCCCCTTAGAATGCCTCAATGAACAACTTGCCACTTGCATCCACAAATAGCCCATAGCTCTCACGATGTCGTCTGTCCATCTAGTGGAAGCTTGCCAACATCATCAAAATGAACTCGACGTTCCGGCCACAATAATGCAGTGGTCGTGATCACGAGTAGACTGTATCGTAGGCAGTGGCGTAGCGTGGACTAATGTAGACGTGGGTGAAGTTGTATCAGCGAGGCCCCTTTTTTATGGTCGCATCGCATTAAAAGAGGCCTCGTGAGGCCTATCTATAGCTACGCCACTGATTGTAGGGTTACGTTTTGCTGAGCAGCGCGAGTTAAAAAACTTGTTTAATATTCTTCAGGCCCCGAACTGAAGCGCCTCAGTAGTCCAGGGCGTCAAATGCCGCCATCTTTCTACACTTACCCATTCAACAAGGTCGTTGAAGAGGGAGAAACTGTAGTCTTCCAATGCGCCGTCAAAGGTCTACCCTCACCGTGGCCACGTGGGACAAAGACGGCATCATAGTCACACCTTCGTCTAGAATCACGCTGAAAGAGAAAGAAGAGATACGGATTCTGAGATAGAACATGTGACTATCGAAGATGTGGGATTGTACAGGATAAGCGTGGAGAACGACTACGGAAGAGCGGAAGGTTCTGCCAGATTGGAAGTTATCACGCAGAAGGGGAAGTTCTATGCTGGTGTTAGAGCGTATAGTGCGTCTCCTAGAAGGTCGGCGCCATACAGAAGACGCTGCCCGTCGAACTCCAAAGACTGAACGACCGAAGTTGTGTAAGTTTTGTTGCGAAGCGATATTGGGTACCCAATTTTTTTTTCTGCGATCTGCTGTTGCGAATTTGATGTGTCATGCTCTCTTTCCTCATTTCTGATGTTTGTTTTCGACATGTCAAAAGCTGCGCTTTTATAACCACTTTGATTGATGTTTAATTAGGATTTCTGTGACAGGCTTTGGAGATACTATCGTCAGGTCCGTTTGACTGCGTTGATATTTGTGACACTTTGTGTAGATTAAACACCTAAGTGAGCCAATCACAAGCAGACTGTGATCAAACGGTTCTCACGATACAACGCCATCTAACGATATTTTTCCTGTAAAGAAAGCCTCGTAGTCTCTACTGTTCCGTTGGATTTAGAAATTTAAAAACACGCTGAGGTTAAGTTCCTGTTATTTTATGTGGCAGATATTTATTTATGGATATCTGTCACATAAGATAACATAAATTTAACAGAGAGTAAATGTTTAAAAAATAGTCTGGAAAAAAAAGTTACAGACCAAGATGCTTTGATTCACCAGGCAATGATAATTTAAAAAACATATGTATCTATGAAGGGAAATGCTGAAATTCTCCCCGGCCAGGGCAAAATCGTCTCTTTAACATTGTTATTGTTAGTGGGAATTGTTTTAGGATGTAGGCTATACTTATCGCATTACTTTAATGTACTATTGCTATTAATTGTGTCTGTATCTGTTTTTTTCCCCCAATAAATTAAAAAAAAGAATAACGTATAAAAGTCAAAGATAGATTTTCCACAAGCAATGCAGATACTCGTATTAGTCCATGCATATAGATATGTTCACTCGTGAGCATACAGTGGTAGGACCTTGTGCAAGGTCCGCCCGGATTGCTACCACCATCTTGCTCGCTAATCCTGCCGTGAAGCAGCAGCGCTTGCACTGTTGTGTTTCGGCGTGGAGAGTAAGACAGCCGGTGAAATAACTGTCACTTGAGGTATCCCATCTTAGGCCTCTACGTTGGCAACGCATCTGCAATACCCCTGGTGTTGCAGATGTTTATGGGCGGTGGTGATCTCTTACCATCAGGAGATTCACTTGCTCGTTTGCCATCCAGTCAAATAAAAAAATATATAATATATAAAAAATAGCAAGTGACGTTCCTAGGGGCTACTTTGAAATTCCTTGTTAGAATCATACCATCCCTCACTCGCCTAATCAATGCTATAAGCGTGAGCGGGAGGAAACGATACGAATTTTGAACTTTGCGTATAAAGCCCGTTTGCAATGATTTATTTTGCTTTTTCAATGCGAATCTTATTTCCAGGTTGTGATCGGACCAGCGGGTGAAAACAGTTTTGATTTCATTATATCTGTGCATTTTTTTTAATGTGACGTGATGTCTCTAGATGTCAAGTCGCAGTACCTAGTGTTATCAATGTTAAGTTTTTGTTCCTTGTTAGGTTTTTATTTACGTCGCTTCACGCATTCAGTCGTGCTGTAGGCATCAGCCAAATAAGTGGTCTATCTATTTTTAACCTTTTCGACGCCAACGACCCAATACGTCTATTACTTCAATGCAAAAGCAACCTTCGTTCAATTGTGTTAAGGTTCAATTTTAGGCATTGCAATATGGAAGTCTGGCGTATGGATGATGTCTTTTGTATTTGACGTGGCGGCGAAAAGGTTAAACAAGTTCCTATCAAATGAATATGTCGCTAAAGTCGAAATTTCAAATTGACAGACACGTCATTTGGCATTATTGTTTTATGACATGCAAACGATTCATGAACTTTACTAGTTAAGATGATCAGTTATCTGAATATTAATGTTATTTGTTTAAAAAGTAGGATGTGTGTATCTATATCAGTGATTCGATGGCTATATTTCTGAGTCTTATTTACTTACACCAAAAGAGTCGTTTCGCTGTTAAGTACTTATTGTTTAAAGTTTTATATAAAACTGTCAGAAGGCATACAATGACAAGGTACGAAAGTGTTAATATATTTTTCACTTCTCTTGCTCGTAAAGTTCTTGTTTATGCTGGATCTAGGCGACATAAACTGACTTTTTATGCACTAGTGTATTAAGTAAAACCTTCGTCTAAGACGAAGGCAATCAGATGTTAAAGCCATTAACAAAAAAGTTTCTATGTATTTTTTTCAATAATTTTTAATTTATATTAAACTAAAAATCAATCAAATAAATCAAAATAAGTTAATAAAACTAAAAATTTATAATTATATTAGCAATGATGAAAAATAAAAGGTACCTTGTAAGTAAACAATGTTTCCTCTGTTGTTATTTCATCTCCTCACAATCGAAGTGAAAAACAAGAGTTTAGAACTCAAGCATTAAACCCATTTTCCCCTCGACGCGTCTATCCACCCTCACCGTACCGATTATATGAACGTCTCGGGTAAAATGGCTCGTTTTATGCTCTCGTTGTACAATCTACTATTTGATCAGTGGCTGTATTGCTAACGCCCCCCTACCACCATCCTACTCCATGTGACAAAAACAAGTGGTGAAAATGATCGTGATTCCAAGTTTTAGATAATAAGACCTCAGAGGGCCTCCGAAGTTAGAAAATCGAAGTTAGCATCGTACCGTCCCTCTCGCTCTCGAATTAAATAGTATAAGTGTCAGAGAGACAGAACGACACGAACTTCGATTTTCGAATTTCGTAGTAGCCCTGCTGGACTGCAATAACTGCAAGAACCATGGCTTTTCGGCCAGATAGACGCCTTGCGTTACTCGCAACATTTCTATTCTTATTATTAGCCCTGCGAGTATTAATACGCTTTTTTAATTTTCAACAACGACTCTATGCGTGAAGTGACTTGACTCTGATATTTGCTTGTTATAGCGTTTTATGAATTGGTTTGATATACACAAAGCTGGTTACTTATGGCTGTTATGCCGAATTTAGACTTCTTTTCTTCTTCTTTGATTTATATTTGTTTTGCGAGGCCGTAAAGCCAACGAGTTCGTTGTGGTCAATCGAGCGCCGCAATGTAATGCAACTTGCACGATTTTTCATGCAAGTCTAGAATCGGCTTTAGACAATATCACTATTATAGTCTAAACAGAAACAACTCATTTGTTCAAGCGTGGCTTTGCGGAAGCGCATATGCCCAACCAAAGTTTTTTTCTATCTACTTGACAGGTTGATGACAGGTGAAATATGGTGAGATGGCGTTAGTGTCGTGAAGTCCGTTGGACGTTATGGTGTTGCTTGCAATGAGGGCTATCGGGGCTATCCCTTGGCTATCGCGTATGAATTCGCCGCTAGAGGCGCTAGTGTAGCGAGAGTTCTCCGAAATGTCAAATCTCATTGTTCTTGGGTGAGCTGCGCGGTTTATTTATTTTATAATTAAAATAATTTTGTAAATATTTTGCAATACCTGGAATTTATTAAGGCAAATATGCGTTACGGGGCAATTAATGTATGTGTTTTGAGATAGTTCTATCTTTCGGAAACCTTTGTCCTCCCTTTTTTCCGAACAAAACGGGGCAACGCAACACTGTGCTCGATATTTTATGGTACGATTTTAAGGTATTAAACATGATTTAAATGTAAATTTTGTTTTCACGCCCGTAATAACAAATTAACCACTATACTTAAGAGGACCTTCGTCTACAGTGGCGCCAACTGGTGAGCGCTCATTTATTTAAATAACTAAATAAGCCAGTTGCAAGCAAGACCGTACATCAAACAGACCTCACTTTACTAACCACAGATATAGATAACACTAGATAACTCAAACACCTCAATCTGTATGAAATCAACACTTTTTTATATCTACTGTGACGTCTCAAGAGCGAATTAGCGATGTGAATTCCCCGATGTCCGCGCAAAATCTATTCAAATGCGCCGCCCGCCGCGCCGTGGGGCTCGACTCAGTCAGTAGTCATGATTAGTCAGTTAGCGGTCAGTCTTTGTATCCCCATACAAAGACTCTGATGAAATATGGTGAGATGGCGTTAGTGTCGTGAAGTCCGTTGGACGTTATGGTGTTGCTTGCAATGAGGGCTATCCCTTGGCTATATATTGGCTATATAGTAGTTGCATTTGCGCAAACTAGTGTAATCTATATCTATGATACTAACTTGTCACGCTTGTCAAGTAACCCTCATTCGTTGGCTGCGACAGCTGCTAGCCCTTTGGTCTTTAGTTGACCAGGAGCACTTCTTTAATTGAGTATCTTGTGCACGCCTCTGGTCCCCATGGATCTAGGGTCTCAAAACCGACAGCAATGAAATTGTATCCTAAATAGGGTCTCTATTATAGTATTTTCTTGTCGTTAACCAAGCAAGTTGTTACTGATTAATAAATGTTAATAAGCACGTTTAATATTTTTGTGACAAAAAAGTTTTTCGAATTTATTCGTTTTTTTATCAGTAGTAGGTATTTAAAAGGAGCCAGCTTTGTCTAGATTAATTATGTTATGTATATCAATTTTATCGATATAGATATATAAAGTGTTGCCTACGTTAGAAGTTCCGAGCCCAGGGGTATTGTAAAATAAATATGATAAGAGTTAATTGTGGTTTTATTTTTTATGTGATTTCGTTAATGTGGCAGGGATTTTTCATGCGAATGTAAATGGCCGTTTTACATTTTCCGACTCAATCATCATAACCAATATAAAGTGCTATTCAGTGTTCAAAGCATTTAAAATTAATTCAAACTTTTTAAATATGGCTCTAATCTAAACGGAGATCAAAAAGTTGGACATACATCCTATTTTGGACGTGTCCAACACGCTCTTAGCCGGTTTTTTTTATCTCGTATAACTACAGTTCCCGCAGGATAGCGATAAACGAATTCTACACAGACGAAGTCGCGGGCAACGGCTAGTAAGTGGATAAATATGTCAAAATATAATTTTCAATTGAGTTAACAATTAATTTATGCTCGTAACATCATTGTTTATTCGGTTAACACTTCAACGCTTCGGCATCTGCTGTTAACCTGTTCACTGCTAAAGCTTCTTGACATGTAAAGGTCAATAATATTCAGTTATTTTCGAAGTGTAATCGAAAATTAAAGTACCTAAATAAAATTGGTAGCGAGTTATAACTTCGTCGTAGCCTAAAGATAAGTATTTATTTACACAATACATGTACACAATATATGTAAAGGTTTGTTCACAAAGAAGCGGTCAATTAATTTGATTTATTTTGTACTGAAATAGTAGTTTAATTAAAACACATTATTGAAACCATGTTGATATAACATTATTTACTCGTATTATCGTCAGGGATACGCTGTTAAAATATTTCGGGTTATTAAAACCCACGGTGTATATATTGACAAAAAATATCAAATACGGTATTTGACTATTTTGTATATGTTTTATAAATTAACACTACACAATGCCTGTTATCGAATAGAAAAACAATTTTTATGCTACCTTTACAAATAACAAAGTTATGAGGGTTTGAAATTCAAGATTAGACAGAGAAAGACATACTGGCATGTGACGTCACACGCCAGTACCGCCATATTTGCTGCATAGAGATAAGCGTTCGAGAAAGAGACAGGTATATAGATTTTTCAAAAAAACACTTTAAATCCAATTTTCAACCGATTTACGTTTTCTCTTCGCTAAACACTGTCTGTCTATCTATATTTTCATAATAATATTAAGATATGGAAAATTCAGGAGTTGTCAAATACCGTATTGTATAAAAGAAAAATAAAACTAAAACCAATTTATTCTAAGCCTAAAAATCTATTTATAAATATCATCCAGATCGCTACTATCAGCCAGAGGGCCCGAAATACGAAAATCAAAGTACGTATCGTACCTACCGTCCCTCTCACTCCATCTACAGCCAACAGGGAGTAGCCAACAGGTAGCGCCTACATTTTTGAACCGTTTGGGGCAGAAACCATGGGCTACCTTTATTTTGTTTTATAATAAAGTGATTCAAATATTAAATAGTATAAGCGTCAGAAAGACGGAACGACACGAACTTCGATTTTCGAATTTCGGAGTAGCCCCTAAGGCTGGTGGCTACATTTCCTCGTTCTATTGCGATGCCAATTATTTTAGTTGACAAAACAAATAGAGACGGCAGCACACTTAACCGTCAGTTAACACTAATCAATGGATGGTGAAACAGCCCCTTAATATTATAAATGTGAAGGTTTGTGAAGATGTTTGGATGTTTATTACTCAATTACGTCTAAACCGCTGAGCCGATTTTAATGAAATTGTACCTACACAGATAAGTCCCGAGGAAGGACATAATAGTTTTTATCCCGGAAAATTGCATAGTTCCCGCGAGATAGCACGAATACTACGTGGTCGGAGTCGCGGGCAACAGAAGAAGAGAACTTATAACAACTTGGACGAGTTGAAAAACCCCCCACATTGTCATTTCAAAGTCCAGTAAGTACCTGAAAATAGGCTGAAACGATTTTTGTCAAACAGAACTAAAAACCACCGTAAGGAACCTTGCTGTCACGTAAAAGGACCGCATCGAAATTGGTCCTACGAGAACTACGATGACAGAGGCAGAAAAACAGAGAGACTTGGCATGCTTGGCATCAACTTTTATCACTCCTTTTTTGCGTCGGGAATTGATCGTAATACCTAGGTATAATTCTTTTTCATTAAACCGCTTTGGTTACTGGCCTCAAACAGTCCACCACTGTCACAGTCACAACTGAAAATCAAGAATTGAAAATCATATTTTCAAACGCTAAATAACAGCAAAACGTGACACGCAAAATTATTAAGTTCTGTTGCCGTAAAAAAAATGGAAATCTTACACAGGATAAACCAGACGTTCGAGAGCGTGAGAACCACAATCAAATCAAAAAACTCAACGGAAAGAGTGCCGTCGTTGAAGAAGGACATCCACGCGTTGGGGAGCGACCTGGTGCTTCTCGGAAAGACCAACCATGACCAGTTCGTTCGCTCCCTCGCCATGGAGGGCTACCTTGCACTTCTCTCCGCAAAAACCTTGCCAATCTCCCTACTAGAGAAAAGAAATATTCTACACGGAGTCTTCGAGAAACTAAAACCCTACGCACTCAGAGACGAGTGTCTATTCATCTACCTCCGTATCCAGAACCTCCTCTGCTACTATCTAATCCAACTGGAACAGATTACACTCGCGCGCGAAATCCTCGAAGCCACAGAAGAGCTCTACGACAAAATTAGCAAATCACAGGCCGACCAGTACTTGGACGCAGAGGATTTGTTCACGACGGAACCTTTGACGACCGTCCGGCGCGTCAGTCCCGAGAAAATCGACAAAGTCATCACCAATAACGTTCAGATGCAGGCTTTTTTGTACAACAAATTAAACATCCCAGATAAGTACAGTCTTTATAATCACACTGCGTTGAGGCGACAGCTGGAGCTGAAAGAGGGTACTCCTCAGGACTGGGCACTCCGCACGGCCCGCCTCGGAAACTACTTTACCTATCTACACCAACTCGGCAACGCGCGGCACCACCTCTGCGCGGCTTATCACGTGCTCCGCACCTGCCACGACAACTGCAAACTGATGCCCGAAGAATTCGTGTTGCAGAAAGCGGACTTCGAGATCCACTTCCTAGAGCTCGGCCACCACTGGGTCAAATACGGGCTCACTCTATTCAAACTCTCCAAAAAGAAGATTTTGAACAGGTATTTCTCCGAAGAGGCTTCCAAAGCGGACTTGTGGAAAACCGTCGATTTGGCACAACAAGAGGACAACGCTGAGAAGTTCGAGGAAGAGAACTTAAAGGACATGGGCGCGGAGAAATCCAAAGGGGATGCTTGCGCCGAGAAACTGTTCCTGTTCCCCTCGCTGGATCTGCAAGAGATGGAAGCGCGCGTGCCTCAGGACAAGGTTGGCAGCATCGACGAAGCGCGGAAGCTGTTTGCTTTCACCCACAAGTGGCTGATGCGGACGAAGCACTACTACGACTTCGAGCACCACCCGGCGCAGTACATCTCGTGCTCGCTGCAGCTGGCGGAGCTCTACGAGCACTTGTCTTTCTTCGAGCGCAACATCGACAATCAGTACAGCATCCAGAAGCGCAGAGCAGACGTTCTGGAAACCCTGAACTCTCTGCTTAAAACGTGCGACAACGTGATGTCGGTACAGATCGATGTTATAAGAGAGCTGTCGCAGGTGCAACTGGAGCTTATGGCTTTGAATCTGCAGAAGTTGTGGCGGGAGGAGTCGCAGACCAACATCTTTAATTTGGACGCGGACGCGGACTCCATCATCAACTCTTTGGGGTCTGAGTCGAACAAGACGCTGACTGGACGGACGTTGAACGCTTCGTCTAAGAATATGTTTCTGAGGAAGATGGAGGCAGCGACGTCAATCAACGGGAAGTTGGGCAGGCTGAGCGGGCAGATGGGTGCGAAGAGCCCTTCCCAGCTAAGCTTCAGCTCGGGTATATTGAAGCACTAGGTTCGTTTGGCAAATTTAATTAGTGAATGTTTGCATAATCGAATAAAAATCGGTAAAGTTACTTCTATTTCATTTCGTAGCTAAACCTACAATACTAATAATCAATGTTTTTCAATCTGTTGTTCGCGACCCCCGGGGGGGTCGCGGATGCCCCTTAAGGGGGTCGCGTATCTTTAAAATACTCTCACCTTATTGTCTGATTATTCAATTCATGAGCTGAATCGTGGTTTTCATTGACGTCAGGTACATTAAAAACAATCATGTCAAACATGACTCGTAAGCCCAGCAGTTAATCTTTCGAGATTTTATCCCTATCCCGTGGGAATATCGGGATAAAAAGTAGATATGTGTTATTTCAGAGGGCCAGCTACCTACATACTAAATTTCATGGCTCTAAGCCCAGCGGTTGTTATTTCAAGATTTTATCCCTAGGTATCCCGTGGGAATATCGGGTCAAAATTTGCCTATGCCTAGCCTATGTTTTATTCCAGATGTCCAGCTATCTACCTACCAAATTTCATCCAAATCCGTCCAGCCGTTTCAGCGTGAAAGATTAACAAACATATTCTCTCAGTGAGTGCACTTACAAACTTTCGCATTTATAATTTTAGTAGGAAGGATTTATTAAGTAATAGCGTTTACCCGCGGCTTCGCACGCGTAAATGATTAGATACAGCAGTTGAATTGAAATTCCGGGATTTTATTAAATTCTCTTGGAAATTCCCTAAAATTACATCGTGGTTTCCAAAAGTATCTGAACACGACTCTATTGTTCACGGTGTAGAATCGTGTTCAGATATTTTTGATCAAATTTTTGGTCGCAAGTTTACGAACTCGACTGTATAGCAATTACGGGAAACACGTTCAATAAAAGCGCCTGATATTTTTTATGCCTAGACAGTTTTGAATATTTCAATGTAGGCATTAGCTACTAGTGAGTATCAAATTTGTTTAGGGAAGTAGTAGGTATCTCAAGACTTTTTGATGTAAAAATAAAACCGCTCCAAATCAATTCGCATAACCGTTGAAAGTCATAATATCTTTCATAATGCTTTTTTCTCTGAATACATTAATTGTTTAGAATTATTATAAACAAACCAACCTTACCCTGTAGAGTTCTACAAAGAAATCGTAAAATTTACGATAGCGAGAAAAAAATTATAACTAAAAATCATGACAAACATAACATGACTTTCAAATGTTATGCGATTATATAAACAATCAAATAAAACACAGTATGCTTCATCACACGTAATATATTTATCTTTAGCGGTCTCACATTGGTCCATAGAACGATTTGTGCTTATTTTTTTACAAAACATGTTATCAAAAACTTGACAGTGGTTTTGACATCAATATATCTGTACTCTCTATTACTTTTTACCAGAAACTTCAGTAAGAAGAAAGGAAGTTTCAAAACAAAGGAATTAAGACATATTGGTCGATTCTGCTTTAGGCTAAGTTTCATTCGCCGTTATTTGCAAATCAGTGCTGCAATTTGTATGGAAACACGAACAGCGCCTATAGCTGAATGTTATCGCGTTCGCGTTAAAACCTCACAATTGTATGGAAACACGAACAGCGCCTCTACCGGAATGTTGCGATGTTCGTGTTTCTATACAAATGAAGATTTTAACGCGAATGCGATCGAGACGTATTTTGTAAACGAAAACTTACAATAAGGGGCTGTTTCACCATCCATTGATTAGTGTTAACTGGTGGTTAGGTGTGATGCCGTCTCTATTTGTTTTGTTCGAATAGACGGTGACGGCATCACATTTAACCGTCGTTAACGATAATCAAATGGATGTTGAAACAGCACCTCAGGATACTGATATTGGCAACCGCGAACCGCGGATCGTCGGGAACCGTTGCTAAGAGCGCTTTCTCATATAAGTTGTCGCGCGACTGAAGCGCTGCCAGCGAGTCCCTTCACATTACAGCGGCTGTAGCGCGGCTAAGTCGCGACGCCGCCGCTAGCGACAGCCGCGCTTCACAGTATCAGCCACCGCTAGCTCGGAGCGCTGCAGTCGCGCTTCTGTCGCGCGACCGTCGCGTAGTAGTAAACAAAGACTACCGCTTATACATTGTAACTTGTATTTGAAGGGTCCACGGAAAGAACATGCCTAGTCACCTTTTTTTAAAATTGAGATTTTATTCTCAAAATGTAGAGCTCACACAGTACTACTGAATTAGATAATCTGAAAACTATATAAAATCTATTTTTTTATCTTTTAAATAAATGGTAACCATAGTAATTGTTCGTGATGACTAACTTTCAAACCGCTATAACTCATAAAGTTACTTAGGTGACTACACACGTGCTTTCCGTGGCCCGTGGAGCCTTCATTTGTATCTAAGTGAAATAAAGCACTGGTCGCGGTCGTGTGTCACGGTCGTCGGTTGCGGTCGTCAATATTGGAACGCTACCTTAATATTCACTGTAGTGCGCCCGAGCAAAACCGACGCTCTCCGCAATGCTAATAATAATAATTTTGTAACTTTCCTTCTACTTACACCGAAACATATATACGTACAATGTTTGGAATCAGCTCGCCTTCTGTACATGTAAAAATATAGCGAAATAAACACGTTTTCAAATTCCACTTTTCCGTTGTAATTATTTATAAGTAATATAAATGCTTATTAGTCATTAAGCATAAAACCAATAGAGTGGAAAAGTCATCAATTGTTTGACAAAAAGAGTGCGGCGAACGCTGCTTTATGATTAGATTACTCAAGGTCGAGCATGACGCAGAGTTGGACAAGCAGGAACAGCGGCGTCTTTAGCCCATGTAGCGCCCGTGTGCAATTATCATAGCGCCATCTAGGAAGAGCGCTATCAAAATGGAATAGGTACAAATTGCCGCGGCCGGCGCCCCTAACACCGCTGCGCCCGTGTGCAACGCACACCCTGCACTATAGGTAAAGACGCCTCTGAGCAGGAACTATTCTTTGTCATTATCTAGGACTTTCTTAAGTTACTATGAATTTTGAAATATCAATGTCGCAATCGGATCTCGGAACCTGACTCTCTAAAAAGACTAAGGGTCTGTTTCAACACTCAGTGATTACTTTTATGTGACAGAAAATTATAATGCCGTCTCTGTTTATTCGGACAAAACAAACAGAGACAACATCACATATATCTGTGACTTAACATTCATAAATGAAATAGAGAAACAAGCCTTTTATTTCGTCTTTGGACATAGAAGGATTAAACTAACATTATAGCGGTAGTGCTAAATGTAATTAGTGACAAATCACAGTTAACCCTT
>NC_133480.1:5025078-5038628 GCF_025370935.1 Choristoneura fumiferana
TTTAAAATTGGCTTTTATTGCATAATTATTTCGACTGTCCCCCCTTTCGACGATGATGAAATTCACTATTATATGAAAAACGTTTAGTAAATTCAGTAGCAATAAATAGTGATCATTTATAAAAAATATTAAAAAAAATAAAGTGTCTTCCATCAAAAAGATAAATTAATATTTTAGCTAAACGAAGAGCAATTATTTCAAAAAGCGTAGATTTATTAAATCCGCACGCTAAAAGCTAGTCGCGTTTTATTAAAAACATATCATTTTTAAAAACAGATACCCAAAATTAAACGCAAAAACTGCCGAACACGATTTCGCTTTGAGAGCATTTTTATCGTAGATGATAAAAAGTGCTCAATTTTTTATACAAATCGATCCGAAAATGGTATTTGCATGTGAAAAACCGACAGGAGGGCACACACCCACATCAAAGAAACGTGATTGGTTCGTTAAGCGGCGAAAATTGTCCGTACACGGCTCTACCGTGCTGATTATTACCTGAAATAACCCCACGATCCCCAGAAAATACTCCGGCTGTAAAATATTATGGTATAGTGGAACATATTGAATCATGACCCAGGGTGGTCCCTTTGTGCTACTAATGTCATGTTGACATCTCATATTTTTGTCAAGCAATTCATAGTGAAAATGATTGTACCTAAATATTTGACGTTTTGGAAAAGAAAGCGAAAAAAATTACCACCAATAAATAAAATGACTACCAAAACAAGAATGACTGATTTTCATAAATATCTACCCCTAAATCCCTATCTCTATTTTTATTTCCTGTTGTATTGTTTACCATGCATTTTGTCATTGTAGCTATGTTAACTAACTCATTGCGCTGATAGATAAGTGATACTCAATAAAGAAGATTTGTATTCTCGTATTGTATAAAATAAATAAAATAAAAAAACAAAATAACCCATGTAATTTTTATTTTTTATATTATTTTTGTGATTCTAATTTACTTAGTTTAGATAACTCTAGCAATTGAAATAATTATAATATAATTTTGATTTTGAGACAATAACTTTCTGCCAAGTTGCTTACGGCACATTTTTCCTGGCAACTATGGCCCATCCGGAAGCGCTGGTAGCATAAAACGAATTGACATGGTAAAAGAGCCTTTTGGACCCGTAGACCTTACACAAGCCCTTTACCAATTTTTTTTGAGTTTCGTATCCGTCGTATCCGTCAGTCTGCCTGTCTGTCCGTCATAGGGCTGTTTCTCAAGAAAATGTAACAGAGAGATAAGTAAATTTCATTAACATGTATTTTAATTTTTTTTAAGGAGTCTGTATTTTTTTTACTAATACTTCAAAAAATAATATCAAAACTGAAATAAAATTTAAAATTTAATAAAAAACAATTAAAGAGGTTAGCCAATATAAAATTACCCAACACTGCATAGGTACATTATGCTTAGAAGCAGAGCTGTGTTAATTCTTGATTTTTGTAGACACGGCTTTTTTATACTGCATGTTTTACAAATCTAAAAAATTCATACAGAATAAGTTTTTTCTCGTCCTTCTGTTCGGAAAGTTTAATTTTCATGGGTAGATAGCCGGGTGGAAAATTGCGTTTTCATCTCTAGGGTGGAAAGTATTAGTCACGAAGTCGAAGATAATCGAGTTACGTCAATGGCTCTTTTTTTTCACGTTTCGGCATGACCATCTAGATGAGATGCTCGTCGTGACCAAGGAGTTTATAAACAACACTGGAGGTTGAACGCAGAACATCCGTTTGAAACAAGAAATTTGATCTTTATTACGTCACTAACATATTCTATCTCTTTCTTTAGTTAGCTTAAGAAAGAGACGGAAGTAATTCGTGAAATGTGAAGGAAAGAGATGGAATATATAAATAAGTAATAAAGGTCAAACTCCAGTTTTGTATATAAGCTCCTTGGTCGTGACCAACTCAATTTTTTTTGTAGTCGGCTGTGGCAAGTGACCCGGTCAATAAGGTACCGTTGGAGGTTGGGTTGGGTTGGGTAAATTTAATTTGTTATTATTCTAATTTTTTTGTAGTATTTTACTTTCATCACAAGTGTCTAACTCGGGTGAAATTACTCATTTCCCCTCGAACTATTGGCGCTCTCACTTCGTTCGACCGCCAGAAATATCTCGTGTGAAATGGGTCACTTTCCACCCTTGGTTATCAATCTACTATTCCTATACGATTAATAAAAAGCCGTATCCAGTAGATAATGTATGCCAGTTATATATCAAATAGCTCGCTTTTCCCCAATTTGAGCGAGAAAGCCTCGTATTCCAGTGAGAGGCCGCGTATTAGATTCCTGTTAATCCAAACGAAAATTCTACGTCCCTTTATTCCGATATAGGTGAGTTTATCCGGACTAAGGAAGTAGAACGCTTACGCGAAAATGTGATGGAAAATCTGAAGGAACAATCGCTGCGTTGTAGAGTGAAATGGTGTTATATGAATTTTATTACAAAATGTTTTATATAGACTATCGCGGTAATTACTAACTTTATGATTTATATTCGGGTTTTGTTCCGCGTATCTTGATTTTAGAGAAGGCCAGAAGGGATCAAGGTACCTACGGAAAAAAACCCGATTTAAATCATAAAAAAATTATTTAGTTGCACATTAAAATCTATTTTTTTTTTCATCATCCAGCCTATTTACGTCCCACTGGTGGGACAGCCTCCTCTCAGAACAAGAGGGCTTGGGCCATAGTTCCCACGCGGGCCAGTGCGGATTGGGAACTTCGCACGCACCATTGAATTCGCTTGTGCAGGTTTCCTCACGATGTTTTCCTTCACCGCAAAGCTCGTGTAATTTTTAATTTAAAAAAAATCTACATGATTTAAAAAATCTGTGAAATGTTTTTTGTCAAAACACATTCTTATGAGATAGGTAAAATTGTTTTTTCACATAGTGTTTACAACAGAACAAATATCTCAGTGTTCGAATATTTTGAACGACTAGACTGCCCCGGTGTTTATGACGACGACTGTACAAAGGTACGTTATAAAATAAAAGACAGACAAACACGGTGAAATTATAAGAATCCTTGTAAGGAATACGAAATTCTAAAGAGATTATAATGATCACCAACTTTATACAGGATCAATATTCTGAGTAAATACATGCTCTGCTACTTTTTAACGTTATTGTTATTGGGTCCAAAAGTAGTGTGAATTTTGTTTATGGAAATAATCATTTCCTGCGCCACATTCATCTTGGCAATGATGGTCTTTCCGAAAGCGCTTAAAGTGTAAAATTTGCATGTAAAAGAGCACTTGCGGCAAAAATAATTACGTTTATGAAATTGCTCTTTGTAGTCTCCAAGCATCTGACTAAATTCGGCAAAAAGGTCCTCGACATGTCCTTAAGTTAGTAACCAAATTAACTCATCTGCTTGAAAAGCGTGACCCTTATGAGGCTAAAGCTCCAAAAAACAAATATCTGACAGGGCGCCTTCATATGTGGAGCATTTAGTCAACTGGAGGCGTCAAAGGCTATTTTTTATAACCTAGCCAGCGTAAAAATGTTGGAAAAATCCCTGACATTTTAATTTGAGAGTTCAGTATATCAAAAATAGTTAAAGGTTTCCGGATCCCGGATTCTATCGCGCAAAGAAACTCCAAGCATAGGTCTCTCCATAGCTCGTTGCGTAACACTGAGCCTCTCTAATAGGCCAACTGTCAAGGACCACGTCTCAGAGCTATAGGTCATCACTACTGGTCGAGCGAGACTCTAGTCTTCAGGCACTGCGAAATATTGGACGAGAAGACAATTTTTTTTACAAAGTTTCCGAACTACACCCGTATATTTTGAGCGAGTACTGCCTTTTCGCAACGTAACGTTTGGCAACCTGTTTCATTTCGCAACTTTTCATTTCCGCAAACTCTAAAACTGTAAATATTTCAGGATTTATTTCAGGGCCATCGTGTAGAACCGTTAAGGTTAGGTTAGGTTAGTTTTATAAAAATCCTGAAATATTTACAGTTTCAGAAATATTAAACAGTTGGGAAATGAAAAGTTGCGAAATGAAACAGGTTGCCAAACGTTATTCGCCGAAACATTAGTAAACCGTTTTTGAGAGATAGACAGGGCCTATCCAGTAGGTTTAATGCTCTCACACAGCTAGCTCTAAGCTCTCAAACAATGCTATTGTTGGAGCTCAACAAGACTCGAAGTACTTGCGACTGTGTCATTGTTCTGTGTTCATTTTCTATACTAAACATTTCGTCCCATGCGACGAAAAGGTTTGTTGATAATAAATGACTAAATTGTTTTTATTGTTTTGTTATTAAGCTATTCTCCAGCTTCATTTCTGTATATCAATTATTTCTCAAATCCAAGTACTTTTTGAGATTTCAACCCCTAAAAAGTCCATGTGATATGAGCTCGACGTAGAAAGTTATACATCTCGATAGAACTTTACACGCCGGTCGCCTCGCCCGCGAAGGGGCGCGTGCGGGGTTCTATCGTCAGTCGTCACCGGTCTTCGCGGGATATGACACGCTTTATTACTTTATGTTATTTTGCACGTTTTCTTTGGTGTGGGTTTCTTTATAATTTTATGTTTATTTGTGGGCATGAATTTAACTCCTAATAAAACGAATCGTCGCTCGAGACGACTTATAAACTTGGCACTAGACCAACGAATCAACGAAGTACAAGTGAAATTAATGATTAATTACAAATGGTCCAACAGAGGATAGTCATCATGGTTCAGAAAGACGTAATTAGCTATTTCTTCTCTTTAAAAAATAATAGTGAGTGTGTTTTTATGTTTTTTACGGTTTAAGTGCTTCTGCCGTTAGATTCCGGAGTAAAAGGTAGCATATTACCTCTTAGAACTTTATTTATAGTAAATCAATATAAACGGAAAAAAAATTCGTACATGATCTTAGCAATAAAAGTTTTATATAGATTTCACGATCAGAAAAAGTTTTAATAAGCACGATGTATATAGTTATGTACCATTAATCGATGGAAACTAGATTGAATTTCAGAGTTGTAAGAGCACTTGTAACCATTTACGCCGGAACAGACACGCGTTGTCGATTCACTTGTGCATATGTCACCTTCTTCTACGGAACTCATTTAAGTTAACACCGTTTACGTCTCAAATTTTTTTCTATTTATTTTTATGGAATAAAATATCATACATACATACATATACGTGACGCTTATTCCCTGTATGTAGGCAGAGACAATAGAGCGCCATACGCTTCTATTCTGACATTAGTTCTCTCGCTTCATCCACATTTCATTCACTCCTCATACATGCTCGACGCTTTCGGGTACTTCTAACCTATATAGCCTCTCTTCATATGCCGCCGATCTGGTCGGTGTACGTTTTACGAGGATAATATAATAAACTAATGCCCCAGTCATATCTTCTGCAAATGTATAAACATCACACAGTACGGAATCATGTTTGTATGTATGTAAACTCTTTTATTGCACATAAAAATAAAAATACAAATAACACAAGAGGAGAAAAAAGGCGAGCTATTGATCTAGAGCGTGATGCGATGTAAAATCTAGGTAAAGAAAGTAGTGTCGCCGTTCAACCCGTCACTTTCTGTAGGCACATCGCCAATATTGGAACCCATCGCTACAAAGGAACTGACGCCTATAAATGAAATTTTCTGATACCGAAACGGTTACTCTAACTCTAATTTATGTCGCAAGTATCGTCTCGAACGCAGGCTCGATTCTTCCAGCCACCTGAACAAGCCGGGTCCAAAAGGCTTATAGTACCGTAGACCGCATACATACGCTGCGGCAAGTCATACAGAATACCGAAGAGTATAACTTGCCACTATGTCTAGCGTTTGTGGATTACGAGAAACCTTTATTTGGTCGAACGTGAGCGGTGCTTGAGTTTCTCCAGCGATACCGTTGACTATTGGTATATCGAAGTGTTAAAGTGTTTGTATTAACAACGCCACTATGTCGGTCGAGTACACGAACAGAATTCGAATGCGATTCCTTTGAAAAACAGGCGTAAGATACGTAGATGTCATATCTCTGAAACCGTTTACTGCCGCTTTTCGAAGACGCCTTCAAGCTTCTGGAATGGAAAGGACCATGCATCTCATCGCGAATACATCACTTACCTTCGGTTTGCACGATATCGTCGTTATGGCAAAGTCGATGAAGAACTCAGTTACGCTACTTCGGAAAACCTCAAATCGAGGTCAAGAAACAGGGTCTACTCCTATTTTGGTTGAGAATTCGCGTTCTTGAATTTGTTGACGCATATGTATACATAGGAAAAACCGTCAAATTATGTAAGTTTCAACTTCGAGAGAATTTGCACCAATCGTCGAATCCAACACAGATTGGGCACCGTTTGGAAACTCAGCAATGTCTTTTCGTTCAAATTCCTCAGTGCCTTTAAGACGAAAGTCTTTTTAAACCAATGTGTGTTGCCAGTGATGACAATACATATGGATCGGAGACGTGGTGCTTCACTATACCCTTATAAATGGCTCAGAGTTGCTCAGCGAGCTATGAGAGAGCTATGCTCGGGATTTCTCTACCCGAGATCGAATTAGAAATGAGGAGATATGTAGAAGAACAAGGTCACCATTATCGACATTGGCAAAGCAAATTAGCTCGTTGAAGTCGTGGCAATAGGCAGGCCATATAGGATGGAGGCGTATGGCTTGTTGGGGCCGAAAAGTTCCAACGAGATGGAGGATGACCTAGTTAAGAGTCCGCAGCAAGTAGCGCTCAACTCCGCGTTGAGATCACGCGCTAACGCTTTAAAATGTTGTTGTTTCACCTAGAGTAAGACAGGGCGCTAGAAAGAAAGCAAGAGCGCGCTAGCGGAAGGCGGAGCTAGAGACATGTCACAGTAACAATATTGCAGTAAAATATCTTCATACAATGGTGAAATTATTGCAGTATCTAAGTAGAATATAACAGTAGAACATCTCCAGACCAAGATTATAATATATACAGCGCGGGAGGGCAGCTACCGCTAGGATATTATTTGGCGTTCCAAAAACGTAAATGTACATTACACTACACATTACGCTGTAAAACTTTTTTACTGCCCATGGTGAGTACACAATTTTACGTCTTCACCTTGCCAGAAAGTGGGTTTTACCATACGCATAGCGGGCGGTAAAACTCACATTATGGCCAGGTGTGGCGTAATAGTACATTATGTCTTAAGGGCGGTTAATAAGAAATTACGAACGAGAGTATTAGAAGCTCAAAGTCAAAGACTGAGGACTAGGTCGATGTTCATAATTATAGTACCGCCCGTGCGACTTACAATGTTTTCATCACATTTGCGAGTAAAATTGTATATGTGTAAAAGAAAAATATTATTGTTACAAAAATTGCCGATACCGCTGGTGCAGTTCTTGGCAGCGCCAGCTACCAGCCGCCCTCCGCCTCCCGCAGCATGTGCCTGACATGCGTGCACGAGGTCCTCCTGCTAGTCGTGCAGAACCTGCGCGCGCAGCAGTATTAGTACGCGCAACAACTCATAACGCCAAAAAAAGGCCCTTAGGTTTTATTAAGGACTGCAACCAAGTTAGCCTGCAGCTTACGACACTGTTTACGAGCAAGTGTGATGAAATAGTATATTGTACAACAAAAGCATAAAACGAGCAATTTTACCCGAGACGTTCATATAGCCACCCGAGCCACGGCGAGGGTGGATAGAAACGTCGAGGGGAAAATGGGCTCAATGCTAGAGTTTTACACTCTGCTTTTCACTTCGCTTGCGAAGAAATGAAATAGCAATAGTAAAAATAAATGTTCACTTATTTTGTACCTTTTATTTTTCATGCTTTACTATATTAGTTTTATTGATTTATTTTCATCGATTTGATTGATTTTTAGGTGTAAAAAATAAAAAAATATGTAGAAACTCTTTTGTTTGTGGTTTCACACCTTGATTGCCTTGACCTTAGACGAAGATTCTACTTTATGCACTAGAGCATAAAAAGTTATTGTTATCGTTCGCCTAGATTGCAGCCATGAACACTGCACTTTTTCAGTGAATTACTTATATTACAATAATTACTATTTTTTTTATTTTATTGATTTATTTTGATTGATTTGGTTAATTTTTAGTTTTATATAAATAAATAAAAAAGTTAAAAACTTTCTGTTTGTGGCTGGTTGACACCTGATTAGCTTGGTCTTAGACAAAGATTTTATTTTATGCACTAGAGCATAAAAAGTCATTTTATGTCGCTTAATCTCAGCATAAAAACGAACTTTACGAGCATGAGAAGTGAAAAGTATAATATCTATAGACTACAACATCAACTTGATTGGACACATTGAAGATTGGGTGTATTGAATAAAATAAAAAAAGTCATACAATATTGTGTTTTATTTTTTAATACATACAAGTATGAAAATTCGCTTATTTTTAAGAACTCTCTCGTATCGGTAACTTTCTAGGTAGACGCGGATCTATAATTTCAGGTAGTATGCATTCCATGTAAAATTTTCTCAATTTATTTAATATGCTCTCCCAGAATCCTGTATCCTTTTCGATTTTTTCGAATAATATGCCTTTTGGAGTCCACACCACGAAGATACAGTATCTTTTTTTGTAATATTTAACTGACCTTGTACTTGATAAAAGTAGTTGTGATTTTGCTTCAGTTTTATTTTCTGAGGATCACTTTCGTCCAACACACAGAAAGTAATTTTTTTCTTTAAAATAGCTTCTGTTGGCGTCATATTTGCCGCCGAAGCTGGGCATTTGATCTCCACAATTGTTTCTTCGTCTATGACTCCGTCGGGACTCGCGCCTAAATACTGGTGTTCCTCGAGGATGTATAACCCACAAGGTGATACTTGCACTCCTAGTGCAGCTTCAGTCTCTTTTAAAGCGATGGGCTCATTCTCATTGCCGTATCTAGTAGCATCGCTACCTTTAAAATTGCTATATAAGAGTTTTTATAATATTTTTACACGACGTGGCAGCTCTTCTCTTACATATTTGACCAAACACTGACGCAGTAAGGCGTATTTTTCGTTGTTTGATCCATTCAGGGTTCGTTGCCTGCCCAACGGTATCTTTTTGGATATTTTCAAGTTCTATTTTACTTTTTGAAAAGTCTGCTAAGAGTGCTTGTTTTCTTTTTTCGTAGTGCTCAACTTCCATATCTGGTTCTTTTTCGATATCACCGTAATGTTCATCGGGTCCTGCGATACGTTTTCTTCGTTTTGATTTTTTGTCTTGGCTTGATTTTCTTTTCGCCTTTTCTGCCTGCCTCTTCTCATACTTCTGCGTGTAAGTCCCCAGTTCTTCATTTTTTGTTAATACTTTACTCATGGTTGCTACAAGACTCCCGGTGTTTCTTTTTGTAGCAGCTGCGTAGCAACGGGACTCATAAGATCCACGAAGGGAGTAATTTATTCGTTTGCCTCCTATAAATTTTGCGAGTGCATTAAACTGCTCAACAATATTGTTTGTTTGCCCCATAAGGAGACTTTCGGCATTGTTTAAAATAGGACTTATAGCGGTGTATATGTCATACCACAAGCCACAATCTTTCATTTGGCCTATGAAGTTTTCTTCGCCTGGTTTCGGGCCATTACAAAAATATGTTTTGCAGTTGGCATGCTCACCAAAAACGTGGCAAGGCCCGTTTCGTAGGTCTTTTTTTAATTCATTTACTTTCTCAGTAAAAGTTTTCCCTTCCATTTTCGAAGAAAAGTCTATTGCTCCTTTAATTGCCTTTCGTAGTCGCAATATGTTATCATTTAGGCATTTCCTCATGATAATAGGGACAGGTCCTTGTTTATTTTCAGTTTTTTTTGTCAAATTTCTCAATTTAGTGCAATAATTTCGTAATAAATGATTACTGCATTCTATTTTGTGTATAGCAGTGGAGTGGCCATATGGCAATGCTTCGTTTAAAGCACTCATGACACTGCTATCGCCATCACCAATAAGTTTGGTGTATTTCAAGCCATGCATATTTATGCTGCATTTAAAACCTTCTACTACACCGTCGGCTTCCATTGCTGTGGAGCTACCAGACCAGTTTTTTAAACATTTATGTTTCTTGACCTCAATCTTTTTATTACTTGCAACAGCGCATACAGAGCAATAAGAATTCCGTATTCCTAAAAAGAGAACCTTTTTAGTTTCATACCCAATAATGCACGCTACCCCGGATAATGAATTATAATTGCTGGTACGATATGATCTTTTTCCCCACGATGCGTCCGCTACTACTGTGATGTAGGGAACGCCATCAGCGTCTACGTTTCCTTTTTCAATTGCCATTTGTTTTTCTTCGAGTCCTGCCTCAAACATGCTCTTCAAAGAGATATCTTTTAAAACATCCCCAAGCAACAAATTCTCTTTCCCAAATGTTTTCTCCGCTATACATGGCATATCTAAATGAGCGCAAAGCTCATCTAATTGGGAAAAGCCACTACCCGAACATACGACTGCTTGAACAACATTTTTATTAATTTTAGACTCTAGTTTTTCATTATTAAATGCTTCTTTTTTGCCACACATTTTGCATTTGAAAAGAAAAGTTGACTGGAATCCGATTCTCGACTCCTTCACAAAATCCATATCTTTAAAGCTGCAATTAAATGGACTATGATCCACAGCCTTCATTTGTTCAAATAAATATTGAACATTGAAAATTCGTCGACCTGTCATTTTACGTACGACTTCCTCATTGCTATCATGATCAAGTTCAATTTGTAATGATGGTGTCGAGGACGGAGTACTCGGACTCAAATTTCTGAAAGGAAAAAAAAAGTTACGTTATATTTATACCATGCAAGGTTAAATCAGAGTATACGGTGAAATAAAAATATTTGATACTGCATTATGAGGCGTACACTACTACAGAAAACTTCTAACGCCGGTGACGCTATGCAAAAAATACGTTTCGATTTTCGGTGCCATATTGTGCGCGCGACTACATTTTTAATACAAGCTTTTTGCTGACTGTACTTGCATTTTCATCCAAACTACTTTTCCGTACCAAATGTGGAAGAAGTGGGTCAAATTCAACTCGCAAGATTTTACCTGCACATACATTCATAGGTACATACATTGCAACTATTGCAAGGTAAAAGCTTGTAAAAATAATAATAAAAACACCAACCTGCTAAAATTTTGAAATTGAGGCGGAGGATCGGTATTGTTATCACTATCAGACTGCTCACTGGCATGCTCTCCGGTGCCAAGCGTACTGCACATGTAAAAAATACATACATAGTGAAATGACGTCAGTCGCCATTAGTCAAAGTAATAACAGAGACTACCAGAGGTAATACTTCGTTCGTAATACCTTACTTATCGCCCTTAATGAACAATGGGATATTATAGTGCTATGACCTGTATAAGTGAAATAACAGAAGTGCGGTGTACATCGATCAAGATAATAAACTGAAATCATCTTTAATAGCCGTGTCAATATAGGTACGAGTAGGTACTAGTCTCAGTGCAGTTGCAGTCAAGAGCGAAAATAAAACTACAAGTGAAAAACGTAAGTAGCTGTGAAATAAGTTTTTGGTAAAAAAAAAAATCTGTTCAAGCTTTTTTTTTGCTGACTGTACTTTTTGTCGACTTTACTAGCATTGTTACCTATTAAACTACATCATACGAAATTTCAAGTCGATGCCATTAACCGTTGAAGAATTCCGTCCTGCGGAGACGATCCTGGCCGGACTACCAGGATGTCAGCTACCAGATTATTGTATTGTCACGCAATTCACATAAGTATACCAAATTTCAAGTCAATTCGACCACTGAAACTGAGTCAAATTCAACTCGCAGGATTTGAGCCTCACATACATACATACGAGTACATAGGTACATACATTGCAAGTTAAATAAAAGATTGTAAACTAGTAAAAATAATAATAAAAACACTAACCTGCTTAAATTTAGAGGTTGAGGTGGAGGATCGGTATTGTTATCACTATCAGACTGCTCACTGGCATGCTCTCCGGTGCCAAGCGTACTGCACATGTGAAAAATACATACATGGTGAAATGACGTCAGTCGCCATTAGTCAAAGTAATAACAGAGACTACCAGAGGTAATACTTCGTTCGTAATACCTTACTTACCGCCCTAATACACAATGTGCTATTACAGTGCTATGACCTGTATAAGTGAAATAACAAGTTTGTGTGGTGTACCTACGTCGTACAAAAATAATAAATAAAGGTACGAGTACGAAAATTCATTTTTAATACAAGCTTTTTTGCTGACTGTACTTTTTGTCGACTTTACTAGCATTGTTACCCAAACTACATTTATTTTGTACCTATACCAAAAACAAGTCGATAACATTGTAACAGTTGAAGAGTTCCGTCCTTCGGAGACGATTCTGGCCGGACTACCAGGATGTCAGCTACCAGATTATTGTATTGTCACGCAATTTACATAATTATGCAAAATTTCAAGTCAATCCGACTGCTAGAAGTTGGTCGAATGCAAGATTTGATTACAGACAAATATCGGGACAGGTGAAACTAAATAAAAGCTTGTAATAGAGGACAAGGAAGAAAAATCTTACGCTACTGTCCTAGTTATAACTTACCTATTAGGATTAATGTTTTCTTTTTTATGACGAGCCGGTCCTTTTTTTTCCTACGAGCCGATAACCATAATCTTGTCTTCGATGATCTTTTCACTTCTGGAAACAAGAACATTAATAATTATTTTTTATGGGAGCGCCATAGTTCGCATAGGTACTCTTTTCTCTTTTCTAGTAAAACCATAATTATTTTTTGTCCAAATCATCGTTTGTCAGTATGCGAGCCGATATATGGACCCATTTTTTATAAGTACTTGGTAATATTGACTAAAATGCATCTAGGTAGGTACTTACCCTGTTTATCCATTTTTGTAACATAAAAATGCAAAGTCCATATAAGAAAGCCAAGGTCGTCGAACAGTATGTGCACACACACCACCAGTATCACCAAGAAATATCAAATCCGTTATCAGTCCAAGTCGTAAGTAGTTAGATCGCGTTTATGATACGAAGAGAATTCACCAAAATAATATTACGTAACTCTCGCGCACAGCTGACGAGTCACTACTAACGAGCGACGCACGCACACGCAGGGCCAGCGTAAACCAAGGACAAAGGGCGGCGCGTACCGCCCTCCCCGTACCGTTCCCCGCGCTAGAGTGATTCGCTGCAGATTCGCATAAAAAATGTATAGTTTTTTTACTGATTTTCGTAGTTTCGTTCTCATTTGAAAACCACAAAATCATTTCGGAAAAATGCTTTTCTTATGAAACTACATAGTTTAGTCGATGCCGGAAATAGGTTTTGACTTCAATCTGAACTATATTTTGGCCGTAGTATTTAACCGAACTGCACAGGGTTTTTGGCTCTTAAAATGCAAAACTTGTACTCGTTCTATTTTCTTTGTAATACCATTTCAAGAGTCATAAACTATTTCAGGCCTAGATATGCCTTATATCTCATTGTATTTACAAAAATCATGATGATGCTACTTGTTATTTTAAAATAAGGACGTAACTACGATTTGTATGGAGAATCAAGCTTGCTGCGGACTCTTAAA
>NC_133480.1:5038728-5045827 GCF_025370935.1 Choristoneura fumiferana
TGATACTCATATGTACCTACGTATGCGCCCGTGAGTGTATGTTTATTAGGAACCCCTCCCACTAAAAGGGCTGAATGGATTTGGATGAAATTTGGTATGTAGGTAGGTATATAGCTAATCAACATTTTTTCATCCCGATATTTCCACAGAATCGGGATAAAATCTCGAAATATCAACTTGTCGGCTTAGAGACATGAAATTAGCCCGGGTGTTTTAAATGTGACTTTTGCATTTTGAATAATCCTGGAATTTCAATTCAACTGTCGGATCGGGTAAATTCTAGTGTTGCTATAAGTAAATAAATAGTCAACACCCTGGCGAGTTCTTATTATTATAATCAAATCGCTCGACTTTAATGAAAGTTTGCACTTTAAAGTAGAATATCTCGCAAACAAATCACTGAATCGAAAAATCGTCTTAGCAAACCCCTAATGGTTTAAAAGACCTATCCAACTATACCCCACAATAAAAGGCTGGATGAGAAAAAAAAATCACCCACTTTAGGTACACTATGGAAGGTACACTAAAAATTTTTTTTTTGATTGTACCATTTTGTCGGCATAGTTTACATATTTATCCGGGGCTCCGTTTTTGCCATTTTGGCTACGGAACCCTAAAAACGTTTATTCTGTAAGCAGACCGCCAAGGATTTTTCCACTTGTCTTTTTTAGGGTTTCGTACCCGAAGCGTCCAAATAGAGTCCCTACTAATAATTACTTATTACTTTTACACACTTGTCCATCTGTGGTCTGACATACTGGTTTAAAGCCAACGGATACAACTTTTTACGGGAAGTGATCCGCCATTTTTGCTCTACAACTACAACATATACCTCTGCTAAGTCCAAGGTGGCGACCACGCCCATTTGTTCGTAACTCCACGACAAATACTGGACGCCCATCGCGTTGCGAACCGCAGAATTAGCTCCATCCGCACCGATCTGAAATTGCATGTGGAGTTTTTTTTAATTAACAAAAAAATGGCTTATACTTCTGAAGGATAATAATGTAATGAATTGATTTATCTAATTTTCTTTTTGCCACTATCCCTAGCCGCATGATTTTCTGTTCTTGAAATCTTTTCTCACAACTTGTTTTTTTGGTAGCAAATTTCTTGCACGCATTTATATAAAAACGCATCTTTAGCTCGCTAAGATTCTCTAACACAAATTTGACATTAGTACCAGGATGATCTTTTTCCTAGATTGCTTTTTTAAAACGCAAAAGAAACGACATTAAATAATCATTAGAGTATTATCCTAATTACTTCAAGGTAGAAAATCTATCAAAACATTTCAAACAAGCGTTAAACAATAGGGAGAAAATGTACGATACCATTGACCCAATGTATTCCAGAAACATATGCATCGAATCCGATACGAAGGTAATTATTATTTCAGCCAAGTTTATTTGTTTTGAATCGGAGTAAGATGTAGCTAAACGCTGCAGTGCCGCGGGAGATTTCAAAGGGAGCGGTATTCGAAACGATACACGCACTCTACGTATAAATTGGTCAAAAATTAGGATAATTCACTAATAAACTTAGCAAAAAGTCATGTATTGAACGGAATATTGATCGCGATTTCTGATGCATACTGCGTCGAAATATCGGGAGCTCAACTAGCGTTACGTTAAACTTGGTAATTCAATATTCCGTTTAAAATATGTCTAGCGTTACCCGTGAATTATTAGGGAACTCTAATTAGAGAATGGTTGTTATAGGAACTTGTTTATGCTTAAGCGTTTCTGTGAAAATGAAAAAAGTACCTATAAGTAGTTTCAGGTGTATGTAAAACGCGTTTAAAATCTAAACGGATATATGAAATACCGCGGGTGTTATTGTTTTGATTTACCAAAGTGTTCGGTCAGTTCTAAGAAAAATCTCGCCAATTTGTTGGCTTTCGGCAGTATCCGGCCACTTGGCCCAATTCTGGGACGCGGTGAGAAATTAGGCCAGCGAATGAGTAACGGTGGTTATTCTTTAAACGCAATGGGAGAAGAGAACATAAAAGTAAGAGGCTGCTCAAAACACCCCTGAAGTTAATTAGTATGTTATGGTTTAATTTCCATCAACGATATGATATGCGACACAGTTTTGGAGAACATACAACCGGTAAGTGGTTTAGTTGAGGATCTAAGCATTACTAAGCACCATGGCTCTAGCTGCTAGAGTCTAGCAGGTAAGTTTTTGTCACGAACATAGGTACCTACTCGTATTTAGGAGCACCATCCTTTTCTAAGCAACAAGCGTATGCAAAAGAGATTTTTACCTTGACGAAAAAACGTGATTATGTTCTTTATGGTTTACCTATCTAACATTTTACGATTTGTTTGTATTATAAGTACTCAAACTTCCTTCAATAATAATCCTTTAGTAATTAAGGTACCTTAGTGGCGTAGCGTCAGATATTTTCGTGATAAAGCCGAAGCCAAGATCGCATACATGTTTCATAAATGATGTATGTCCTGTAGTCCTATTTGGGCAAGACGGTGGGAGAATAGGGTTCTATGGACGCTTCGCCACTTCTATAGACTAAAAACAATTGCTTTGCTCACCCGCGACGAGGATAGCCACGTCTATGTAACAAATGTGTGTTCATGCAGGTCCTCCACCCACACAACAGACAGTTTGTTCCATAGACATAGCTATCCTAAGGTCGCGTCGTGAGTGAGCAAAGTAATCGGTTATAGTTCATCGATATGGACCTCCACAAAGTAACGCCGGTTTCAATAAATTATTTAAGGTACAAATAAATATTTGGTAAAGAGGCCCACAGTAGTATTTTTTGGCTCACTCAGAAATCTCAGAATGTAACTGAACATAAACATGTTATTTGTCAATCCATCAGTAAAGAGTTATCCAAAACTTAGCCGCGAACGCTACGCACGCGCTCGAGCGCCGTCAGCTGGACGTGTGTCTAAACAATCGCTAAAATAGACGTTACCTTTCATAAAGTAAACACTTCGGAACTAAAATTATAGGTGTATCGAAACAGGACGGTTTAATAAGAGGACTTTGGGGGATAAAACCGAGTGCAGCGTCAAACATGCTCAGAAAGTACACACACAAAATAGTCTTGGGATACTCATTAACCCTAGACAAAGTACATGTTTTGACTCTGAACATGAAACTACTGTGAGACTCACTCATATTTAATAAAATCAACTCGGTTAACTCACGTTTAAACAGAGTTTAGCTCGACATGTTTCGGGATAATTTGAAGCCCTTCCTTTTAGGAACAACGCGACACGGCTGCTGCAAAACGCGCACTACGCGCCTCTCTCTGCTCTGCTCGAAACAGCAGAGCGGGTTGGTTTCATTAAATATGTTTTGACTTAGTAGTAGTTAATATGCCTATATTTAAATGTTCGTAAGTGTCTAGGGATAAAAATATCTCTCGGCCCTTTTTAATCAGTGTATTTTAAAAGTTTTTGAAGGAAAGAACATTTTAACCACTTAATTTTTTTTAGTATCATAATTAACAAACTGTAACTACATAAGTATACTTGCATGAATATATATCTACTAAGTCCACTATAACAATGTCGGGTAAAAATAATGTCAGTTCTTTGCAGTCCACTTTGAGGATTGCAAAAAGTTAGGAGCCATATTTTTAGGAAAACGTTTATTTTTTTAAATCAATTTGTTTGATATTACTTGTAGCTAAGACTGCTATACAAGGTGGTTTAGTAGTAAAGGTGATTCGTTGGCAAAATACATATTGTTAAAGTAAAATGTATCGCTGCGTTTAGCACCACCCTAAGCTATTTCATTGTCTTGCTAAAACTGGACTATTAATTCGTTGCTATGAACTAATTTTAGCTGCAAGTGCTGCAAATGCTACTGTAAAGCTATTAACTCAATTCTGTCGAATTCCACGATAGCTTATATAAGTAACAACTCCCGAGGAATAGTAAGTTAGGAACTAACACTATTAAGTAGGTACTTAAGTAAAATTTAAGTCTTAGAGCAAGTTTGATTAATATTTTTTTTATTATTGATTCCATTCATAGGAAATATGAAGTCGAGTTCAAGAAGATTTTCGCAAAGCAAAGATAATAATAATAATAATAAAATTTATTTATTCAGATAACTAGGATCCATCAGTTGTTAGTATTACTTATAAATATGTTAGGTCATTGGCGAAACGGTAGACTCATTTTGTATGTGTTATTAAAGTGGCGTCTCCTCATGTGAAACGAATTGGTCTGCCTGCTCTCAGTGGGTGCAACTTTGAGATATAGCGCATAAAAGAGGCTTTATTGTTGCGAAAAAAAAACGATAACAGAAATGGTTAGTTTTAGTACATATTCAAAGTATGGCGTCTCCTCATGTGAACGAATTGGTCTGCCTGCTCTAAGTCAGAGCTTATGATGCTCGCAAGATGCTAATTGTAAAGAAAATTCAAGGTAATGGTAATCAATAAAATAAATCTCAGAGACCGTTAGTACTAGAAAGCTGTAATTTGGTATAAATATACTTATCTATCACGCCAACAAAGTGATAAAATAAAAAAAATAAAAAACATTTTTTTAGGGTACTCCCATAGACATAAAATGAGGGTGTTTTTTTTTTTCTCAACTAACCCTGTATTGTGGGGTATCGTTGGATAGGTCTTTTAAAACCAATGGGGGGTTGCTAAGACGATTTTTTCGATTCAGTGATCTGTTTGTGAAATATTCAACTTTAAAGTGAAAACTTTCATCAAAATCGAGCGTCTCCCCCTCTAAAATCTAAACCGTTGGGTGGAAAATTTGGAAAATTAAGGATGGTAGTAAGTATATCAAATTTACAAGAAATATTATAACGACTAAGATTGTTTGAGAATTTGTAGTAGTTCAAGAGTTACTAGCAGCCTAAGGTATAAAACATACCTAAACTTGGAGATTCCGTACACAATACGAAATCCTTAGAAAAATATTAAGTACTTGATTTTTCCTAATGGCTACGGAATCCTTTCTGGGGCGTGTCCGATACGATACGTTTTTGTTAATTCAACTTACTTGTATAAGAAGTCTTCTCTAAGAAGTTTGGCTAAGTGCCACTTGCAAGCGCATGAACGACACCGTCGGAGTTGAAGCGTCGTGAAATCAGGAATCGATTACGAAATCCCCATCTTTGTTACCAAAGCTGATTACACTATAATTATAACTGATTGCCGCAGATAGTCGGGCTCTCAGATTATCGCGCTTGGTTATAAGTCACAGCGCCGTCTCAGTTCAAAGTCGTGGAGGTTTAGCCTTCACCTTAGCTCTCCACTCCTGTCGGTTAGCGGCCTCGTTCTCCCACTGAGACGGCACTATGGTGCAACTTTTCATGGTTCTCTTTAGCACGTCCTTATACCTCAAAACTTATATAATATAATGTAATCAGCTTTGGTAACAAAGATGGGGATTTCGTAATCGATTCCTGGTTTCACGATTACTTGATTTTTCTTTGTAATCCTCTACTGGGTATCAAGTGAAACGGTGAATTACCATTACATATTAAGGAGTCCGTATTCATTTATACAAATATTAGAAGCAACAAAGTCCCACGGCGAATGGCTGAAGTAGAAAGTTTTTGGTTTGATGCAACCGGCTTTGTCTGAGGCCAACACGTGGGCGGCTCTGGGGGTGTTGTATGACACCGTGGTCGCTTCGTTCTGCACTGGGGGACTGAGAGGGGTTCGGCAGCACCCGGAGCATCAGAGCAGCCCTATTAAGGGTGGTACTGCTCTCTTTGCTTAGCCTTGGAAGGGGCTAGAAAAGGTGTCCTGAAAAAAGCTCACGCCAAACACACGGAAGGTGTAGTGTAACCGCGGCTGCCTTCGCATCTTAAAACACGTGATCAAAATAAATAATAATAATACTATAAATCAATCGCAAATGAGATTTGGTGCATGGAACGTGCGAACTCTTCTTGATCGTAATGACAACGCCTGCCCAGAGCATAAGACCGCCATTGTAGCTCGGAACTCTCTCGCTATAATATCGATGTAGCTGCTCTCAGCGAAACACACCTTGCTGATGAGGGTGAGCTGGTGGAGCAAGGTGGCGGGTACACATTCTTCTGGAAAGGACTCGCCTCGTCCGAGCCGCGAAGGTCAGGCGTAGGATTTGCGGTTCAAGGATCAACTCATTAAGAAGTTACAAGAGAATCCGGTGCACATCTCGGACCGCGTGATCACTTTGCGCCTCCACCTGGATAACGACAATTACCTTAATGTTATCATGTTGTATGTTGGATAAGCTCCGTGGAGTCACTGTATGGAGAGTGTACGACCCAGGGAGCAGATCCTTCTGTTGGGTGATTTTCAATGCCAGAGTCAGACAGGACTTTATTGCATGGCCTAATGTTCTAGGTAGACACGGAGTAGGCAGAATGAACGATAACTGACAGCTGCTACTAAATTTCTGTGCCACAATTTCATCTTGCAGTACAAACGCAATGTTCAGACTTCCCTCCAAGCACAAGACAACGTGGATGCACCCAAGATCCAAACACGCATCTGATAGATTATGCCTCGTACGCCAAAGAGATGTTTCCCAAGTCCTAATCACCCGTGTCATGCGTGGTGCACACTTCTGGACGATTCATAGGCTTGTTGTCACGAAACTTCGTCTCCGCCTCCATCCTCCTGCCTTGTACATCTGGTAGAACTAAGCGACGTCTCTAACCGTGATAGGCTTACGGATTCGGGATCAAGGAAAATATACTATGACTTGATGCTGCGTTGCCTCTTTTAATAAGATCATGGAGATCTTGAGCTGATTGAGGTCTGAAAGTCCAAAACCAAAACACGAGGATTGGATTGATGAGAATGATGGAGTCCTTAGAAAGGCGATTGATAACCGACGTCCTCTACGGCAGCACAGGGGGTACAAAAGACAAGTGATGGCAAGAACAAAAGCTCGCTATTTGCAGTGGCTTGCAAATACTAATCAGCTAGGGAAGTTCTATGGTGAAATTAAAAAGCTAATCGGCACGACTTCACTTGCAAAAGTCCCACTTAAGCCTGTTAGTGGCGAAGGCCTTCTTAAAGGTAAGGAAGAAGTGCTGATGCGATGGGCAGAACATTTCAACTCTCTGCTGAACGTAGATAGGTCGGTGACCTGGA
>NC_133480.1:5046619-5083913 GCF_025370935.1 Choristoneura fumiferana
TTTTAATTACGTTGAAGTACATTTAATGATATATTTTCTTATTTTCCACATTTTGAAGGTTTCGTAAGTTTACCAGTTTCTACTGGAGACGAACTTTTCAATCGTGTGATCTATAGGATTGGCTTAGGTTAGGTTTAGGTTTATTTTATAACTTAGGCCAGCCCGACACAAAAAAATCTAAACATACAAACCGTGATTAAAAGCTGCATTTTTGGTTGATACTTATTTTGTTTGAAACCAAAAAGTTGACTTATGCATGAAAAACCACAAATTTTTGAACCTTTTTTTAGTTATTTCAATTATCTATACTAGTCAAAACAAAATGCAGGCCGCTTGAGTTACATCGGTAAAATGAAATCAAAATACATTTGAGTTTTTATCTGAATACATTTAATTGTTGAAAATTATTTGAATTGTGTTATGTTGTATAAAACCATTTTTAGACAAGAAATGTTAAAGAATCATTATTCATTAGTATTTTCGTTTCGCCACTGAAATTCCCCCCAATTTTTTATGATAGCGGTATTATTAGGACTAATAGGAGATTAGTAAGCATACGCACAAATTCGAAATTCAAGTCTCAGTTCAAACGTACCGGATACGGCGCAACCGTATTAAGATGTTCTCAAAAACGATGCCATCCACCCGGCGATCACAAGTAATCAGCACGCGTTCAACTTAACTGCCTAATTACACCCTAATAAGTCGCGGGTGGCTAATCAAAGTGCTTTATGGGTGACAGTTTTAAGTAAATGACCTGTTGTTATTGGGATTGTGCCCCCCCCCCCTGTTACTTCTAAAATAAGAGAATGATATGATAAAACTAAAAAAAATATATGATGTACAGTACCATGCAAGCTTCCACCGAGAATTAGTTTGAACGAGATCTAGTAAGTAGTTTTTTTTTATACGTCATAAATCGTAAAGTAAAGGAAACTTTATATTATACTTGCTGCTACGGAACCCTTCACGGGCGAGTCCGACTCGCACTTGGCCAGTTTTATTTAATTTAATTCTTTATTTAACAGTTTTATTAAAAAAACACCAAGGCAAAGACAAGGGTGAACCGATGTCTCAATTAGATTTTTAAGCATTTAACGACGAAGGGGATGGTTATACTCCCCTTAATAGGGTTATAAACAGTCTAGTGAACCCCAATGAGTAGATGAGAGCGCTTAGAGGTAAATGGAGGTTAGAATAATATTTAAATTATATTCTGACAATTTAAGAAAACAACAGAATAACAACACGTGCTAACCTTCCACCATAATATGGTACGAGACATTGACTCGTTATTGTACACCACAATATAGTTAAAATAGTAGTAGCGTTCTCCGAAAATAAATAAATAAAGTATAGTATGGTAAAGTATAGTGTAGTATGTTAGTATAGTATTGACGACCTGACTATGAAGCTTGAGGTCCCGGGTTCGGTTCCTGGCTGGGGCAGATATTTGTATGAATAAAACGAATGTTTGGTTTCGGGTCGTGGATGCTGCATAATGTATTTAAGTATGTATTTATCTATACAAAGTGGGCCCTGTAACAGGAGCAAAAAATTAAACCACATGCAGCGTCCAATTGATCATTTCATCTTGAGCTAATGTAGTTCTACAACTTTTTAAAATAACTTTTATTATAGTTTTAAGTTCAATTGGACAAGCAATTTATTGCGAAATCCGTCATTTTGTTACGTGACAGGCGATGTCATTTAGACTATTAAATTGGATGCCGTACCTACCTACATTGAAAATAACAATTAATTTGATGTGTTTTAATTTTTTGCTCCTGTTACAGGGCCTACCCGATATCGGTATGTATGTAAACTTTTTATTGTACAAAAGAAAACACACAAAATACAATTTAATAACTTTGGGATACTTGTACAAAGGTGGACTAAGATAGATAAGTTTGTATGTCTATCCGTTGCCTAGTATCCATAGTACAAGCTTTGCTTAGTTTGGAACTACTTAGGTCAATTTATTGATGTCAGATGTCCCATGATATTTATTTATTTATAAATAGAATAGTAGTTGTAGTATAGCAAGTATATATTTACCTAGAACTGTGCCTAGAATAAAACAGTCACTTCCCGCCTTCTGTAGGTACATTTACTTAGATATTTTAATTTAATTTAATTTTAATAAACCTATGGATTTAAAATTACACCATCAGGTTGTTCATTTATCAAGTAAGTTTTATATACAGGGTGTTTGGCAGATGGATGGACATACGTGTATAGGGGATAGATGGGGTCATATGCAACGTGGTAGAGCATAAAAAAAATCATTTTATATCATGGGACACCAATTTTGACCTTGTCCCATAAACTAAGCAAAAGCTTGTACTATGGATACTAGGCAACGGATAAACATACATATAGATAAATATATACTTAAATACCTACATATTAAACATCCATGACCCGAGAACAAACATTCGTATTATTCATACAAATATCTGCCCCGGCCGGGAATCGAACCCGGGACCTCAAGCTTCGTAGTCAGATTCTCTAACCACTTGGCCATCCGGTCATCCTTGGTCGTACTTGGACCCAATTTTTTTTAAAGATTTTAAATCATGAAAACGGAGTAGTATTTGAAAAATAAATACAAATACACATTCAGCGTTTCAATATTCGTACTACCGGTCATTAGGTGTTATGAAATTCGGACTGTGGGGTAGTAAAGTTATATGTACAGTCACCAGCATTAATATCTGCCGCAGCGGAGCGTGAAAAAATATTTGACATGTCCTTCCGGCCCTACAAATAGAGTCGTATCAGATATTTATGCACGCTTGTTAGATATTGCTAGATATTGTTAGAGCTTGTTTATTTGTGTTAGATATTGGTGCTGGTGACTGTACGTACCTATCTATAAGTATATTTATAATTAAGTATTGTTTTGACAATTCGAGTGAATAGTCTGGAATCTTGAGAACACACGAAGGGCAACGTGTCACCTTTAGGGGTTTTGAACTTGTTAAAGCCTTGGAAATTGCAAATGGAATTATATTATAAATCAAAAGTCATTGCTCCCAGCTAGCTTTATAATTTCCCTTCATTCTGCGAGATCGCATTAATAAGGTTTGAAAATATAATCGTGGTAGCTTTTTACAGCGGCATTTAGAGGGGATTGTAACGTAAAACTGAAACTATCGACTGCCTATATGGATATTGAAAGTACCTATTTAATCATAATCATCTCATTTCTTTAACCCTTTTCTAGGCATAGTGCATATCGCGGCCACATAAAATGTACACAAATATTCGACCTTGCTTTATTTTACATGATACAAAATTAAAGTCGTTAAAAAATTATATATAATAAATTATATATAAGGGTCTAGCAGGCTATACGTTCGTAAATGTTTTTTTTTTTGACATGACGCACCATGATTTTTCAAAATGTTTTTAAATGTATACGTAGTTGACAATTGTGGCTTATTAAGTATTTTTTTTGAAACTTAGTTGTGTCTCCGCGTGAAGTGGCAAAAAATGAAGCGAAAAAAAACTACATTTTTTTTTCATCCAAGTTCAAGGATATGAATGTTTGTAAAAATATGCATTATGAACCCCATTTTATGCTCCTTAATTCTGAATTTATTTGGTTACTCTCGCTTGCTTGGTTTAGCTAAAATAACAGTTTAAAAATTACATGACATTTTCGTGAATAAGTCTGAAACAAAAGAAGATCGAAGGCTGATATTACGCATACAGTGTTCTTAGGTCCTGGCACTACTGCACCTCAAATTACAACCAAATCCCTTGCGGGGGCCACTCTTGTTAGCTTAGCCTGCCAGACCCTTTGTTTTTAAAATAGTCTCTCATGAGTAAACAATATAAAACTATGATTCATTTTGTGGTACCGTACCTACCCATCTAAATTCGCAGGGCTTGGAAAAGGGTTAATTGTCTGTTAGTCTATGACCCGTCTTCTCAGATATGCGTAAAGGTAGGTATCAAGTTGAAATTAATATCAAAATGAAGAGTAAGTAAGGTCTGCAATCCCGTGAATCAAAACCTATACGGTAGGTACTTAAGTGTTTACTTCCTATTGAGACGGAAATGGATTCCCCCAGAATTGCTTAATATGTCGGGTGACATCTGGGTAAGGTACAGTCGCCACCAGATATATTTCGAGCGGGCAAACTGGGCAAAAATATCGGCACATGCACTATTATTTAAGGTTCATTTAAGGGGCTACCCGAGGTTTTCATCGATTTTTGACAAGTTTTGAATCGTATCTCCTACTTTTGTACTACAGATAGTTTTATAAGTTAAACGGCTATCGGTTCTTCAATCTTTTATCTCCATTTTTACCTACCGGATTTTGAAAAAAAAATGAATACTTTTATTTTGTGTGATTTTTTTAAACATTGTCAAAAAAACACATATTCCGTCTCTATTGACGTGAAAGATCTAACATACACGAAATTTACATATTTGAGTTCGTCTTTGACGTTTCTAAAAACGTGTCTCTAGGGTTTTTATTTGAAACTAATTAACACAAAAGTTATGGCCAGAAAACCAGTTTTTTGGCCTAAAATTGTTCAACTTGGATGCCAAATATCTCGAAGACAATAAACTGTGAAGTAAATATGGGATACTATATTGCTTAAAGACGTTGTTGTTAATATAATAAGCTACAAAAACCCTGACCCGAGAACCAACATTCGTATTATTCATACAAATGTCTGAACCGGCTGGAAACCGAACCTAGGTCCTCAAGCTGCGTAGTCAAGTTCTTTAACCACTATAAGAATATCTATCTGATAATATGTCTATGTAATAAGTAATTTTAGATATACTTAACCCACAAATGTACCCACTATCGCATAGTATCAATCAAGTTGAATAAGTCCCACCTATTTCTCATATTATTATTATTATTTTTTTTCTTTTATATTACTCGTAATATACATATAAACGTAAATTAGGATAGGTTAGTTGTATAAATAAGTTTTGCACAGTATTTATATAAGGAAGTGTTTTGAGTGTTTCATTTCGCCAACAAACTGTCATGCAGTTTGGCGAAAATTGTGTTCATGTATACACTGAGTAATTGTTAAAAATTAATTAAAAAAAAAAACTAAGGAATTCAGATCGAAGGTCATTGGGGCATGGATCCCCTTAGGGGTCATGTTTGGATAATAATATGTTTGATCACCTTGTCTGCTCTGAAATATCTGATGGCGAAAGTACTTAACATTTAAAAGTTATATTCACGCTTTAACTATGCTTAGAGAGAAACATAGAGGAATTACCACTAGAGAGAAAATGTCATCTTAATAATATTCATAACTAGCTTTTGCCCGCGGCTTCACCCGCGTGGAATTCGGTTATCGCGCTGTTCCCTCGGGAACTGTGCATTTTTCCGGGATAAAAAGTCTATGTCACTCTCAGGCCCATAAACTATCTCTATGCCAAAAATCACGTTGATCCGTCCCTCCGTTTCGACGTGAAAGACGGACAAACATACATACAAACACACACACTCGCATTCCTTTATAATATTATAGTATGGATAGTGTCAAGACACGTACAGTGTAGGTTTTTGCCCATGTCACATAACAGCCTTCTCGTATACCTGCAACCTATGAGGTATGCCGTAGATAGCTGGAAAGACTTATAGCGGCCATAACAAAACTTTAAAGTTCCGTCTTTGTCATTTCAGCTACGGAACCCTAGCTAGTGCTGTTTAATTGACAAATCAGTAACGCAAAACTAAAACTGACCTTTCCAAACAAAAAGTTGGAAAACCCCGACTTTGTTACTTCAAAGTTCAATATCTCAAAAACGGCTTAATCGGTTCGCTAGAAAACTTTCTTTCAAATAAAAAAACCGCATTCAAATCGGTCCACCCCCGTTTATGGAGTACGGTGCCACAGACAGACAGACAGATAGACACACATAGCGGTCAAACGTATAACACCTCTTTTTGCGTCGGGGGTTAAAAAAAACAGTAAGAAAGAAGCCCATCACTCGTCATATCATACTGCTCTATTGGTTAGTTTCTTGGAAAAAACCACAGCAGAATAAGTTAATCTTTAAAGCACTTTGGCTTTGTCAAAACACAGTCAGAACTGCCCAGTGGACCTAAATATTTCTTTCAGCGTGGGCGTTTGATAGCAGAATGTCACTTTCAGGACTTTGCGTAAAGGGTTATTGAAAAAAATATTATTCCCGAGAAATGAAAACAGTTTGCACTTTGCATGTTTGCGTTGATAAGGACCGCAAGACCGCAACTGCCACGATTCGATATGAATTGCGTGGGTTGATATTTTCTTTAGGATTACTTAAAGGGACCTAGTGATATAGGAATGTGGCTCTTTTCAGCAGTTAGATTTGTTTACATACTTATAGTCAGAAGGGTTACGCTAGGCTTGTTATATTATTTTTATAGAAGCTCATTTTTCTTTGTAGCGAATTTTTACATTGCGGTTTTTCGCGATCGCAAAGGACCATGGGCAACTTTGTATGGAAAGTGGAACGAAAACCAACAGAGCTGCGAGTTATGTCATTATAATTGAATAGGTCTTTACATACATTTTATAGGGCTCCGATTTGAAAGCTACGAGGAGTAACCCTAATACTTATATGTATTATAAATGCGAAAATTCGTGTGTGTGAATGTTTGTTACTCTTTCAGTTAAAACAGATGGACGCATTTAGATGAAATTTGGTACGTAGATAGCTGGACGTCTGCATTAACACATAGGCTATTTTTTATCCCGATATTCCCATGGGATAGGGATGAAATCTCGAAATAACAACCGTTGGGCTTGTCATGAAATTTGGCATGATTGTTTTTAATGAAACGTCAATGAAAACCACGATGTAAATTTCAGGAATCCCTACGGGAATTTTTGTTTGTTACTTCTTCACGCTAGAATGGCTGCTCGGATTTCGATGATATTTGGAATCATACACTACCTACCCTTATATCTCGATTTTCCCACGGGAATTTCGATTCAACTGCTGTATCTGATGATTTACGCGTGCGAAGTCACAGGTAAACACTACTCCTATATACATATAAGTATATCCTGGCACCAGTAGAAAGAAGGTGAGGAGCCGAGCCTGCCTTGCACGGTGTTGACTAGGGGAGCCCCATCTCAGGGCGACCAGTGGGCATCGCGGTACAGCCCGTTACGATTTTGTTTATTGTTTTCGTTCGATTTTTGTTTTGGTAATGGTATTTAATTTCTCACTCGTAACAGCACAAATGGCAGTAAGTAGTTTTATCGATACATTAACTTCCATGTTAACAAGCCGATACAACTTACCCAACCAAACTATAGGATACAATTATTGTTATGTGTTGGAGTATCTAAAGCAGCCATATTCAATGTTTATCTCTTTATGGCCATAAATGTATTTAATTGTAGCAATGGTACCTGCTGCGGGTCGCAGCATTGATTTAGTTATGATGAACAGCATTAAAGTTAAAACGGCCGAATCAGCTTCATTTTTAAGCTAGAATTTTGTATCCGCTGTCGATACTTTAAGGAGTTTGTGATTTAATTTCAAATAGGTATGTATGAACATTCTAAAGATTAGACCAATTTAAATAGTTCAGCAAAATGAGTTATGCTGTCTAGCATTACGAGTAGGTAACTGAACTGGAAACTCTAATTTTGTATGAAGTAAGGTAAAGAAATAGGTACTTAATGAAACAAAACTACTCAAGTGATCAAGAATATTATAATTTTACTCTTAAATTATCAAAATACATTACAAACTAAAATCGATTTTTATCAAAATAAAAATCTCTGTATAAATTCATAGAAATAAATACCAAATGTAACATGTTATTATGATTTCGCTGTGTGTAAATAAATTAATTATATACTATATTTACTCTAAAATCTCAACGACAATTTTTTTCTATGGTTTTTCCATCCTTTTAATAACGTCAAACATTTACTACACGAATACATGAAGCAAATATACTGTAATATTACTACGTACTATTCTCGATTCATAATACAAGTGATTCTATTTATATTTCAAATGTTCAACATCTAATTAATTGTGAAGCTGGATAAAATTATTCGAGTAATCTTAATCTAACTTTACGCTTAAATAGATTGTTCGCGCCAGAACCGCCATTTTGGTGAAATGACAGCAGATGTCATTCGCGTTTTTATGGCACTGGAATAGTTCAAGCAGCCAGTGTGTAACGTGCTCTAAAACCGGTATGATTTATAGGCCGGTTTTTGTATCAATAAAAATAATTAATTTGTTTGTGTGTGTTTAGTAAGCGTGGTTGGCTACGAAGAGTCCAGAGTCACCGCTCGCACCTGTCACTGATCCGGCGACGTACTTGCCCTGCGATGCCTGACCGTTAGCCTGAAAACAAAGAAAAAACAAATAAATACATAAAACTACAACATCTTATTAAAAAAATACGCAAAGATCTTACAAGATAGTAAAAACGCCTTTGCCGAAAACGTTCGAGTCAAATGTAAAACTGTTATTTTGTTTGCCACATCAAAAGAAAAATAACAGAGATAAATAACAACCCGAAACGGTTGATAACGCGATCATTTAGACGTTTTTCAAACAAATCAAAGTGACTGCATTGATTTTGTTTGTTATGTTGGGAAAACTGATAAGCCTGGTAAATTTATTCAGTTCGGTCAGTGACTTTTTAACACAAATCAGGGGGACTACTACGAAATTCGAACTTCGTATCTTGCCGTTTCAATGACGCTTGTACTATTTAATACGTGATTGAGATGGACGGTACGATACGAATTTCGTAGTAGCCCCTCAGGGTTCAGGACGATGTTCGTAATAGAACGCAGACATACTCAAACTGTATATTCTATTTGTTCTAACATGATTCAAATGACAGATGCCAAACTGACGGAACTAGAGTCCCTCCTACTGTTACGCAAACTATCGATACTTTTGCATGTACCTAGTGCTAAAAGTGGCAATAGCATTATTTGTTGGTTTAAACGTTACGCTATCGAACTGAAAGTCTTATTTGAATTTTAAAATATAATTTATTCAACACTTGGAGTGTCACTTTCCGACCCTGACGAACAATCTTGCAAATTAATAACAAGTTCGCTTATTTTACCGCTTTTATTTTTACCGATAACCCTCACCACTAGCAATTGCGGCCTATTGAAACAACATTGTAAGGGCGTTCATTAAAGAAATTAAGTTAATATAACACAGTGCCTACGCAGCAAATTTGAGTTTAAATATAAAAACAATCAGCAATTTTAATGTGATTTTATTTATATATCTCTGTTGGAAAAAATAAAAAAATTGTTATCGCCTCACAAAGTTAAATAATCATCATGTGTCATTTGAATCATCTTAGAACAAATAGAATATATACCTTGTCATCGCCCATCGTTCATTCATTGGATATTCTGACAGCTTTTACGCGTCAATCCAACATCAAAGATAGGAAGAAAAGAAAAGATATATTGCCATTGCGGCACTTCGTTGGTACCTACGTGGTACCTACTAACTACACATTCCTTGCCTAATCGAAGAAACTTTTCTTTTGAGTTTGAAACCCTCGGATCGCTGCACTCAGGAAGTGTCAAATAATGCGAACTAGGGTTTTATTGTAAAGTTATTGTATGACTAACCTCTCGTATGTCCACACATAGATATGTGCCAAATTTAACTATTTATATTTTAATCTGGAGTATGTACCTATGTATGTATGTAAATAAATAAATATAAAACAAAAGAGTACAAAGGCGAACTTACTTTTAACTTCTGACATACGAGAGGCTAATCTTCGATATTAGGTAGATTTTTCGAATATTCGTATGGACAGTCAACGTCATAAATAAGTGATCATTTCTGAAACCTTGTCGCTTTCAGTCGTTACACAATTTCGTATGGCTTTTCAAACATGACGTTAAAGTGACAAGGTACAAAAGCGATCACTTATTTATGACATTGACTGTACCTACATTTACGGCAGCAAGAGAAAATCATTTAATCTCTGTGTTTGCTTTTTGGTCACAAGTTGTCCTTTTGTATGTTCCATTATAAATATATATAATCTAAATAATTCAGTTACTTAATTTTTTTCTCATACTATACCTAGATCTGAGTGATATGAGAAGACTATTTAAACACTGGCCAGGCAAAGCTGTCAACGCATTTTTTACGAAACTTTAATCTGGTATCATTTTTGAGACTGTCAAAATTGACATATTGTAATTCTAGCCCGGCTTAGATAATTTTGATATTTCTGCTATAAGAAATAAATTAAATTAATTTTACTGCGAAAAAAAAACAAGTCTCGCCACTTAGAACCCTGCTCGTCGTGGACAGCTTTGGCTGGCCAGTGACTTCAAAAAGAACAAGGTTCTTAATTTGATTGCTTTTTTATATTTGTTACGTCAGAACTCCGTTATTTATGTCCCTACTTGAAAAATAAAACACCCATAAGGAGGCCCTTTGAAGTACTTACAGTTTTTTTGGTTGTTACGGGTATATTATATTACCAAAACTACAAATGAAAATGATGAACAGCGCTCTTATTGTATACAGTAAGAGTTAACACAAAACGAGCAGGTAAAAAAAGAAAACAGCTTGTAAATAATTTTATTTGTCTCTTTCATAAGCATAATAACATTAGTTATTAGAACATTCACAGGATGCAAGCAGGATTAGGGGATACTTCCGAGTTGATCTGTAGTTCCGTTAATAATCATTCGATGGTATCTATTGCTTATTATTTATCTTCAAATCTTACAGTTACTTGCAAACATAAATCCCCATAAACTCATAAACGAGTTTTGCCTTGTATCTGTTATTTTGAAATTTGCTTCAGATGAAAATAAAATCAAATTTAGTTAGATATTTCGGATTAACCCGAAAAACGACTAATTGAAATCGGCAGTGTCTTCATCAATGTCCACGTTGATGCTATCATGGGAAGCCTCTTTGGAGCTTTATTTTCAATTATTTAACCGGCTAGAAAACTTGGTTCCAGCTTCAAAATTTTATACAAACTAAAACTAGATTACCGGAGTAAGCCGACAGGCTTCAGATCAAATGGAAAGTATCAAAACAAAAGCAGTCTTCAATCATCAATTTGAAATCAACTTTTTGTATTTTAGGTACATCCAATAAAAAAAACTTTATTTCTTACTATTAAAAAATAAATTGATACACAGCATTGTGACAGTCATAAAACTTTTTAAATGCCAAATCCAGTGGCGGGAGAACGTCACGAATTCAAAATAAAGTAAAATATTTTTATAAACGTCGACTAGAAAACAAATTCATGATTCGATACATTTTCGCCTTAAAAATTTGTAAACAGCAAAAGGAATAAAAAATTCCGAATATAAGTAGACTTTAACACGTTAATAGGCATGTGCTTTGACGAAGTTAGATTTGCCAGCGGCCAAAGACGGTATAGAACCGGCAACGTATTTGGCAGAAGCGGCTTGACCGTTCGCCTAAAAAAAAATGGCAGACAAGTGACATTCCCAGTTCAAAAATAGAATCGTTTGTTCGTAATTTCAAATTGTGTTCCGTTAGAATTTTTACGTTATAATTAGTTAAATTAAGTGGTTTCGAAGATTTGATGGCAGACATCGGATCGGAGTAGCAGCGTCAGTGCAATGTGGGCAACGTGCGATAGGAATGAAAAAAAAAAAACAAAAATCTAAATTAGTATGAAATGCTGACACAATAAATGAATGACATGAATGGACCTTGTCGAAACAGCACTAACTAAGTGCATTATTGTATTTATTTCACGATTTCGTAGGTTGTCATTTTTTTTTTAAATGTAAGACATCAGTCGTAATCCATTCATATCCTTCACGCGTGAATATTATTCAACAAAATATCAAACGTGATTCCATGCACTACGACTGTAAAGGAAGACAATAGAGGGCTGTCGTTTATTATAGAATAGAATAGAAATGTTTATTCGCTTTTTCACAAAAATACATTAGTACTTATACAATTTAAACAAATAATAAAAATAAAAACAAGTTTTTGTGAAATCGCGAAGAAACACACACGAACACACGAAGTTTGTTATACTCAGTGCATGGAAACAAGTTCAGCGCATAGTTTTATTATTATTAGACAATATACTGACCGGCAAAAAATTTGGCCCTGAAATGTATGCAGGAATAAGTAATTTTTATGAAGCGTGGGCCAAATTTTGTGCCGCTGAGTATAGTTACGACAACAGCTAATGGAAACGACACAAAACGAACAAAAAGTGCCTACAAAAGAAACTCTCAATTTCAACAAGCAAAGAAAATGACTAATCTAAGACAAGTTTCAACTTTTTCAGTTGCGTTGTTCCACAAATTACTCTATGCATATAAGAACGCAACTAATTTTGACCTCTTTATACCAAAACTATGAAAGTTTCTTTCACGTAAGACTACACTAGAAGCTATAATGACACACAAAAGACATAAACAAAATGGGTAGTTACAGTCAGCAACAAAGATACAGCCAAAGTGCAAAAAATATGTATACACGACCTTACAGACAATAAAGTACTGTATACATGTTTTTGGCACTTAAAATGTTTGTATATTTTATTGCTACTGTACATAGTAAACTACAATTAAATTAATTTAATCATCGTACTCACCCTGTTAAATTAAATTAAATTTTAAATAACTTGGAGTTTAGAGGATTAATCATAAATCTTAAAATATAGGTATTATACCTAATTCTTCAGGTACTTAATATTTACATTAGTCCCAATTAATAACTACAAAAATCTCTCATTTCTTTTTTATTACGTTTTATGTATAAGAAAACAGACCACCACCACAATTTATTGAAGGCACTGTCCACAATAAACATAATGGGGAAGGGAGAAGGATAAGAAAATCTGTGATATCGAGCAAGTTTTTTAGGATTCTGTATAAAGACGATCAACCAGACCCTATTGTTAAATCTCCACTGTCTGTCTGTTCGTGCGTCACATTACACAAGCTTCAACTTTCGAAACCCTAAGGTAAAGACTTGAAATTACTGTGGCCGTTACAATAACAAAAATAAAGTTTAAGGGGGACTGTACAAAAACGAATTTTTATCGGTCAGATGGCACGGAATCTGATTCGTAGTTGGCTTTTGAAAGGAAATGCCACGAAAGAAGATGGATGTACAAAAATTCTACGTCAGTTTTAATAACTATTCTGTTTTAGATTTTTTTCCTTCTCCTCTAACCCTAGTGACCGAACACGCCGCCCTTAAGCAACCCCTGTTATCAAAATATTAGTGGTAAAGATTCCCAGCAGAATCTACTTCGTTTCTGAATTCTTACTCTCTTATTTTAGTAACTCATTTTATCGCGCTTAAGTAGTTTCTGTTTTCAGGATAGCAAATTAAGTTTACCCCTAATGCTCGCCCATTTGGATTTAGGAGCCGTTAGCTAGTGACTTTCCAAAGTAGACAGTCCAGCATCCATATTAACCTAGAACTCAGCACTTTTCCTATGTGCAAGGAAGATTGAAGAAGATCAAAAAGATACCAAAGTACTATCTCCAATACTCAAATTTCGCTTGAATAGCATCTTTAGGAGAACGCTGGAGGATTTTGTTCACATGGAGCACGCCTTTTAGCTCACAAACGCCCGTAATTGTCCTAATCTCTGTCACTCTAGTAGTATAAACACGCTTGCATCAACTGTATTAAAAAAGGGGGAAGAGATCCCTTACTTCACAACCGTATACTCTAAAGGGTAAAACCCCCCTTCTTTATCCTCGTAGCAACCCATGTTAGTATACATACTTCAACAGCTCCTGTGGTCCAGGAAGCACAATCTCGGGTGTCATCCCAATTCCATAAAGCATGCTTTTTTAATCCCTTGTTTTAAAAGGAGGAGAAAACGATCTTATATACCACAACCGCTTTACCACCCCACACGTACTATTATTACCTCCTAGTAAGGTAAGCCACGTTAGCTCCTCTCAGTAGCTTCTGCAGTCTAGGGAGCAAATTTTCGTGTTTTCCAACCCAGGCTCTTAGTGTACAATGGCCAATCGATGTGGCCAGCGATCTTCGTACGTTAATTATACCTAGTGCCATTAGACGCGTGATTTTGTCAAAATTAGACATTAATGACATTGTATTAAGAACCACGGCACGCGTCATCGTGAATGACTACCTATACTCAATATTTATGACACCCTAGATTTGTACCAATGAGGGCTATCGTTTTTTGTCTCACTAGATGGCGCACTGTTGAGTGAGGTTTTTAAGTGTGGCTTTCAGAGTCGGTTATTACGGGCGTTAAAACAAAGTTTAGATTAAAATCATAGTTAAAACACTTTAAAACCGTACCATAAAAATATCCAGCAATCGCAGTGTTGCTTAGTCCCGTTTTGTTCGGAAAAAAAGGGAGGACAAAAGTTTCCGAAAGACAAAACTGTCTCAAAACACAGACATTCATTGCCCCGTAATGCATAATTGCCATAATTAATTTCAGGTTATGCAAAATATTCACAAAAAAAATCTTATTGTAAATAAACCCGCGTAGCTCACCCAAAAACCATGAGATTTGACATTTCGGAGACCTCACGCTACACTAGCGCCTCTAGCGGCGAATTCATTCGCGATAGCCCTCATTGTCTTAGTAAGCAAAAGGAGAAAGGATCCCATAATATCCCACAACAATTTCTGCTACACCTCCGCACACTCATAGACTCCTGGTAACCCACCTTAGCGCGTTTCAGCAGCTCCTGCTGTCCAGGAAGCACGTTCTCAGTCTTGCCAGCCCAGGCCCTCAGCACGGAGGCCTGGAGGGCACGTCCGTAGCTGAAGGTGAGGGCCCAGGGCCGCTTCAGATCGACGGTGTTGATGGCGTTCAGGTTGACGGAAGCCTCTTCCTCGGACTGGCCGCCGGAAAGGAATGTGACGCCTGGAAGGTAGAAAAGGGGGATAAGTATTGTATTTTCCATGTACTGAATGCACGGGCTGCCCACATGATGTTGTATTTCATATTTTGATGTTAATTAAAGAAAAAAAGCTATTTGGGGAGTGAAAAGAGTTTATTTTAAAAATAGTTTTAATACTCCCTCTGAAGTACATTCAGTCTTTTAAGTACTTTGAACACTTCTAACATCAGAATAAAAAAAAATGTCACAATAAAACAAAAAATTACACTGCAATAAGAGTAAACGAAGTCACCAGTTTGGTGGATCCTCAAAATGAATAATTATTAGCTAGAATAAATCAATTCCCACGGAGAAGGAAACTAGCCCATATTTTATTCTTTCAATAGGGGGGGGGGGGGGGGGGCCGTAGTCATGAAGTAGTCTTGAATGTAACTGTTTTGGATTATTACCGGGAACGGCAGCAGGCACGGTCCTCAACAGAGCGGTGACGGTGGCGCGGCCGATGTCCATCGGGGTGTAAGTCTTCTTGCACGCCTGACCAGCGGTTACCTGGTACGGAAAGGTACTGTCAGTTTACTATCATTCACAACCCGTATGAAAAACAAAGGCTCATTCAAAATATCTGTGGAAATTATAGAGCTAATTGTAGTGAGGGGTAGGCTTTAAAAGAGATGTCTCTTCAAAAGCGATAGAGAAAAGCACGTCAGAATATTTGTAGTTGTAGGAGTATGTTTTTTAGACACTATTATTCTTATCGAAAATACAAACTGAGACATGGATGCACAGAAAAACCAGAAAAAGAGACCAGCGCTGGGAATCGAACCCAGGTCCTCAGCAATCCGTGCTGCGTGCTATAACCCCTACACCACCGCTGGACAGGAATCTAGACACGAATTTTTCCTATGCATACATATCTCAGGTTGCTTATTTCTACTACGCTACTTATGCAGCAGCACTAGCGACATCTATGTTCCGCTCTCATCGAGAGACGTCACACTCTTTCGGAACCAACCGCTCACCCAGACAAGAGATGTCGCTACTAAGCAATCAAATTATGATTGGTTTTTTGGAGTATTTTTGTATTTTTTTATTTCAACTCCAAATTTGTTACTTTTACGGTTATCCCGTGAATACCCGTAAAAGTAACAAATTTGGAGTTGAAATAAAAAATACAAAAAGACTCCAAAAAACCAATCATACTATTATTCTTGCTTGTCTATTATTATATTATTTTTTTCGCCTTTCAACTAGGCAAAGGATACTGGCCCATGCATAAATATTATAACGTTTTGACTTAAGCTCCAGCTCAATAACATACGCGATGTCGAATATCAGTTTATGTTGGAGATGGAGACGTACGTCATCATCATCGATCATTCGCCGAAAGACATCCACTGCTATGCATAGGAGTCCCCCCAAGAACACCTCAATGATCGGCCCTGAGCCGCCCGCATCCATCAGACTCCTGCACACCATGTCATTAGTCCACTTTGTGGACGGCCTACCCATGCTGCCTTTTCGGTAGGTAGTCGCCCAGAAAGCCCCATCAGTTCTTCGAGCAGAAATCCGGCTGACCGTCATGAAATGGGAACTTTTTAGGAGGAGACTTATGTTCAGCAATAGACATACTGGGCTTGAAAAAGATGACCAAGGTAGCATAAAACGGAACTTACCATATTGGGCTTGAGGAGGGTTCCCTCGAGGTAGACGTGGTGGTCACTCAGAGCCTTGTAGACGGCAGCCAGCACCACCTCTGTGACTTTCTGGGCGCGGTCCAAGTCGTGCTCGCCTGGAGGTTAGTGATAAACGTGATAATACGACTGCATAAAGAAGTTAAGAAGAAGTAAGTAAGAAGTCTGAGTATATTAGGAAACTTTCTATACTTGGAGATATGCGTGCTTTAAGTTTCGGAACTAACATTTACCAGGAATTATCATCATCATCATATCAGCCGTAAGACGTCCATATTTGGACCCACGCCTCACCCATAGACCTCCAGTTGTTTCGGTTGGAAGCGACCTGCATCACCAGGAATAAAAGTTGAATTAACGTTTGTGATGGACTTAAATGATCTAATTCTCACTCGCTTCTCATTGCGATATTGATATGAAACTAATGACGCGTAGTTCTGATGACAATACAATATGGTAATATCGAGCTGATCTGACGATGAAGCATGCAGCTAGGTACGGGAACTCCAAAACAGAACAACATAACCTGGCCGTTTTGCATTGAAATTAGGGTTTTGACTCAGGCGATATATCGCTAGATGGCGTTAGTATCGTGAGGTCCATTTGACGTTTGCTCGTGATTGGTTAAATAACTAAATGAGCCAATCGCAAACAAACGTCAAACGCACCTCACGATACTAACGCCATCTAGCGATATTTCGCCTCTGTGAAAACCCTCATTGAGGCAAACGATAGAAAACCATTTTAATCACGTGTTTTTCTACATCACTGTACCAGGGTAACATAACAGACTCGCAGTTCAACTCACCGTCAGGCAGCACTTCGGGCTCAACAATGGGCACGATGCGCTGGCTCTGGCAGATGGAAGCGTAGCGAGCCAACACCGTGGCATTCTCCTGGATAGCCTGGTAAGAGGGCGTGTTGCGGCCAATCTTCAACACGCAACGCCACTTGGCGAAGTGGCAGCCGTCCTTCTTGTACTGAGCGCAACGCTGGGCCAAGTCGTCGAGACCTGAAAGAGTATTCCATGAATATCTTTTTGGTTCGTATTTGATGTTATAGAACAGTGGTAGACCAACCGCGGCCTGTGACTGTTTCATAACTTCTGTTTCATAAATTAAAGTCTTCTATAGCTACCTACATAAACAAATATGAGAGCAATTGAGAACAGTAAATGAAAATAAAATGTTTTCGAATTTTTAATTTCACAAATACCAATTATCAAAATATAATGACTAAGTGCGGCCCGCCTTTATTTTAATTTGCCACTATTGTAGCCCTTGCCTGCCAAAATGTAGCTGTTATAGAAAATGGAGGGTCCACAAACGATATTGCAAAAAAAATGTTCTGCTAACCGTAGATAGGTACAAGATAAGCAGAAGACGCAGAAGTTGCCACAAAAAAAAATAACGGATTGAGGTGAAATTTAGTGAACATTGCGTTAACTTTACAACATAAGAAACTTAGAAAAGTTAAACAGCTGCGCAAAGCCACTGTCACAGACAGACAGACACTAGCGTCAACCTTATAACACCCCCCTTTTTGCGTCGGGGGTTTCAGACCTATTGTAGGACTTTTTTTGTACATGGACCCCACTAACAAATTCTACATAGGATGCTAGTGAAAAATAATAAAGTAGGCAACCTAGAACGGTTGTTTTGAGAACAAAACGCGATCGTTAGATAATGGTAATTTGCCTGTCCTATTATCGGCTTAATGACAATACTGTACAGATTACGATAAACGAAATAGTTTATCCTTTGAGTATATCAATAAATGTTAACCGGTCGATAAAACCCACGATAAAATAAAGCCAACATAATTATATTCTTAAAACCTTTGAAAAGTATTTTTATTACATCATTGCAATAGTAACGTTTATGATTGTGAAAACAGTACGTTATTGTTATAATTATACTGCATTATGTTATGTATGCTTCGATCAAAATAAGTTAATTTCTGTAATAACTGGTTTATGAACCGCTGCCATGTTTCTTGAGGACGACAGGAAATTATTTTCATTAAAGGACTGAACAATAATGTACTTTGGTATTTCCCGTGACACAGGTGTTATACAATATCTTGAATTTAAACTGTTGATATTAGGTCGTATTGCCTAAAGCGCTGACGTTCGCAATCGTAATCACCATCTTTTACTACCCTAGACTCAGGGCAGCCTATACCGTGTGACAGAAAGACGTGGTAAATGCGATTGTGCTTCCGAGGGCGTTAGACAGACAGGTCTCGGATTATCCCCTTAGCAATTTGAGATTTAAACAACACCTGAACAGTCATTGCAAAATACATAATTATTATTGATTGGTACCATATAAATTATGTAATACCGGACAAAGCAGTAATAGGAGAACAGGAGCAGATAAGATTCTATTGCACAAGACTTGAAAACAAAAAAACAAACAATTGTTATCAGACCCACTAAAAGAATGTTTTTGTAAACAACAAATAGTATTCTTAAAGGTAAACTTTGTGAGCTTGTAATAAGATTTATTTTACCAAGTTCATTATAACAAATTACAAATATAAATCACAGATATTATCATATTGGACTTTGACATTGTAATCTTTTGTAGATAGTTCAGTCGAGCCCCTCAAAAATCTAAACTAAAAAACACCTACTCAGTGACGTAACATTTCGACATGGTGACTAAAATCCGTGTAAAATTACTTTGATTTAATTCATGAAAACCAACAAAAAAACATGTTTACCATTTTTATGTATAGGTGTATAGGTATACATAAAGATCGTAAACATGTTTTCTCAAAGTTGCGTCAGCTTTCAATATGTTTTTGTAACTTAACGAAATTAATGTAAAATCATCAAATTTTAATCTCACGGCATTTTTGCTAAACCAAGTCAATTATAATAATCATAACAAGATTGCGCTAGTTTTTGCTGAAAAAAGTAGTGTGCAAAGTATTTGGCTACTTTGTACAATGCGATCTGTACCAGAAGACCGTGACTTTGACTTTGAAGTAGTATTAGTATAGATTGATTATCACTTCAATTTAAAGAATTTGTGTTGTTTATGAAACGACGGGAGAAATTCCCATTCCTAACCACGTGCCTAAGTTGTTTATCACATTAAGGGGCTGTTTCACCATCCATTGATTAGTGTTAACTGGCGGTTAGGTGTGATGCCGTCTCTCTATTTGTTTTTTTCGAATAGACGGAGACGGCATCACATTGAACCGTCGGTTAACGCTAATCAATGGATGGTGAAACAGCCCCTAAATCTACCACCATTACATAAGTAATAAGATGTCCAAATTTAGCATCTGCCAGAATAAAGAAAGAATGCAACCTTAAAATAAATCGGTGATCAGTCAAGGTGACTTTCACAATAATAGTCAATTTCAACGTTCTAGTATAACAATGTCAGGACGAAGATAATCTAAAGGTCGCGACGATTTCACACGGGAATGACCTTTTATGACCTTGTAATGTCCTTGAAACATGAACAGACAAAATATTAGGTGAAAATGTCTGGGGTTAAATAAAATGTGTTGAGAAACAGTGAAATTGTTACGAAATTATATTAGGAAGAAGTACTAACGTAACTAAAATAAATACTTGTGGTGTACTTGTGGCTCTGTGTTTTCTAATAGGGTTTCACACACAGACTAAAGAGAGCTACACCCACAATCAATAGAATAACACAACAATGGAGGAAATGATGGTTCCTTTCCCCCATACATTTTACCTACCTACTTTGGCTACCATAACATTTTAGAAGCTTGTCTTGGGAGCACTCATCCTCAGAGCCAATTGAAGGACAACCTTGATGGAGGGAATGATGCTTCCTTTCTCCAAGATGCTCACTAAAGCTTTATACAATGTACCAGGCTACCATAACATTCTAGAAGCTTACCCTGGGTGGTGCACTCATCCTCAGAGCCGAAGAGCGGGACGACACCTTTGTCGACCTTGATGCCGGGAATGATGCCTCGCTTCTCCAAAAGTCCAACCAGGGGAGTGCCGTCGTCAGCCTTTTGGTATAGAGTCTCGTGGAAGAGGATTACTCCAGAGATGTTCTCGGAGATGGCCTGGGGAGAAAGAACCAAGTGTTTTGTAACTTTACATAAGTGAAACTAAAGATAAAATATAATCCTCCTTCAGACAGTTGGATAAAAAGACTATATCAAAGGTAATCCAATAAATAAAAATCAAGTGGCGAATGTATACAAGCTCTTCTATCACAACAGAGCAGCTGCGCCTGTTTGGATAATTATTTTTTGTTTTGTTTGTAATTATTAGGACAATGTTTTGTATGAAAGATGTACGAAAATTTGTACATAAAATTTTAAATCTCTATAATAAAAAAATATTGACTCACTGACTGTACCTACTGTATGGTGGTGTAGAGTTCAATAAATAATATTTGTATTGGATTGATTGAGTGAGTGAGTGAGGCATAAAAGAGAGAGAGAGAGTTAAAAATATTGTCAGATTTGTTGTTGTTCAATATATTTGTTTTATCTACCTATTACATTATTTTATTTTATTTTTGAGTCTCAAATAAATGTTTTTCATTTCATTTTTCATTTCATTTCATTTCATATAGGTATGTAAATAGGTGTTACTGAAAGATTAACTGGAAGAGATACCATTATGAAATAAGATGGTCTTTGTACACCGTTTCCCAACATAACCTGTTAAATTTATTCATTTCATCCACAATAAAGAGTTGTACATAATACACATACACCAGAAAAAAACAATTTTTGGTCGAATTTATTTGATTGTTATTCTGTTTTGTTAAGTGATCAAACTGTAATGTGAAAATTTCGTCTCATTTTTTTCACTTGTGTGAAGCCAGTGGCAATGAAATAATTTTATTTTTAATTAAAAAAAATTGAGATTCTTTATACTAGTATTTTCCCCCATTCAAAAATAATAACCTAACATGGTAAAGTCTCGCATCATGAGCCTCAAGTCAAGATTACTTAGTGACAAGCAATCAGAGCTCATTGAAAGTCTAAATTAATTCGACCTTGGCATTACCTTAGCAAATAAGAATTCATGGGAATGGGCGGGTATTAGAAATTTGGACATTTGATTGATAAAATTATTTTCTACAATAACACAGTAAATAATATCAAAGAATTTTAAAATTAAAACTACACAATTAATAGTAAATTACTTCACTTGAATTGACACTCGTAAAACAAGATGCTTGATAAAAATTAAAAGTATAGATAATCCTTAAATTTGAACCAACTTAAAAAAAAAGGAGATCTCAATTTAGTTGTTTTTTTATGTTACAAGTACTTACCTCAGAACTAGAGTCATTTATGAACCGATTTAGAATAATAGTTTTCATTGGCAGGGTACAATTACTAACATGTACAAGCACTCATGATCACAACACTAGTAGGAAAAACTTCCCCACTGAAGTACATGACCATTTTGGCCATGAAGAAATACAATGTTTTATATTTTTGTAACAGTTTTGCCCAGCTCACATTACGATGGGTTGTGGAAGAACAATCTAGAACTTGTGGACTTACCGGGTCAGTGCTGAAGAGCAGCTGACGGTATTTGCGGCGGTTCTCCTCAGTGTTCTCGACTCCAATGTCCTGGAGACGCTTGCCCATGGTACCTGGTGAAAAGAAAGGTATTTTGAATTTACTATTCAAACCAGAATATCTATATTGGTTACTACTTAGTTAAAGTATTATTTTGTTTTTTATTCGCATTGGCAGATATTTTGAAAGCTTAATGCATTTTTGACTGAATTCTAATACATTATATCACATTCACATAATACAAATATATTAGTCTGTTCATATTAATTACCCTTTGACCGCCAAGGTCGGTAAAACACGACAGGTGAAAAAAGGGCCATAGTGGCCATGTCGGCATTTTGTGGCGCATATGGAACGATTTTCAGAATATTTTTTTTCTCTGCCGTGGCCGACCGTGGCAGTTAAAATGTTAATATCGGAGTCATTGATTGTCTGGAAGAGATCGCTTTTTAGTGATAAGACTGCCTATTGTCTACCTGAATTTTATATTTTTGTAATGTCACTGTACTGCTTTTAGTGATCAAGTATATTATTTGTACCACCTATTTGTGCCATATAGTATTTGGGAACAGTCATACAATAATTTCATTCAAAATTCATTCATGCATAATTTTCAGATCACATAGGCCTTTGCCATTTGGCACACAGAAACGGACACTTAATTCTGTTACAGCTGTTATATTCTACTAGCATGTATTACTTAAATTTTAAGCTTAATAATTAAATAAATTACCAGTGGACTCATCAGCAGCGAGGATGCCCTTGCCAGGGGCCACGATGGCCTGGGCAATTTTACGGAGCTCCTCCTGAAGCTCAGGGGTCGGGTATTGGAAGTATGTGCTCATGGTGGCTGTAACAACAATTTATGATTAACTTTTTTTGAGTTGGTGCGAGTATATTACACAAGAAGGCTGCAGTAGAATCATTCATCACTCAAAATAGGCTCAGAGTTGTAGTCTCTAAAAACAGCTTGCTACTACTTAATCTAAAAATCTTGGTGTCACTAACAAAATCTATAGACCATAATGATATCTGAAATAAATATTTACTTAATTTAAGTTATTTTATTTTAATTTAAAATCAATGGCCAGTCACAGACCTACAGATTGTTCAGTTCTACCTAGAACAGAATAGAAAAGAATTGAAACCGGAAGGCAAGAATGCATTATAAAATGTATCCTCCACATACAGACCTACTATTTGTGGGTGTGCATGAATGCCCAGTCAGCAAGCAATTTATAGTTTTGCCAATTAGGAAGGTCTGGTTGGTCAGCGAGAGTGATAATGAACCTTAATTCTACAGTTGCTTGCAATATATCAAGGTAGGAAATAATAGGGAGAATGTGGTAGTAAAGTCCAGGGAGACCTGGAGAAGCCAAAATTCTAAAGCTACGCTTTGTCCTTTTACTATACTTTACGCTTGAATGGTTTAGAATCGGCACTGGTACGTTACCAATAGGTACTTTGTTTATCTAATAGTATGTCAAGAGTGTCTATATAGAAGTATACCTTTGGTTCCAAAGCCAGGCTTCCATCCTGACTCAGGAGGGCCCTTCTTTCCCTTTCCTTTAGGAGCCATTATTCACGAAAAAATACCTATCTAAATTAATAAAAGGGAAATCCTACACTCGACATTGTTTGTAAACTTTTCAAAAAAACATACCTCACCGATAATACACTTCAAGCTGACGCTTCCTGCACTCTTTTGTTTATTTTTCGAGTTTCGAAATTATTAAATCAATCAACAAGCTGAAGTTGTCAGTTATTGTCAATTCAATCAAACTGAAACTGACAGTGATGAGAGGGTCAAAATGACGTGACGTTGACATTTTGATTTTTTTGTATTTGTTTTTTTTAGGGTTATAATTATTGTCTCGATTATGAATAAGCCTAATCGATTTTTCCTCAATTTTTGAAAGTCGTAAATTAAATTTACAATATTTACCATTTTTGATAAAAAAAATCTAGAATGTCAAATTAATCAATTTCTCAATTATTAATTTTATTATCTTTATTTGGCAATGTGGGTAAGCGAGTTGGCTAAATTGTGTGTTACTTAAACAGTACCTACCTAAACGTAGTGTAAAATAATTAGCAAATTATTTCCTGTTTTTACAAAGCTTTTTAAAGTAAGAAGCATGCTTGAAACTACTGAATTTCTATTTTAACGCAAGATCTAAATTTATTAAAAGGTGACCTTCAAAGGTCACTGAAAGCGCGACGTCACAGGCGTGTTTCCAGTTTTCTATAAGTACCAACTATATAATAGTCTGTATTTGTAGCTGTAGCTAAAACAATCCTGCATTCAATATAGGCACTATGAAAATACGATGCATTTGATTATGAAAATTAAATACATTTCCACCTACACCAGAGGCAATAACCTGCAGGCAATGCATTGCAAGTTTACTTTACGCTATGAAAGAAAGTGAACTTACTTAAATAGATTGGAAGAAATAGAAACTGGCGGATTATTAACGGTTGAAATTTAATACAACAAAATTAATTAAAACTACTGTTAAAACGTTATGTAATGTAACTAAGTAATTCGCTATGATGTTGTGTAATTAAGACTTATTACAAAATCTTAATAAGATCACTTTAATAACCTTCATATTGACTATTATACCAAAATAAAGAAAATTTGAGAACGTTATCGTTAGCCAGTCATAATAAATTCAGAGGTTGCTATAAGGTCAATTAAATTTTCTAAAAAATAAGTATGATTTCTAATAATAGTCGTAAACCTATAGGCCGAAGAATATAGTATTAGGATCTATAATTGTAATTGACTTACAGTTTTGATTTGGTTTTAGATAGAAAAACACGGACACTCCCGATCAGCTACGCGGCTACTACTGTCAAAATGTATGAAGAGGACACGAAGAAAGGTCATTTGAAGGTCCAATGATAACGTGACAGTTCGCAGCGAGTTTACACGTCGACTAAAGCGACATCTGCCCTCGTTAACATGAACTGCGTTGTGAAGGTAGGCATAGTCGTCAACGTACAAATACGTTAGAGATGGAGATGTTTCAAAACGAACCATCGTATAATAGTAATTTCGCGCTTTTAATACAGATGGCGCTGAAAACTAAAAATGGTGTACGAATTTTTTTGTAATTTCAAACTTTCATTATTATAAATACTTACATCACGTTACACGAAATATTACGAAAAACCTAAACCATACCTACCTAAAGCACCGTCATCAAACTTCTAACTTCAAAAATAGCTCACAATGCACATAACCTATACTAACACACCGCAAATCGAAAACTTTTTGTATTATCGTAAGTCACGGTCTCACGGTCACGACTACATTTTTCATATTTTTATCAATACGATGTACAAACCTGCGTAATGGTATTACGATTTTTCCAAATATTTGTCATAACAAAATACGGCGTCTAATCGACTCAATTATAATTCAAATCATGATTTTTAGTGAGCGTGCCCCATCACTAAATATATTTTTTAATCATAAAATTATTAACCAATGTCCAGTCTTTTCAGCCATAATTACCTACTTCCAAAAAGTTCATTTTAATTTAGTTCTACTATACTAGGTTAGGTTTTAGGTTTTACTGTAGGTTTAAATATCCTATCTACTTATAAAACAAATTAATTACCTACTAACCAATACACGGGTAGGTACAAGGATGGTTCCTACCTAGCCTAGCATTGACAAGTTTATTATAAAAAAAAAAAAAGAATCGGAATTTTTGTATAACTTTTCACATTAGATAATGATTATTACTCTTATACTTATCTCATGTTGTGTCGTCGGTTAGGTTATCAAGCCATTTATTATTAAACAACACTACAGCGGGAGTTATTATTAAATAAAATAGATACAATTTAATAATAGGTACCTATATTAGGTATCTATCTACCTTTAAGTAGATACTTATACTTACCTATGTTGGTATTTAGTTGCCACCTGTTCCTGTTGATGTTGATTAACTTTAGTAGTATCTTAAGTGAAGTTGAATCATTTCAACACAAAATTGAAGTGGAAATTGAGGGCGATGTACCTATCATTTTGGTACTAAATGTTCCCTGTTGTTTTAACTTTGTGGTTTGATGAGACTGAACAATAGCAACTCGAGTGTTGTACCTATTAGTTTTCAGTGGATGCACAGAAGTGTCTTTAGGCATACACTGTACAAGGGTGGGATTGGCAAAGTTTTGGTGGGATGAGATTTTTTTCTCAGCTTGAATGATAAGAATGAAATAATTAGACATAAATACTCCCTAGGCATAAAAGTGAAGTACCTATGTGATGAGTGTTTAAAATTGGGACACGAAAAATTTTCGACGTCTGAAACTTTACGTGGTGGCGTAAAAACGGACGGGCCTGTAATATCGGCGCTATTTGCCCCCAGCGTAGAGTTTATTACATGGAACTATCCGATTTTATTTTTTTCATCGGACACAAAACAGTATATTTTTTATCGAGGGACTAAAATAAGCCAATTTATACCCGAGGTGGTTTGCCACCCGAGCTTTAGCGAGGGTGTCTATTTATCCGAGGGTTTATATTGACTTTTAGTCTCGAGGTGACAACTCTATTTTTCACTTCGAGTGCGAAAAAAAAAGTCATTTCTGTGAATGAATTAATGCGTTTCCTAGGTTAGATTAACACTCATAGATTTTTAAATAAATCTTTCTAGATTTCGGCGGTAAAAAATTATCAATTATGTCTTTTGCTCGACATCATAACTTTCACTATCACTTGACGAAATTGTGAGAATAATCAATTTATTTTAATCGCTTATGATTTACGCTCTAAAACAATTTCAAAGTTTTCGTGGTAAGTATTTTTTTTTTCAACCAATACAGATATAACAAAATCGCATCGGCGAAATGGTCCATACACAAACTGGAATAAATAGAATGGCGAAACCTTCTTTGCGGAAAAAGCATAGAACTAAGACCACGTAGACTAAGAACGTAAAATTTTCGTCATGAAAATGGTCCACACACAATCTTATTTTATGCCAAAAACTAAGCAAGTACTGGCTGTTTGAGTTTATCTAAGTCACTCGAAGTAAATTAAAAGATTACTTTTACTGCCTAGGGACAAAAGTAGGTAGGTACCTACTCACTTTACTCCCGCCTCGTAAGGCTATATTGACCTACTTTTTGAGCATGAGAAGTGAAAAAAGTATTAAAAGACCTTGTCTGTTAGTTCTGGCCTCGGGGCACTGTAGAGCTGGCGGTTATCTCGCGCAAAGAATGCGGCGAGGAATGACGATGCCAGTGACGGCTGAAAAAATATGTTTGTACCTACTTAATGTAATTTGATTATAAATATTAAATGTTACCCCCTGACAAGCATATTAGTAAAAAATAAATGACATTGCGCTATCATCGATTAGATCATCACGATCGGTGGGAAAGTACTGAAAAGGTTCAGAGATCTGCGATTATATTTATTGTGTATTTTAGGTCAGTGGGCAGTCTAGGCAGGTACCTATTTGCGTACTCTGAACTCGGACGAATAAATATTGTATGTTTATATTTTCTATACCCATCTGATGAGTATTCCTTCAGAAGAGTACCTATGTCACTCACTGTCTAGTTGTACGCACCCTTTCTGTTTACCCATATGCCTTTGTAACTCAGATGTAACCCCTTTGAAAAACAATGTACTTAAGTAGTTACTTATTACCTTCTTATAATACTTAATTAGCCTTTCCCACAGTATCGCTTGTGTAAAGATTTGGCAATCAAGTTAAAAAAAATCTAAATTGACATTACTTGAAATTCTACTCCTAGCGCCATCTAGTGAACAACAATAGAAACTTCGATAGCGCGATGTAGAACATGGTCGGAGTTTCTATTGTTGTTCACTAGATGGCGCTAGGAGTAGCTCCAAAAGTATGTCTTCATTGAAGTCCTGTGACGTAATTTCCCACCTGTAAGGAATAAGATTGATATTATATCAATATTGAAGACATAAACTGGAATAGGAACTTATTTATCGTTATAATGTTCCATAGTTACGAACAAAGAGACAAACTAAAATTTACTCTTTTACTGTGTCATATTAGGAAAGATAAAGTTTACTATGTTATCTTAATTCCTTAAACACGCTGTACAATCATACATATGTAGTATCACAATCTTCTGTAATTTATTGTAGGGGCTCAGTTTGCCTTTTCACAACACGGACTGCAGGTGACTATTTTGTTTATTATTTTATTTGTTTAAATAATTTAGTTTCTGGAACTAGTACAGTGACGCCCAGCTGACGACTAGAAGTGGACTTTTCATACAACTTTTCATGGAAAGAGGGTCCCGTTATCTATTTTTGCTCGTTAGTGTATCTGTCGGCGGCCGATCGTAAAATCTGCCTGATCACGCAATTTCTAGGCATATCGTGAAATGCCGCCATTTCATGATATGCCTAAAAGTTGGCCAGGCATATCACGATGTGCCTGTGAAACAATACGGCAGATCGATTAGAGCAACGTATTCGTCGATATTCCTAGCTCTATACCGGGCACATCGTGATAATGCCTAAAAAAAGAAAAATTTAGGTACGACGAGCGAAGCGAGGAGTGTTAGTATGAATTGTGACCACAGCGCACGAGCCGAGCGAGCGAAGCGAGCGTGCCGCGGCAGCGGCCGGCGATGTGCCAGAACCGATATGGCGGCGTTTCATGATATGCCTAGGAATTTCATGATCTGCCTAAACGTCACTAGGCAAATTGTTAAACGGTGAGTTTTGTTTCAACGATATGGCGGATGTCCCTTAGCCAATTTATGAAATGGCGCCATTTCACGATATGCCTAGGAATTTCGTGATCTGGCGGATTTTACGATCGGCCGCCGACATATCGATAGTTATTACCGATGAAGAGGGGTCAAAGGTATTTTCGTATTATGTTAATAAGCACGGATCTAAATACTTTATAGGTACAATATAAAAGAAATATGCTGAAAGTTTTGTGAGCTCTCAGGGGAATTCAGGAAAATATATCATATTTAACATTTTAGAATGACGACGTACTTCTCTTACCCTGAGCCTGCACTCCAGGCGGAGCTGAAGAAGACCGCAGAAGCCATTGTGGTTCCTGGAAAAGGCATCCTCGCTGTTGATGAAGCTAATGGTACAACCCTTTTAATCCTACCAACGCGAAAGTTGTACCATCATATTAGCCGAAGAAAATCCACGGTTGGAGATGGGCATCCCCATAAACTGATAATAATAATATGCGAAAATTTGTGCGTATGTACAAGTATATCCTTTATACTGCAAAAATAGAGAAAAAACGATTGACAAACGTTGAGATACATATACAATGGCAAACTTATCCCTTTAAGGTATCTCTATTAGTCAACGTTTGAGTGGATGAGAGGAGCATTTAGTTAGGAACCGTGAAAACGTGAATTTTAGGGGCTGTTTCACCATCCATTGATTAGTCTTAACTGACGGTTAAATATGATGCCGTCTCCGTCTAATCGAACAAAACAAATAGAGACGGCATCACATTTAACCTTCGGTTAAGACTAATCAATGGATGGTGAAACAGCCCCTGAAAGTCAACTCAGAAGTAGTGCGTGCGTGTGTGTATTTGCACTAAAACGAAGTCACTACTTTAAAAAAAACCCGTAAGTACGAATACGCGTGAAAACTACCTAATACGACTCGAAATTTACCACTGTGCAGGAGAGCGATTTTAAGTTTAAAAAATGTCTTTCAGCGTAGAAGGCGTTTTCTACGACTACCTACCATCCTGAGTTTTTTCAATTTTTTCCAGCCACTTAAAAGTTGAGTATTTCGCAAACAAATCACTGAATCGAAAAATCGTCTTAGCAAATCCCTAATGGTTTTAAAATACCTATCCAACGATACCCCACACCACAAGGTTGGATGAGAAAAAAAAATCACCACCACTTTACGTCTATGGGAGGTTCCCTAAAAAAAATTGTTTTCGAGTTTTTTATTGTACCATTCGGCATAGTTAACATATATATATATCCGTGCAAAATTACAGCTTTCTAGCATTGATAGTCCCTGAGCAAAGCCGCGGACGGATGGACAGACAGATAGACAGACAGACAGACAGACATGGCGAAACTATAAGGGTTCCGTTTTTGCCATTTTGGTCCCGGAACCCTAAAAAACTAATAATAATTTCAGAGGGCATTGGCAAACTCCTTGCTGCAGTGGGCTTAGTAAACACAGAAAACAATAGACGGAGATACAGGCAACTTCTGTTTACAACCAAGGTAATTAATTCATAACAATAAGTGGGGAGTGGAATTCACCGACCATGTACGAGTATATATTGTACAGTCACCAACACCGATATCTGACAAGAAGCGTGCATAAATATCTGATACGGCTCCATTTCTAGGGCCGGAAAGACGTGTCAGATATTTTTGCACGTTCCGCTGTGGGAGATATTAATGCTGGTGGTATTATTAAGGTATTAGAGTTCATGTATCGATACTGTACAGTACATACATGTGTGTTCTAGTTCTATGAATACTGCAATCTGGCTTTGTAGGTACTACGAAGTTCACAATTACTCTCCTTGCAGTAGGGTAAAAATTGGAAATTCGTATTGTACCGTCTCGCTCACGCTAATAGTTTTTAATACGAGAGTGAGTGAGCCCGCAAGGAGAAATCGTTCAAGTTGCATTAGGTAGGAACATTGCGAGACCGTAACCGAGAGTTTTTTAGTGATCAATCGAACGCCGCAATGTAATGCGACTTGCACGACTTTTCTAGCAGAACAGGGCTTTAGTTCTCTGGGCAGCAAATGCTTTGCGGCTTAAAACTGCAATGAGCTTTAAAGAAAGAATTAAATGCTTTAGTATACAAAACAAGGGACATTTTCGCATCCGTAATACTTGTAAAATACCGCAGCCATCGACGCTCGCTCAACTATGCACCGCCGGTAAGGAAATGGCACGCCTAACCACAGAAAGGTTAGCATGCCCTGTAATCATGGGTTGGTAAATTAGGAACAGGTAGCCACAAAGCGAATTCCTATCATCATCATCATCATCATCAGCCTATGCTCGTCCACTGCTGGACATAGGCTCTCCCATGGCACGCCACTGAGCACGATCCTCGGCTACTCTCATCCAGCTCTTGCCAACCGCCCTGCGAAGATCATCGCTCCACCGAGTCTGAGGACGTCCTACGCTACGTTTGCCGATCCGTGGTCTCCACTCAAGAACTCGTCTACCCAACGGTTATCGGTTCTTCGGTTATATGGCCGGCCCATTGCCACTTCAGCGTGCTAATGCGGTGGGCAATGTCGATAACTTTAGTTCTCTGTCGGATCACTTCGTTACGAATTCTATCTTTCAGAGAAACGCCGAGCAAAGCCCTTACCATAGCACGTTGAGCAACTTTAAATTTGTGGACCAGCCCTAACGTGAGCGTCCATGTTACGGTACCGTATATCATGACGGGTAGGACGCACTGATTGAAGACTTTCGTCTTTAGATTCTATGGAATTAGGGATGTGAAGACTTGACGCAGTTTCCCATACGCTGCCCATCCCAACTGTATTCTCCTGTTGGCCTGCTAAACTATAACTATAATTCCTATACTGTACTAGTATTTTGGTGGCTGTGGTAGTCAGCCACCAAAGACGTTCAGGCACCACGCCAAAATTCATCTGGAACAGATGCGTAGGCTTGATTGGTTGACTAGTATTAGTATTTACACGCGTCTTCGCTCGCGAAAATCATTAGGTCCAGCAGCATACTTCTTATCCATATCCGTCCAGCAGTTTTAGCGTGAAGGAGTAATAAAACACACACACACACAACACAACTTTATATTGTAGTGTTTCGTGATCAATATACGCGTATCTATTTTCACAACGGCTCTAGAGAGCCGATAGATCAAAGTATAATATTCGCAAACGATAGTGTCATGAAGTCGTGTAGTTAGGTCCTAGGAGAATATTTTACATTTTCACAACATGCAACGGTGTTGATATCCGTGGTGCATCAAGTAGTTTTAGTAAATGGTGTCACTTCAAATGTTATTAGCGTGATATGTGGACTAAATCGATGTTTTCAATTTTAAAATTAACGATTTTTTTCAATCGATTTATTGGTTTTATGTTCACAACACCAAACAAAGACTTTGTTCACATTCTCTCTAAAAGCACTATGCTAGGCGCGCAGGGAATTCCACAAATTGCAAAGCCTTTATGAAAAATGCTTGCTGACCGTGGCTTGGGCCGATATTGGGTTAGATTTAAGAGCTTTGAGCTGAATTCCTTTAGCTTTTCCAACGTCTTTAAATTTAACCTTTGGCTTCATGGTAGGTACTTAGTAGGTATTTTTTCTGACAAATTTAGAAACTAGATCCAAACTAATTTATGCCAGTATTTTCCAGCCTATATACATTATTTTATATTTATCAGAATCTCTCGGAACACGTGTCTGGAGTGATACTCTTCGATGAGACTGTATACCAGAAGACAGATGATGGCACACTTTTCATCGACGTCCTGAAGAAGCAGAACATTATTCCTGGAATCAAGGTTGACAGAGATGCTGTACCATTGTTCCTATCCGAGGGTGAAGTCACTACCCAGGGTGAGTTTGTTTAAAGATTGTTCGTCTAAGTATGTGTGTGTGTGTGTGTTTGCAATGGCAACGCTTCGCTTGTGGTAACAAAAAAAATGTTTGATTTGCTGTCTAAAAATAGACGTAAATTTTTTAGTTTCAAGAAGAATTGATGAAAACATGATCATGTTAATGTCTTTTGAAATTTTCCTAAGGTTTGGACGACCTCGGCAAACGTTGCGCTAACTACAAGAAGTTGGGTTGCCGCTTTGCAAAATGGCGGTGTCCTCTCAAGATAGGAGAGAACATTCCATCAGTGCAAGCCATCAACGACATGGCCCAGGTGTTGGCGAGATACGCGTCAGTCTGCCAGAGCGAGGGTCTGGTGCCGATCGTGGAGCCTGATGTCTTATTAGATGGTAAGTGCTGAAATAAGAGGCTAAGACGTTGACACTAGAGCTAAAAAAATAAACTATTCGCTTGTTCCATTTCTAATGGCCACGTGAATCGGAAAATCTTGTAAAAATATCTAAATGGCATTACTTATAGTAACGTAAATCTTATCAAAATAAAACATCTGGTCCCATATTTTACCAGGCGATCATGACATCGTAAGAGCCCAAAAGGTCACTGAGGTGGCGCTTGCAGCTCTCTACAAGGCGCTGAACGATCACCATGTCTTCTTGGAAGGGACCCTTATTAAGCCAAATATGGTAAGTCTCTAAAATGTCAATAAACTAATCGGGACACAAAAGAAAACTGATACACTTGCAAGCTTTAAGTCCCTAGATCTACATAAGGTACCTACTATCTAAATAGACGGTGTGAACGAAATTCTATCTCTGTCTTAGACAACGTAAGAAGTATTAACGTAAGAAGAGTTTTTATCTAAGGCTATTGTGTCATTATTTGCATAAATACAGTATCTCCTGTTAATAAATAACTGATTTCATTATTTTACAGGTTTCTCCAGGACAAGGTTATAAGAAGAAGGCCACCCCCGAAGAAGTAGCGAAAGCTTCTGTTACTGCTTTGCTTAGGGGCGTGCCAGCCGCTGTTCCAGGTTTGTCAATATTTAAAGTATTAATTATATATAAATTTATTAATTTATTACCCTTGAATTTGCGAAAAGCCGTAACGGTCACAGGGTTGCAGATTTTTTGGCCTGAAAGCCATAGAATACGGTAATTGTCGTGGCAACAGACTTTGAACTGTCAGGAGCATGCTATCAAAAGGCATGTGTATCAGAGTGTTTGTTTTGAGCATGCATATTTAGGTGCATAGGTACTTAAAACTAGCATGCTTAATGCTAGCAAATGTAAACAGTCCATGAGCATGCTCATTACTGGCATGCTCATAAGCATGCTAATTAGCATGCTAGTAACGAGCATGTGTAACAGTAGCTTTAGATTGGAACTTACTCCAAAATAATTAGGTTGCAAGAACATAAAAAACAAAAATAGATTCTTATTTGTGCTTTTATTGCGTTCATGATACTTTATACTTACTTCTTGCCCGAGAAAATATAAGATTTGTTTAAAAACACAATATAATGCAATACAACTTAAATATGCATAACGTAATAATTTTGAACTGAAGTTATATTGGCTGAACATTCACAAAGTATATTGATGAAGAACCAACACCGCCCAAATGATAAAATTTGAAAAATGCGGCTTATAGGAGGATCAGCTAGCTAGGGGATGCCGTGGTCCTCAAAGACATGTCAAAGATTTATCAGCTAGGAGATGTTGGTACTTCGTGGCCGATATCGATGTGACATCGTGTTCCAGGAATTGTTTTTCTCTCCGGTGGCCAGTCCGAAGAAGAGGCTACTCTTAACCTGAATGCTATCAATCGAGTTCAGATGAAGAAGCCATGGGCACTGACCTTCAGCTACGGTCGGGCTCTACAAGCCTCTGTCTGGAAGACTTGGGCTGGCAAAGACGAGAATGTGGCGAAGGCACAGGCGGAGCTGCTTAAGAGGACCAAGGTGAGTTAGCAGAAACGTGAAACGATTGAAGCGTTGACTAACTACATAAATGATCTGTTAGCTTTGTATGGAGATCAAAGATAAACAATCAATATAATCAGCATTTTTTAATAATCAACGTTTATATTTTTTATGCTGATGCAAAATAACCGTATGCTTATTAAATATTGCCAAGTCATCGTCATACATACTTAATGCGCATTAACATAATAATAATAATTTTGTATTTTTCTTTATATAATTATTGTAAAAACCTAAACTGAGAATGTAAGTAAATGAAGGGAATAAAAATAATAATATTTATTTATCTCATAAGCATGAGCGCAACAAGCGGAATTTTCATGGCATTTTTGACATCTCATAGTGACTTTTCACTTCCGATGTACAATATGTATACACGGCCTTAATGTTAATTAAGGTCGTGTATACATATTTTTGCAACTTTGGCCGTGTCGATATCTTTGCCCTTGACTGTACATACATACGAGTAGGGAGGTATTAAAGAAATTAAAAGTAGAGGTAAACAATGAGTGATCTGTTGTAATTAACTTTTGAGCAGTTGAAAATGTGAAATAGACGTATGCAATGCACAATGAATGGAGAATCATTTCTGATTTCATTTCAGTTTTTTTTTAAATTTCATGTTTAAATTCTTCTGTTGTAATGTTAACGAGTGTTCCATTAATGTCTCTATAAAAAAATATCACGGGACAATTCACACCAATTGACCTAGTCCCAAAGTAAGCTTAGCAAAGCTTGTGTTATGGGTACTAAGCAACGGATAAATATAATTATATAGATAGATACATACTTAAATACATATTAAACACCCAAGACCCGAGAACAAACATTCGTATTTTTCATACAAATATCTGCCCCGACACGGGAATCGAACCGAGACCTCAAGCTTCGTAGTCAGGTTCTCTAACCACTAGGCCATCTGGTCGACAAAGAAATAGATGACTTATTTTTTCATATTTTCTGGTTTTAAACTACTTCTTATACAGTCAAATATCCATTTGTATGCGGAAAAAGAATGATCTACATATCTAATTTAAAGTCTAAATATATCGACATAATTTAGGTAGAGTCGATAAGTGAGACGTCACTATGACAGGTCAAAAAATGCCATGAAAATGACTCTCTCTGTTCATAAGATACAATTTTAACAAACTCACTTATTAAAAGGGACAAATAACACAATATCATAATTACCCTGAACTAGGTAATAAGGGTAGGTATTCAGTTATGCAATATTATGCGAACTGACGTTTTGTCAATTTGAATTAGGAATGCTACGTTTTTTTAAACGGTTTATTTATTTAAACAAACGCATTATGGTAAAGGTACAATTGAAGTACTTATACCAAACTTGTTACGTTATGCGAATTAATATAAGTAGACCCGGACCGGACCGGATCTTTGATCGTGGACAATCTACCACAGTCTATGACATTAGCCATAGCCGATTTGTTTTGAATTAATTGCTTGAAAATTATTCATCATCATCATCATCATGTCAGCCGAAAAACGTCCACTGCTGGACATAGGCCTCCCCCAAAGTTCTCCACTCAGACCGGTCTTGTGCTTTCCGCATCCACCGCGATCCCGCGATCTTAACCAAGTCGTCGCTCCAGTCGTTGGAGGCTTACCGACAGCTCGTCTCCCGCTCCGCGGACGCCATTCGAGAACCTTCTGTCCCCATCGGCCATCAGTCCTGCGAGCAATGTGCCCCGCCCACTGCCACTTTAGTTTCGCAATTCTTCGGGCTATGTCGGTAACCTTAGTTCTACTGCGGATATCATCATTTCTAATTCTATCCCGCAGAGAAACCCCGAGCATAGCCCTCTCCATAGCTCTCTGAGTGACTTTGAGTTTGAAATTATTCCCCTAGTGTAAATGTGTTGTTCTTTTGATCATAGGCAAATGGATTGGCGTGTCAAGGGAAATACGAAGAGGGCTTACTGACTTCATCTGCTGCAGACAAATCTAACTTTGGCAAGGACTATAAGTACTGAGGAACCGAGTGAATGAGATATAACTGTACATAGTTAAATCAGTGAATACCATATTTTTTGGATCGTCAGTGTCTTGTTTTATTTCACTATACCTTTTAAATAGTTAAACCAAAACGTAAAGAAAATCTTTTTATAATTTATTGAATCAGGCGCTCAGTTATTACTAGGTACCTATTGTATTATTTCAATAATATATACAGAGGGAATTTCCTTAAAAATATATTTTACTAGCTAAGGTAAATAAGGTAAGGTATATAAAATATGTCTCACAACTAGTGAGACTTGTTTTCTACCTACTCAATCTCTATGTACAGTCACCAGCATTAATATCTGCCACAGCGGAGCGTATTTCTAGTCGAGGACGTGATAATTCGTCAGATCTGGTGACTGTACCTACACTCGATCACTGCCACCCGTATTTGTAGCGAGGAGAAAAAGTCAAATAGATAAATAGCGACCTTTTATTAAAATTATTTATCTTTCTTACTACATTTATTGCAATTACCTACCTTTACGTACCTACCTACCTTACCTTATTTACCTTAGCTAGTAAAATATACTTTTTAGGAAATTCGCTAGATGGCGTTAATATCGAGAGGTTTGTTTGACGTTAGGTAC
>NC_133480.1:5086647-5159497 GCF_025370935.1 Choristoneura fumiferana
TCAACATATGGGTTATTATTTCGAGAGGTTCAATGTGTTCAGACTCAAATTTTCAGTTATAAAATTAGAAATATATCGTTTATTGTTTTTAAGTTGCTTAGGATATTATCACTGAACTTGCGGTAAATATATTTATTTCTATTTTATCTTTTTTTCCACATAACTTAAATTTTCTGCACAAAAGTCAGTTACGTGGTCAGGTTCGGATTATTCCTGATTACTTTGTAGTATTGTAAAAATACAAGGTATAGAAAAAACTTGCTGTTTAAACATGGATTGAATGTTCATAATATGATATACCATGCATGCAAACATAAAAAAATAGGACATTGATAAGACTATTTTTTTCTACATTTCCCGTTGTTCCAAAATACACCATCATTTTCGTGCCACACTTTTAAGTATATTTTAAACAAAAAAAGAGGTCAAACCTCCTGTAAATCCTTTTTAACTATAAGCAACTTTGAAAATAAGACTGCTTCAATATAACGTATAATGTTTATCGCAAGTCATAATTATTTATCTATAATTAATGTAATAAAGTTCAGTTAGATTTGCGTCAAAGATCGAGCGTCATTTTCGTTACGGTTGCGACTTGGTAAGTATTGGGTAAATAATATAATGTTTTACTGGTGCTGTGTCATTTGCAGTTAAGTTATTCAATATTGATTTCATTTGCTTCAAATCTATAGGATATTTACTGCAGAGCCGCGAAAGTAAGAGCTTTTCAATTTCGTGGTCATCATTTCGTGGTCCTATGGGCCACGAAACTGATTAAAGACCACGAAAAGATGATTTTCCCTACAAGTAGAAAAAATACAGAACACTTTTTATAGATTTTCTGCTTTTTACAGTGTAATCGTTTATGCCGTTATTGATTTAATGATTTAAACGAAGAATGGTTGACCGTCAACAACATTTGCTCCAGGTGTGGTTATAGGAATTATGACCAGTGCGTCGCCAATTTTGTTAACTGGCGAGAGGTTCAAGAATTATTTTGCCCTGAATGTACGTGTGAAATGTATATATCTAAATATTAAAGAAAAACTTCGTCATTTAGAGGAGCATTTTGTTTTTAACATAATTTCGTTCTGGTTTACCGTAGACCTGCACGGGGGGAAGGTATTGAAACTGTTTTGGTTTGTGAGTTGAAGTTATTAATCTTACTTTAATTAAGTAATTTCTAGATAGTATTTAAAAGGTTACAAAAATGACAATTTGAAGTCGTCATTTTCGTGGTCAAGTTTTAATTTTTTTTTATATAGATATCGACTGTCTATTTCTGTTGATACCTTCGTTTTCTCATTATGATCGGATGTTCATTCAAATAGTACAATTATAAGATTTTAAAATAAACAAAATGTTCTTTTTCGTGGTCTCGAATCTCGATGCTCATTTTCGTTACCGTTAAAATTGGATTTTTGCTTTTTTTAACCAAAATAAACTTTATCGATCTCTTATAATATAAAGCATCTTATCGGTACATATCCTTATGTTCAAAATAAAACAGACCACATCAAAATGTGTGTTTTTATTTCTGTAACATTTATCTTACACCTCAAATAATTACCCATATCAGCCGTAGGACATCCACTGTTGGAGATGTTGGTGGACGTCCTACGCTGCGCTTGGGAATCGGCAGTCCATTCGTGAACTTTTACCCTTGAAGGCGCGCGGCCAAGGGCTTGCGCCAATCAGCCACCGACAACTAAAAAGGATAAAAAAAATAAAAATTGTGTTTCATCGAAAATATGTAGGTATGAAATTACCGTGAGACTCACTCATATTAAGGGCCTACAGTATCTCAATTTGCTTAGTATGATCCTCTTATTTATCAACACGACTGCAGCAATCCCTTTGAAACTCATATACAGCAAAGTTAAGGGCTAACTCTAGTGAAGTCTAGTGGCGAAAACACGATTCGGTAAAATTTTCTCGATAGAAAAAAATCGCAAAGTTGGCTCTAAATATAAAAATAAACGGCTAATATTCAAAAAATACTACGAATTACAACTTAAAACTTTGGATTACAATAGTACTAATGACAAGGTAGGTGATGGTAGCTGCACTTTTTTTAATAAATGTATTGTATTCCATGTAGTCAGATATACCTAAACTACCGCACATAAAACCATTTTACCGCTGGCCGCTCCTGCTTCCCGGCCCCCTGGCCATTCTCGCTTTGGCTTTCGGACGGGTAGGCTGCGTCGCTTGCATTCAGCGCACACACGCACACATACAGGCTATACAGTAATTACTTTTCGCGTATAGTAATTATTTTACTAAGTAAAATTGTATCTGATTATAAATAATTATACTCATCTATAATGTAAAAGTTACCAGGTAAGTAGTAGTTGTGTTATGTTACTGGATTTGGATTTTTCGTGAACTTGAGTGACTTTTCCGCGCCGTACATTTACGCGCGAGCTTGTGTGCGTGCTACGAGCGATGCGGTGCGGTGAGGCGGGGGCAAAATCGGGATTCGAGCTGAGGTAGTGCGCGCCCTTAAATATAATGTCCCGGTAACTCACGTCTTAAAACGAGTTTAGCTCGACATGTTTCGGGCTAATCCGTAGCCCTTCGTCTTCGGACCAACGCGACTCAGCGGCTGCTGCAACACGCGCACTGCGCGCCGCCGCTCTGCTCGCGCGGGATGTCGAGCTAAACTCGATTTAAGACGTGAGTTATCCGGGTCATTATATTTAATATAATATGTAGGTAGTTGCTAGCTGCCATTGTCAGAGTGTCCAAACTCTAGATTGCGTTCGGTAACTGTAAACTGCAGTGTAACATTCATGAGTGCATCCATGCTTCATTTGATGGAAGTGAGCAATTGAATTCACTGCCAGTATGATGTTCCCCAATGCAATACCTACAATACAATACAGCACAATGACTCTTTATTGCACACCAACACATAGTTTACTAACACATAGTTCCGTGTCCCGGGACTTTGGGAGTCCCATTTACTTTGGCTGTCTGCGCATCAAAACCGAAACATCAAATGACGCTGTTGTTGACGAGATTTATTGAACTGACGTCTAGTTCATCCCAGCCTATATACGTCCCACTACTGGGCACATAAACTGTTGGACTAAAACTGTATAAGTAGGTATACCTACTGGCGAGGCGAGTTTTAATATAAGTACGGTAATTTCCAAGAGCAAATGCAAGAGTCGCTACAAAATACACCCAAACACTAGGTTTGCGTACATATGTTTTAAGAGTTCTCTCAATTTCTCTACCATCTATACATTATTATAGGTATATTTTATAATTTCAGCTTCTCAATTTTTTTTATTTATTTATGTATTATTTATTTTAAATTAAAAGGTAAAATTGAAGTTACACTAAACTATCCTAAAAATAAATTAACTATATATACAATTCCCCCAAGTCTTGTCCCTGAGGAAGAGTGCCCATAAGGCTGACAGCATTTACGCGCTGGATCGTGATTCCAATACGATTGTGAATGTTTGCGAGGATCAGATATTAGATCTTAACTTAGTGCTTTACCTAATTTAAAACTTTTTCACTTTTTAAAGCAAAAAAATCATTTAGCAAAAGCAAAAAAAACTTGTGTTAAAATGATTTTTACTACTACTGTAAGTCGGTACTTTTTGTTCAGTGTTTTAACATTATCATCCAAAACACATCACCGTATTAAGTTTGGCTTTATGTCTTGAAAAACTCTCAGGGACCAACAGGCACTTCCTGATGAATAAATCCTCGGTACTCTGTGTATTACTTATCAACAGATTTGATTCTAAGTATTTGCGTACTCCAGTCATTAACAAAGCTATTATAGTCCACGATACAACAAACAATAAATTTATTCCTCTAGCTCCCAGCCAAACCACTAACCCTCCATCCACTAATAAATAATCGCTTGGCAATGTATCCAGCAACCGACTTTAAATCACGACGGGAGTAACCGCAACCGAACGAGTTTAAATAACAGGGAAATATAGCATTGGTTGGAAGTTTTAACTAAAGAGTAAAACAAAATTAAAAACCTAAAATAAAAAATGTGCAGTACCTTGTCTACTGTTACTTAAAGTTCAACATTTGGGTCTGGTAATTTTAGAGCTGCGGAGCTACTACGAAATTCGAAAATCGAAGTTCGTGTCGTTCCGTCCCTTTCACTCTCGTAGTAAAATGATATTATATGCATCAGCGGGACGGCTAGATACGAAGTTCGAATTTAGAGTACTGACTCTGGCCATACTCGTACCCTCTAAATTTGAAATTAAATAAAAATAGCATAATTATTAGGCTGATTAATTTGATAAAAAAAAAACACACTTTTGTGCACAATGCTCGGAGACCATTCTAGATTTATTTAATTTAGTTTTGAGCAACTACTTTTTAGCTTTTCTTTTAAGTTTTAAATAAAAATGATGCTTGGGTTAGTTTCTGTTTAATTTCATACTTTATGGTATTCGTTTGAACATGGAAGTTTAAAAGTTTAATTCCCTCGATCTCCATGTTCATTTACTAGACTGCAATTCGTCTGGCTTCTAGCAATTTCCTTTTAAGGGCCAACCCTTTGTCTCAAATGCTTTATGCAGACGGACTTAAAACATAAACTGGTAGCGTGCTTTCCCTTAACCAACGAAAGAAATTCGGCTTTATTTCTCCGTATCTGCTGGGAAATAAAACAAATCAAGGTACTGTATAAAATAGGCCAAGTGAAGGGTAGGTAGCAGTGTAGGGTTTCGAAATAATCCGTGAAAAATAATGTTCAAATTTCGTAAGCTTACAAAGTCAACGGAAGAATCATAGGTAATCAAAACTTTATGTTCTGTAAGTACTCAAGCCACAAAGGGCTTCTTTTAATGTCAAAAAAAGATAATTATTTCCAAGAAGAATGACTAGACAGAAACAAGCAAATACACACACATACATACTCACAATCTTTCGCATTTACTTTATATTAGTAGGTTATGACAAATATTACTGACGAATATTGACAAATATTATATAAGCCATGGTGGCCTAGTGGTTTGAAGCCATGGTGGCCTAGTGGTTTGACCTATCGCCTCTGAAGCAGAGTGTCGTGGGTTCAAACCCCGGCTCGCACCTCTGAGTTTTTCGAAGTTCATGTGCGGAATTAGATTTGAAATTTACCACGAGCTTTGCGGTGAAGGAAAACATCGTGAGAAAACCTGCACAAACCTGCGAAGCAATTCAATGGTGTGTGTGAAGTTCCCAATCCGCACTGGGCCCGCGTGGGAACTATGGCCCAAGCCCTCTTGTTCTGAGAGTAGGCCTGTGCCCAGCAGTGGGACGTATATAGGCTGGGATAGGATGATGACAAATATTACATTATTTTTCTTAATATCAGTTGTTAATACCGTATTAACCAGCCAGACATAATGGTTTGCACGTACAAAGCTCAGGCTTAGGCCAGTCATTCGTTTGAGGTAAATAGGAATATATGAGTGTTTTCATACATTCCTGTTTTCCGAATACAGTGCGGTTTGATTTTACGACGTGCTTATTTGCTGTTCATTTCGCATTCTGTTTGCGGTGGGAGCCTCTCCTCTCTGTTGAATTAAAAGCAACTGGAATATTTGTTGAAGAATCGCGTTGTACATACCTATGTATGTAATTTAATTTATGTAGGTATTGAAATGTCAGCTACGTAGGTCTGTATGTAAACTTTGAACATGAAACTACCGTAAGACTCCACTCATATTTCGGGCATTCTCATTTTACTGCGCACCTGTCTAATTACCGTTTCGCTTTTTTCTCGCACTAGTGACACGGTAATTAGCGGAGGTCAGAATTTTTGCGGCATGTTTGATCTGTCATAGTGACTTCTCACGATATCGATACACACACCATGTTCAAAAAGATTAAAGTAGAGGTCAACAATCGACGGTTTTATCTTTAAAGAACAATCCCTTCCAATTAACTTTTGAGCAGTCGGAAATGTGAAATAGCCAAAAATATGGATTATGCAATGAAATCAATGAATAGTTAACAATTTGCTATTTAATAATTCAATTTCATATTTAAAGTCTGTTGTAGTGCTAATAAGTGTTCTATTGGTGTCTTTGTAAAAGATATTAAGATTATTATTTTACGATGATAATCATTATCGATATCATTTAGGTAGAGTCGATAAGTGAGAAGTCACTATGACAGATCAAAAATGGCGTGAAAATTTCGATCTCTGGTAATTAGACAGCACAGATAATGTAAATGGCAGCCATCCTTTTTCTAGATGTGCACTCAGTCTCAGTGCCGTGTAGCTTTTGCATGAAACAAAAAGGGGCACCGTAATTAGACAGGTGCACAATAAAATGAGAATGACCGATTTAATGAAACTGAAACGGATAACTCACGTCTTAAATCGAGTTTGGTTCGACAAATTTCGGGCTTATATTCATAGCCCTTCTTCTTGGAGTGACTTGGCGGCTGTTGCAACACGCGCACTGCGCGCCACCGCTCTGCTGGCGCGATTACCCGACGAAACTAATACCGGCGCACAACTACCCACGTTTTCATCGTAATTTTTGTCATCACTGTCACATTCAGGGTAGCGCACAACACTAGCAACATCCCTCTGTAAGGCCCAAAATACACGGTGAACGCAAAGTTTCAAACCGGTTGCGTCATTTGCGGTTCCTCATAAGGAGTCATAAACTCGGTGAAATTACTGGCACGTGAGGTATCCCATCTTAGGCCTCTAGGTTGGCAACGTGTTTGCAATACCCCTGGTGTTGCAGATGTTTATGGGCGGTGGTGACCTCTTACCATCAGGAGACCCACTTGCTCGTTTGCCATCCAGTCGAATAAAAAAAAAAAAAAAAAAAAAACTCAAATGAAACTCAAAAGTAACTAAAAGTTGCAGTTTCTTTGTTGTTGCGTTTCATCGTGTGTACTGGGCCTAAAGGTACATTCAGACCAACCGATGACGCAGCACACTTTAAAAAATACTGGTATACAGATTTTTTTTATAAAATCAGGCGTTACTTTGCGAAGGTCCATATAAATGAAATTTAAACAATTAATTTGTTCACCCGCGAACTTACGATAGCTACGTCTTTGCCAAAAAACATGTACATGCAGCTCTCTCGTGTAAGAACACATAAATCACACAAACCCAACCATCATCACTGCTATACTGCACTGACGCGTTTCGAACCCAACCAGAGTTCTACGAGAGAGTTAAATGGTTGTGTTGTTGAAAGGATCATAATCATAAAGCTCTATATTCTGCTCTGTCTTGTCTCCCATGTTGTCACGAACAATTTTTTCCTTTTATTCTTTTCTACTTGGAATACTGGCGAATTCTTTTTACGCTAACATTAAAATGGCAAAATAATATTCACGCATTCACATTGCTATATTAAAAGCAATATCTCTCAAAGCAATTTGTTTATTAAAACAACTACATGCTGGCATTACGTACGTTCCCAAATAAGATATATGTTGTGGCTGGGTAAGTAATGTATTCCACTACGAGCGCTTACGGATAACACTGATATGTTCCGGAAAATGCGGATAACCGGGACGGTTCGCAGGAAAAATATGGTTGAATTATGGTACAGCTCAATTCATAAACTTGTTGACGCGTGATTTTGTCAAAATTAGACATTAATGACATTGTGGCAGTGGGCGGGGCACATTGCTCGCAGGACGGATGGCCGATGGGGCCAGAAGGTTCTCGAATGGCGTCCGCGGACCGGGAGACAAGCAGTCGGTAGGCCTCCAACAAGATGGAGCGACGACTTGGTTAAGATCGCGGGATCGCGGTGGATGCGGAAAGCACAAGACCGGTCTGAGTGGAGAGCCTTGGGGGAGGCCTATGTCCAGCAGTGGACGTCTTTCGGCTGACATGATGATGATGATGATGATGATGACATTGTAATAAGAACCACGGCACGCGTCATCGTGAATGACTGTACCTATATCTGAACACGCTTCTACGCCGTTAACAATAGTCTTGTTCAGATATTTTTGATCTAATTTTTGCTCTCAAGTTTATGGAATCGACTGTACTACGGTAAGTTTTTATTCAAACGGACTGTTGCTATTAGCCTCAGATGACTTACAGCTTACCGGAGAGAGAGGGAGCTGCCAGACAGGCCGCTCAGCAAATGGTAGTTTAGAAAGAAAGAAAGAAAGAAAGAAAATACATTTATTTAACGCCATAAAAAACAAACATAGGAACAAACATAGAACAAATAAAGACATACATGACGCTAAACAGGTCCCCACTCAGCATAATGCCACGGCAAGCCGTGGCGCTGATTTTCAGTGAGGACCTTATCTAAAAACTAACTTAAAATAAAAATTTAAAATAAAATAAAACAACGTGTGCAGTTGAAATGTTTTAAGTCACCGCCAAAAGTATACTTTGCAAATATGAATAATGCATATTACTGTTAAAATGGTTATTTAAAAACAACAAAAACACAGGTATTTCTATTAAAAGTATCTTACTTGACTAAATAATACGCCAACCAACAGTGGATACATTTTTTAACTTAGTATGCCAAATAAAAGGGTGATCCTATTAAGCCTCAGACATTAAATAGAATAGAATAGAAAATATTTATTTTTGAACAACTACGAGTCAAATAATACAGCTAAAAACACATAAAAATATACACAGACACGCGTTGGTTCAAAAAAGGGACACCCTCAGCATTGTGTCATGGCACGCGGTGCCACGAACGCTGATTTGGACGCTAAGGTAGAGTTATGCAAGCAATCGGAATTTACTACGGGAAGACTGAAGTGGCGAACTGAAATTATAGTTTCTAACGCAGCATCCCAGCGTCACGTTCCACTGCTGGGCACAGTGTCTGTCAGTCCAGTCATTTGGTATAACTTTACTCTTATAAGTATAGGTGGTATTTTTGTAGATCACCATCGGATGGAAGATGTCCATTGCTGAACAATGGCCGCCCCCTAACGCCACAATGAACGACTCGCCAATCACATGCACGATTGCCAGCAACTTTCACGATGTCCTCAGTTTCGCTAGTGAGAACCCTGACATATCTTTGTCTTCCGGTTCACGGTCGCCTCCTAAGCTATGTAGATGACTTCAGTTCTTCGGTGAATTCTTAGGTACGTAATAGATATTGGTTTTGTTGACCGTACGCAAGGTAAGCGCGCACATTATGTTTTCGTTACATACGAAAGAAGGTGCGGAAAATGTTCGCCGCAAAATTGCCTATGGAAGAAAAATCGACGAGAAAACGGGTATTTTTTCCTCCATTTCCATAGAGACACGTCATTTTATAACAATTTGTCTTGCCTCTTGTGTATTGGATAACTTTTTATATACAGATATTTCAGCTACAAAACATATTATAGAACAACTACCATATTAATCCAATAAAAAAAATCATTTTCTGCTCTACTTTGGAGCGAAACTTTTTAAAACTACCTATACTATTTAGATGTGTAATAGCGCCAAATACTTATCTCAATAAAATGTTTTTGCTTTAAGTATTTCCCTGGTAAAAAAAACATTGACTATCAAATACTTGTTCAATTACAAATTCAAGTCTATATTTTTATTTTTTAGGTATTTCACTGTACAAAATACCTACCAAACACAACAAAACACATTCGATTCGACTCCTATAAAGAACCTAACGATACCGATCGAATGCTTTCCCGATTATGAGTTCGTTGAATCATTGATTGGGGCGGATCTCCAACTTCCTCCTTAGCGGGGTTCCTTGATTTTATTTCTCTGTAAGCTGCTTAAAAAGGTGATTACGTAGCTTTCCACACGTCCAGACCGCATTTCTTCAGTCGGGGTGCAAGTTACGAGCGACCTGTAGGTATAGTTTAAATTGTTTTAGTTATCCTAAATCCCGAATTCCAAATTCAATTCTTAGAAGTTAATGATGCGGAGCACACGCGCGCGCGCGAGTGTGTGTGTGTGTGTGTGTGGTGTGCGCGCGTGCGTCTGTGTGCGTGCGTGTGTGTGTGTGTGTGTGTGTGTGTATGTGTGTATTCATCATCATCATCATCATCCCAGCCTATATACGTACCACTGCTGGGCACAGGCCTCCTCTCAGAACAAGAGGGCTTGGGCCATAGTTCCCACGCGGGTCCAGTGCGGATTGGGAACTTCGCACGAACCTTTGAATCGCTTCGCAGGTTTGTGCAGGTTTCCTCACGACGTTTTCCTTCACCGCAAAGCTCGTGGTAAATTTCAAATGTAATTCCGCACACGAATTTCGAAAAACTCAGAGGCGCGAGCCGGGGTTCGAACCCACGACCCTCTGCTTGAGAGGCGATAGGTCAAACCACTAGGCCACCACGGCTTTTTGTGTGTGCCTGTGTGTATTACATATAATTATTTATGCTGATAATGGAATCAAGACAAGAATATACCTAAAATTTAACACGTCCAAACAAGAATGTGCGGAAACAAGAATATGACGAAAAAGGAATCAATCGAACCCTCCTTGCAATTCCTAATTGCGTCGTACCCAGTCGTACCTGTAAAGACTCATACTTAATTATTTTGAACCCATTCTAGTGAAAACATCCGTGGATTTGAGGTATATTAGATGGTATAGAAGCTTGACCCGAAAAAAGGCTCGGTTTTTGAAGAACTCTAGATCGTTTCCATCATATTTTCTTTCTCCTCCCTTGGACCCCGCCGCTAACAAGTAGCCGTCTTGTGATTCGTGACACGCGTGTACAGGATAGCAGAGCTGTTGCCGGAGCCGGGGCACGTGACCGATCCGCCCGAATTAGCCTCCAACTTCAACAACTTCTGGACTCCTGGTAGATAATTAGATTTTGAGGGGGCAATTAGAAGAGTACAAGTCCACAAATGTGAATTTTCGATAGACCGCTCAGAACCTATACATTCATGACCACAATTATTGCTACATGACTTTAAATTATTATAAGGTGGTATTTTCCACTGTTGTCTTATTACTTCCACCCCTTTTCAGAATACGGTGGTCTCAACAAAAGAAGATTATCTTCAAGTAAGTCCAACAAAGGGTAGAAAGGGTCAGCAAGTGACCGCTTAGCTTTTTATTTTATTGTGTGAAAATACTTCGTGTACGTGACTGTTGAATTTAAGGTGAGGATTTGGCTAAAGTATTGCGACAGTGGGTTTCATACAATATCTTTGGTCAAAGTGGAGTAAGTACTTGTAGATCATTCAAAAACAAGTACACCTACCGTGAGGTCTGGGTACTTTGGTCCTGAAGGGTAACTTTGCCTCTTGGGAATAATTCGGTCCTGGTTTTATTATTGCTTTGAGAATGTGGCTCTTTGCCATTTGGTTGGTGTTTATTGATCAATCACGTTTTTATGTTTTTATTATACGTTTTATTTTATGTTTTATGTGGTTTTCATATGGGTCAAAGTACCCCAATCTTACGGTACCTAAGAGTTACTACATAAATTCCTACATGGCGACTAAAATGGTCCAAAATGGTTGTAATCGAAACTAATATTATAAATTATGTGAAAATAATAGTGTTGTGTTGACATACATAAAGTATTTATAGAATAATACATATGAAATACATAAAGGTCACTGTTATTATATAATTTTTGGCGAAACTATAAATTCAACCTCCAGTTGCTTCGGTTGGCAGCGGCCTGCATCCACCGTGAACCTGCGGCTTTAACCAGGTCATCCGTCCATCTTGTTGGTGGACGTCCTACGCTGCGCTTGCCGTTCCGCGGCCTCCACTCGAGAACTTTTCTTTTCTTTTTCTTTTTGGAGGTCTGTGGGGGAGGCCTATGTCCAACAGTGGACGTCGTACGGCTGAGATGATGATGATGATGATGATGATGATAAATTAGACAAACTATTCTGGTCGTGTGATCTACAAATGGGTTTAGCTTTATTATATAACAATTCTGTAAAGGTGTATTTTTTTCCGGGCAACGGCTAGTCAAGGAATAAAGCAGGCTATTTTCTATCCAGAAACAGAAACAGATTGATATGGTTATGCACTCCACATAATTCCAACAAATATTCGCAAATCAAAACAACAACATTTTTTTATATTTATAATATAATAAACGTAAAGTTGTACCAAAATAAATATCAAAATAGATTAAAACAGAGCTTCTAAATTACGTCAGAAAAAAAATTAAGCACTTCATTTTCTTACAATCAGAAGACTTCGTTATCGCCTTCCCGAAATTCTCTTAACAATTCCTTTCTTATCTCACGTTACTTTTCTTGGATATAAAAATTGTCACAAAAGCCCGTGTAATCGGCTATCAAGCGACATGTGCTCGAGTTTACTGCGAATATAAGTCGTGATAAAACTGAGAACATTTTTATAACCGGAGGGCGGCGTGTGGAACGGAACATTTTGGATGAAGGTTCTTCAGAAAGGGACAAAAAAACTTACCGCCTTAAAGAAAAAAAAAAAAACTAAAAGTAACACCCAACCGCCTTTCAAAAGCCTTAAACACCTACCAATATTATAAATGCTAAAGTTGCAATGCAAAATGCGTAACACCGTTTATTTGCTTGCCTCCCTATCTCACATTACGTCTAAAAAGCTAAACAGATTTAGATTCAATTGAATTCGATATACAAATAGTGCGAGCCCCGGGACAGGAGATAGGATAAAATATGATAGTTTTGATCCCGGAAAATTGCATAGTTCCCGCGGGATAGTTTACGAATTCTACGCGGACGTAGTCACGGGCTACAGCTTGTTACTTAAAAGAGAAAAACAAGCCTGTTAAGTACTTTCTTCTAACTAGCTAACCCGTCTATTGGCAACTGGTTGGGACAAAACATCCTTGATGTTTTCTTCTAATTCTTTATTCAAATCCAGTGCAATCCGTCTGTCAGAGTTAGTACTCTAGAGTCAGTTGCTCTGCCAGATTGGTTGCGCCAACATTGTTCCTTTGATTTTCTTCTTATTTTAAAAATCACCGTAATTAAATCCTTTTATTTAAATCGTCAACACCCTTCTATCAAAGCGCACCGTGAGGGTTACGTTTTGCTGCAGCTACATAAAATATAAGTAATCTCAAAATCTCTAAAGCTCTTTAAAGTTCGCGACGACTGCCAAATGATAATAAAACAAGATAAATTGTGATTGTGTTTCTCTTAAAATTAAGTGTAAAGTTTCCCGTTTTACGTTATCGGGTGAAAGGGTTATTCTGATTAAACGAACGGGTCTACAAATTAATTAATAAGTTTTATTGTAACTACTGCCACGACTTCATTGAAATTTACTCTATGACTAGCTTTTGCCCGCGGCTTTGCCCGCGTGGAATTTGGTTATCGCGCGCTGTTCCCTCGGGACCTGTGCATTTTTCCGGGATAAAAAGTAGCCTATGTCACTCTCTGGCCCATAAACTATCTCTATGCCAAAAATCACGTCGATCCTTCGCTCTGTTTCGACGTGAAAGACGGACAAACATACAAACACACACACTTTCGCATTTGTAATATTAGTATGGATTGCTGCGAACTGAGGCCCTGTACTACGAAGTGCTAAATTCGAACTTCGTATCTTGCCGTCCCGCTTAAGCTTATATTTATTTAATACGAGAGTGAGAGGGACGGTTCGTCACGAAATTCGATTTTCGAATTTCGTAGTAGCCCCCCAGGAGCCGGCCCGATATCCCCTTCGAGGATTTTTGAAGCGGTTTTTCTTGGGTCTGTAATGAATGATCGTTATAACAACTTTACGAGTATATAGGTATAATTTTCGCTGGATTGGATATAAGTAACAACAGTCATATAATTTCACTGTGTACAATCGCTTAAGGAGCATAATGAACTTTTGATTCAAGTATAAAATAGATAATTTCTTTACTTAATCATTATATACGCATCATTATTTTGCAAGTGGTAGGACCTTGTGCAAGATCCGCCCGGATTGCTACCACCATCTTGCTCGCTAATCCTGCCGTGAAGCAGCAGTGCTTGCACTGTTGTGTTTCGGCGTGGAGAGTAAGACAGCCGGTGAAATAACTGGCACTTGAGGTATTCCATCTTAGGCCTCTAGGTTGGCAACGCATCTGCAATACCCTGGTGCTGCAGTTGTCTATGGGCGGTGGTGATCTCTTACCATCAGGAGACCCACTTGCTCGTTTGCCATCCAGTCGAATAAAACAAAAAAAACATCATCGTCATTATACCCGTTTTAATAAGGTTTTGCTTGCAAAAAGCATTGTTTATTATACTTGTTTCTTTAGATTTTTAAGCGCCTTGGTGATGATGGTGGTGAACGTATTCTATAATCTGCATCTTATGGTGCACTGTAATGGCAATATGCCGCACTAAAGCCGACGCTTTTCATTGCCTTTTCACGTTAACGGTGTCGCGCCTTTTCACATTGCGATTGTAGTGTGAGAGGCGCACTACACGTTGCCGCGTCTTGGCGACGTGGCCAAGCCCATAGTGCCTTGTCACCGGCATCAGCAGGCTACAGAGGGCCTACTCCGAAATTCGAAAATCGAAGTTCGTATAGTACCGTCCCTCTCACTCTCGTATTGAATAGTATAAGTGTCAGAGGGACGGAACGACACGAACTTCGATTTTCGAATTCCGGAGTAGCCCCGCTGGTTTTCCCTTGATACAGTAATCACGGAGCTTCACTCCGTAACAAAATTTATAATGTTGGGATGAAGACCACCATATTAACAGGTTCCCTGTCCTGAAACAATGTGCAGCGTTCTTTTGACACGTCCCTATAGTAATGATAAAGTAAAAATGTAATATCCCCAATGTTATGTCCAATGGGTGGATGACGGATGCAATTTACGTCGAAATTATATCGAACGATATACGTAATATAAATATGACTACAATTGGTTTAAAAAAGAGAAAAAAATAGTTAGATAAATTTTTAAATTTTTAACTTGCGACATCTCTTGTCCGGGTGAGCGGTTAGTTCCAATGGAGTGCTGAAAGTTTCTCGATGAGATAGATGTCGCTAGTGTCGCTGCTTACATTCATAGATACATAAAATCACGCCTCTTTCCCAACGGGGTAGGCAGAGACTACATCCTTCCACTTGCTACGATTCTTGCATACAACTCTCGCTTCCTCTACATTCATCAATCTTTTCATGCATGCACGTCGGTTTAGAGTACTCCTCTGCTTAAGTGACTAAATAAGAAACAAACAAGTTGAGATATGTGGTGCATAGGAGAAACTCGTGTCTGTACTCCTGTCCAGTGGTGGTGTAGCGATATAGCACGCAGCACGGAATGCTGAGGACCTGGGTTCGATTCCCAGCGCTGGTCTCTTTTTCTGGTTTTCTGTGCATCTATGTTCCAGTTTGTATTTTCTAAGTATATGAAAAAGCCTTTACTCTATGCTTAGCCCCCCCGACGTGACGTTGAAGCTCAGAATAAGGCCGCAATGGAACGTGGTTCAAACTGTACCAAACTTAGTTGCGAGTTCAACACTGTGGTCGTGGGTTCCGTCCCGGTGGAGTTACTAACTAAATTTTACCGTGTACCTGAAAAATTTTGAAAATATAAACCATGTTTACGTGGGAGAATTTTAAACAACAAGTAAATAATTAAATGGATCAGATCTTACTTTGAAATGAAATGAAATGATTTATTCATGCATGCGGAGATTGGGTTACAGTTTCAGTCACACTTGCAGCTATAGAAGTCTCACCAAACCCTACCTTTACATGCAGGATGTTCAGTGCTACTTGTACATACCTCCGCATATCGTTTTTTTTTAAGTTTTTTGCGAATTATGTTATTTTACGAATTACACCAAAATTCTCTTGAAGAATTCGACTATTTCAATAGCTTTTACACATAGTTAAAAAAACTTATAAGGTTTTAAAAATCTTTGTTTTGTTTCGTATTTTTCCACAGGGACGAAATCACGAGCATAAAGCTAGTCAAAACAAAGTTACGAGTAGCAAGAATGTTTTCACAAAATACAGGTACATAATACTTCGACCGATGCTCGGTATTGGTAGCCCATTTTATTCCACTGATGGCGAAGCAATAAAGGAAATGGGTATTTTCAATCACGAGAATATCAACAATATTTGGTATGACAGATTAAAGTATATTCGATCGAAACTATTAGTAGATTTTTGGGTTTCCATAGAAAACTGTAACCCTTATAGTTTCGCCATGTCTGTCGGTCTGTCCATGGTTTAGATTAGAGCCTTTTTATACTATGTAAACAGCTGTAATTTGGCATCAGTGCACATATTAATTCGGTCACGCGGATCAAGTGAAAAATAAAATAAAATGATGAACTTACCTTCCCTTCGCATGGAGTGGGATTTTTTTTTCGATTCAGATGTCTATTTTGAAATATTAAGCTTCAAAGTGAAAATTTTTGTTGCAACAACAACCTACAGCCTACTTAATTACCTTTTTTGAAATTATCCGCATCGTTTTAGAAAGTCATATTTTTTCCCGCCGAACCCGTAAACTTGTGTACTTAGTACTCTAAAGGTCACACATTACACCGTCGCCGTCGCGCGTCTTGTATGCGTTTGACATTCCGTTTGACACTCCGTCTGACACGTTCCTATTACGGTCATGGCATGATATGGTGTAATGTGTAGAGACCTTTATGGTTAGATTACCTAGATTTGTATTAGAACAATTCTTAATAATTAACGGATTCAGTAAAAATATTACATCATGACTGTCAACAATTAAAACAGTTATTTGGTAAAATACTAGTATGATGATAATAGCAAAAGATTGGTTGCAACGTAGCAAGTTGGTTGCAACTAAGGTTGCAATGCAACCAACGTTGCAACATAATGGTAAAAGGGGAAAACAAATGACACAGAATTAGACAGTTCACGCACCGTTCCGTACACGCAACTGGTGCTTTATGTTTGTTCCAATACTTTTTTCTACACATATGAGTGCAATTACTGGAAACGAAAACAAGACTACTTATTAATACTTTAGTAACTAGCCTTTAGCCTTCAAGATAATGTCTTAGTACATTTTTAATAAGTTTGATAAGATTCCTTAAAATCAAGTAAGTATACTGTTTTACCGCAAGCTGTTTTAATCTTTTACAATGGATAATTATTCACGGCAATCTTGTAACACCATCATAAACCAATCCTGATGCTATATAAGTCATGGCTATTAACTAGGAAACCAGTGTGATCTCAATTGTTAATAAGGCAACAATCGCAGAAGCAATTATAGTCCAGAGATGAATTTTTCAGAAAAAGTTGTGCTTGTAACTGGTGCTAGTTCAGGTATAGGAGAAGCTGTGTCCGTTCTCCTAGCAGAACTCGGAGCTCGACTTATATTAGTTGCAAGAAAACCAGAAAATCTACACCGTGTAGCCAAAAAATGCCACCAGTCACTGGGAAAAGTGCCTCTGGTTGTGACAGCTGATGTAACCAATGAGAACGATGTCATAAGGATCGAGCAAGAAGTTACGAACAATTTTGGAAGACTAGATATTCTACTCAATATAGTCGGAGGAATAATACCTGAAACAATTTTAGAGCCAAACGTAGAAAAATTTGATAGAAATATAATTTTGAATCTACGTTCAGTTTACATAATGATTTCTCGCTTCCAACCTCATTTATCTAAGACTAAAGGGAACATTGTTAATGTCACAAGTATTGTCAGTGATATTATAATTAGAGGACATTGCGGATACAATGTTTCCAAGGCGGGAGTTGAATATATAACTAAGTACGCTGCCGCAGAGCTGGCTGATAAGGGAGTTCGAGTAAACTGTGTGAAACCGGGAGTAACTAGGACTCCTGTTTTGGAAAAAATGGGTTTTAGTAAGGAAGAATCTGATAAAATGTACGATGATATGGAAAAGAAAATGCCGCTAGGAAAGATTATTGAGCCCAGGGAAGTAGCACACGCTGTTGTCTTTTTGGCAAGTGATTTGGCCAAGAATGTAACTGGAACGATTTTTACGATAGATGGCGGACAAATATTGGCGGGACCTTCACGAATTGAATTGAAATAAGCTATAACATGTGAAATAATGTTTGTGTTCAATATTAAATTATCTTTTTTATCTAATATTAACGAGGGTTGAGTAACTAAATATGACTATGTCAGCCTTAAAATCAAATGTTTTGTGACGTATAACCTAGTTGACAACCTATTAATCTAATGAGTCCTAATCTTGGCTAGAAACTACGAGAGATATCAGTTTCGGTTGGGACATTTTGCGTGATGGATGAATATGGATAAAATACTTTTCTATCTATGCTCAAAGTAAAGACTTTGAGTAAAGACAGAATAATGTTAAACTTTATGTAATTATTGTTTTTTTAGTATTTTTTTGTTAATTCGAAGTGTAATTATAATTGACTAGCATAAATTTCTATGCCTAACTAATACTGTAGTAAAACTCAGATGCGTGGTCAAACACTGGTTTATTGTATAGCTACCTTCAATATTCAATGCCACTAAGTATACCCACATACTTTACATTAAAACCATTATACAACATCTTCCTCCTTACGGAAACACAGGTTACAAAATCATAGGTTTACTAATGACTTATGCTATATAAAATGAACTCCGATCGACACATTAATAACAAAACATGTTTATTCTATAACTAAATTTAAACCTACTCTGCATGCATACAAACACTGCTACTTGCCTTCGTAGGTAACAATTTCTTCTTTATGCCTATACATAACTACATAAGTTAAAAGAAGGCAATTAGTATATAGTACTTAACAAAACATAAACTTAACTTTATTTTATGCTAATTCTTTTTTTTTTTTTTTTAAATGACATTACATGAATTATGCAACCATTACGCTTATTTTAAGAAACATAGGTGCACATAAATCTTATACCTAAGGTTATATAAATTATAAAGTGTGGTGAATGTGGAATAAATTGGTACACCTGTAACCAAACCTGTAAATACCCAAATATTGCGCTGTGTTATACTGGCAGGTTTTTTAATTATTTGGTGATAGTTTTGGTACTTAATCAAATTCGGGAATTTTACAACCATCTAGTTTACGGGTTTTGCTCCTAGTTGTAGGGCCTGGTAGTAATTCGGTATGCTTGGAGTGAAGCACTTGGGTCGGTACTACCTGCGTCGCTGTTGGCGTGGCTCCCATGGCTTGGGGCGTGTCCGCCGCCAATGTGGGGCCGCTGTGCTCGCTCGCGCTCGTGCTCGGGCACGGCTGCGGCACCTCCTCACCAGCAGCGTTTTGCGCGCCGCCGGCGCGAGCTCGCTGCGCCTGGCGTCGAATGATGTGACGCCGGTTACGCCGACACTCCCGACCTGCACTGTCCTGTAAAATATAAGACCGCGGCTCCGGAGCCCTCCTTACTACCTGCATGAATTGCCGCTTATGACCATCCGCTACCACTACAACATCCTTGTTTTGTAGTTGTGGGAGATCGCGCGCTGACCTGTCATGATTGTGTTTTTGCTGCAACTGTTTAGTAACAATCGACTTAAAGTTTCTTTTATGGTCACTCGTTTTTTCCTCGCTGTTTTGATACATGGGCAAGCGTGTGCGAATTTTTCTACCCATTAATATCTGACATGGCGAATCTATACCATCCCTAGGCGTACTTCTAAAATTTAATAGTCCCAAATGATAGTCCTGTCCCGATAATGCGCATTTTTTTATAATATTTTTAACTGTACGTACCGCCCGTTCACTTTTTCCATTGGACTTCGCGTACAGTGGTGACGAAGTGACATGAGCAATGTCCCACTTCAACACAAAGCTTTTGAATTCTTTTGAAGAATAGGCCGGTCCATTATCTGTGATTAATTCTATGGGAATTCCATGTCGGGCAAATTGCTCTTTCATAGCCATTATTACACACTGACTGTTTATGGAATTTAATTGGTTTACTTCTACGTAGTTGGAGAAGTAATCTACAAGAATCAAGTAGTATTTCTTGTTTAGCTCAAAAATATCAGATCCGACCTTATACCATGGGTCCATGGGCACGGGGTGCGGCAGCAGCGGCTCGCGCGGCGGCGCCGGCGCCAGCAGCGCACACGCGGCGCACTCGCGCACCGCGCGTTCCACGTCGCGCGACAGGCCCGGCCAGAACATGACGTCGCGCGCGCGCCGCTTGCACCTGTCGATACCCAAGTGCCCCTCGTGGATGCGGTTCAACATATCTGCGCGTAATGACTCTGGAATAAATATCTTATTGCTCTTTAATAATATACCATCTTCATAATGTATGCACTCTCGATATGGCCAAAAAATTCTAACGTCGTTATCGACGTCGTATTTAGTTTTTGGCCATCCTTTCTTGACGTAAGCGATGAGCTTGTGACTCAGTTTGTCGTTTTTGATGTGCTCTTTTACCATTTTTAATTTATTATCGCTAAATTGTACATGATTTAACACGAAGCACGTCTGCGCCTCCATTTGATCGTTCATCCGCTCATGCATCAGGTCCGGCAATGCCGCACGCGACAGAGTATCCGCTATGTACATATATTTGCCAGGGGTGTACGTCACCTGGAAGCTGTAGCTCTGTAAACGCAACCTCATACGCTGGAGTCGCGCGGGCACAGCCGACAATGTTTTTTTAAAAATCGCCTCGAGCGGTTTGTGGTCTGTTTGCACGGTAACGTCTCGTCTGCCAAATATATACTGATGGAACCGTTCGCAGGCGAAAACGATCGCTAACATCTCCTTTTCTATCTGTGCGTACCGCTGCTGCGTGTCGGTGAGCGTGCGCGAGGCGAACTCGACTGGGCGGCCGCCCTGCAGCAGCACGGCGCCCAATGCCGCCGCGCTCGCGTCCACCGACACCACCAGAGGCTGCTTCTCGCTATAAAGGGCCAGCACGGGCGCTGCCGCTATTTTTCCTTTTAATATACGTACCGCCTCAGAATGCTGCTCGTCCCACGTCCATTCCACATTTTTTTTTAGAAGATCTCTCAATATTTTTACATTTTCGGAATAGTTAGGTATAAATTTTGCTAAATAATTAACTACACCCAGAAACCGTTCCAGCGCCCGCCTGTCCTCTGGATCGGGCATGTCCATTATGGCCCTCACCTTGTCCTCGTCCGGTCTCATACCTCGCTGATCGAAAACGTGACCTAAGTATTTTATCTCCGAAACCGCGAATTTACATTTATCTTTATTAAATCTAATACCGATGTCTCGAGCCCTCTGTAATAACCTTTTGAGCCGCAAATCATGCTCCTCTTTTGTGGATCCCCAGACGATTATGTCATCAATGAATGAATCGGTACCTTCGAGATCCTCCAAATATTGCCTCACCTTCGCATGGAACATCTCCGGCGCACAGCTGATCCCGTATGGTAAGCGTAAAAATTGATACCTACCAAAAGGCGTATTGAAGGTGCAGAGGTCGGCGCTGGCGTCGCCAAGCTTGAGCATCCAGAAGCCGCAGCGCGCGTCCAGCACGCTGAAGAAGCGCGCGCCGCGCAGCCGCGCCGCCAGCTCGCTCACGGTGGGCAGCGCGAAGTGCGCGCGCCGCACCGCCCGATTCAAGTGCATGGGATCCAAGCATACGCGAATATCACCATTTTTTTTAGCTGCTAAAACAATAGCGTTCACCCAGGGTGTTGGGTGGCTGACCTTTCTCACCACTCCCAACTGTTCCATCCTAGCTAACTCGTCGCGTAATTTGTCTCGCATGCCTAACGGTATTCTTCGTACTGGACAAATCACAGGCGGAACATGCGGATCTACTATGATGTCATGCTTTCCTGGTAATTCTCCTAATCCGTGAAACAGATCTTTGTAATCGTTGACACTTAAAGCATCTACCCGTTGAATTACCCCGAGGTTTATGCAAGTATCCAAGCCCAAAATATTTTGACAACTCATATCAGCTATTACAAATTTTACTTTATGTACATTATTTTTATATTCAATATGTAAAACACATTCTCCTAGGATGGGCACTTGATTACCAGTATATGAAAATACTTTTTTATTAAATGGAAGTAGATCTACAATATTCAAACCCATGGTCGTATATTGGAACTTGGACAAAATGTTTAACATGGAGCCTGAATCTAATTTAAAATTAATTCTCTTACCGTTACAGTACAAAAATTCATTCCATTCCTTCGTCACATTTTTTCCACTATTTTTATTGTTAATTGCACTAACATACAGTACATCTACGTAAAGTTCATCATCATCCGAATTCTCCGCATAATCAGCAACCGATACACAATCCACGCGACCACCTTTGCCTCTCTTGGTACAGACCTTTGCAAAATGTCCGCGCGTATCACACACGTAGCACATTACGTTGGCCGCCGGACAGTACTCGGTGTCGCAGTACGGGCTGCCGCAGCGCGCACAGGGCGCTGCGCGCGGCGCCCGTAGGCCCGGCCGGGCACCCCGCGCGCCCCGCCGACCGCGCCCTCGGCGCCCGCGCCCGGCGCTTGCCCGCCCGACTGCGTCTACCTGTGTACTCGATGACGCGGACGCTTGAGCTTGTTCGATCTGGCGACCTTCTTCTGAAGACATCTCCTGCGCTTCACACACCTGTATCGCCTTCTCCAGCGTCAAGCCGTCCGTCCTGAGCAAGCGGTCTCTTACCACATTGCTAGAAATTCCGCAAACGAGTCGATCTCTTATTAGGCCGTCGTTCAATAACTCAAATTCACAACCTTGACTGAGTAGTTTTAACGCCGTTACATATTGACTCGCTGTTTCGCCGGGGTTCTGATTACGTGTAAAAAATTTAAAACGCAACATCGTAACATTCACTTTAGTGCCGAAGTGATTATCAAATTTTTTCTTGACACAATCAATGTCGTCGGCGCTTTCTTCCTTGGTATAAGTGAATGTGGAGAAAATCTCATACCCCTCGGCGCCAATGAGGTTGACCAGCAGACAAGCTTGCACATCCTTCGCCTCTTTGTTTACGCCCGATGCTTTCAAAAACACCGAAAATTGCTTCCACCATTTTTTCCATGCCTCGGCGCGCAACGCTGCGCTGCCCTCAACATTTAATTCTGGCGGAGGACGTGCGTGTTCCATATTCACTCGTTCGTTACTTTAACACGCAACGCAGTATAATATGAATAAATAGTGCACTTAACACTAACTTAATACGCGATTAATATATTTTAATCGATTTACTGCTGTCACCATGTAGTAAAACTCAGATGCGTGGTCAAACACTGGTTTATTGTATAGCTACCTTCAATATTCAATGCCACTAAGTATACCCACATACTTTACATTAAAACCATTATACAACAAATACGAGCCTAACTTATGGAATTTAGCGCTGTAAAATACAAAATTATACAAAATTTTTTTACAAAAAAGACTTTTCTAAAGCATTTGACTCGGTCAAATGGCCTAAACTCTGGAACACATTAACCGCAATGGGTGCTCCAAAACACTTAGTGCACCTTATCCGAAGACTGTATGAGGACGCCACAGCCTCGGTTCGGGCAGACGATATTCTTTCAAGCCACCTGCACCCCAGCGCCGGAGTCCGCCAGGGATGTATTATTTCTCCTCTTCTCTTTAATGTGTACACAGAACTCATAATGAGAATTACACTTGAAGAGTGGACTGATGGTATTTCAATTGGTGGTTTGAAGATTTCTAACCTAAGATATGCGGACGATACAACTCTGTTCGCTACTAGCCCTCGCCACATGGAAGAACTTCTCAGAAAAATGGAACGCGTCAGCCTCGACTTTGGACTTAAGATCAACCGTTGTAAGACAAAAATGATGATTGTCGATCGCATGAATAACAATTCACCAGAAATAGTAGAAATTGCGAATTGTGATGTGGTTCAATCGTACATTTATCTGGGAGCCTTAATCACGAATAGCGGTGGATGCGTCGACGAGGTGAAGAGACGTATGGCGATTGCTAGGTCTGCAATGGACAGGTTGAGGAAAATATGGAGGAGCCGCAACATTTATAGGTCAACAAAAATCCGACTTGTTCGAGCGCTCGTGTTCCCCATATTTCTCTACGCCGCAGAAACGTGGACGCTGCGTGAGGTGGAGCGAAGGAAGATAGACGCTCTAGAAATGTGGTGCTGGAGGAGAATGCTGGGAGTTTCATGGACTGAATTCCGTACCAATGAGTCCATACTCCAAGAACTCGGCATTAAACAGCGTCTATCGTCCATAGTGCAGTCTCGCATCCTTACTTTTTTCGGACACATATGTAGTAAAGGAGACGCAGCTATGGAGCGACTTGTGATCCAGGGGAAAGTCGAAGGCACTAGGCCACGAGGTAGATCGCCTATGAGATGGACAGACCAGGTGTTTAATACAAAATTATAATGGCAACACTGGTGTAGTCAGGTATTGATAACCGAATACGCATCTTCTTAAATCTCATTCCATCGTACGTACCAATTGCGTAGTATGCATACTATCTAATAAAATATAGATGTACATCTATATGTAAGTATATGTCAAACTTAGTTACCCTATAAAACTTTAGATGGCAGCTCTTTCCATACATGCAATTTGACCATAGAGTTGCCACTCTTTCTCATATACATTACTTTACTCTTTGAGTCAGTCTGCCTAACGAACCGCCATGAGCGTGTACCAATTTGTGTGTGATTTAATAAATTACTGTTTATTTCACTAAAAAGACCTTTCATTCAACGAAATAAATTATTCAAGTGGTCCATCGAAGGGATATTTATTGAAACAGTGCCTAAAATTCGTGAAAATTGTGTTGTGCGGTGTGCTCCCGAAGCTAACTGTTACGAGCATAAAACAGTCTTAACAAAGTGAAATACAACTTAAAAGTACATTTATTAATCAAAATACGCGTAAAACAGAAACTGTGCAACCAATACTTAAAAACTTTTCATAATTTCAAGAAGCATTGTGGAAAAGAGGTTATCTACAGTAGTACATGCGGTTCGGCACGACTCACTCACAACTCACTCGATCGAGTTGGGCGAGAAAAACGCCTCAACCAAACGAGAACAAAAACTACCGCATTCGAACTCATAGTAACGCTGCGAAACGTCAGAATGTCAACGACAGTGTCAGAAAAGATTCGCGGTGCGTAATCGAAGAATCGAAAATCTCAACATTTCTTCCAATTGCAAAAATTCCAGAAAAATGTCTGAAACTAATGATGAATTGAAGCGGCTGCGTGCAGCAGCAGGCCAGTGTAAGGCGCAAGTTACACGGGTCGAACATTACGTGACGGCCAATGAAAATGACACCACAGCGTCGACATTACAAATAATAACAAAAAGAATATCAGGTTTGGAAAAAACGCTGGAACAGTATAGAGAAATTCAGCTCAAAATAAATATCCTCGAAAACAAAACAGACGAAGCGGATTTTATGACCAACAATTTAGAAGATCGTTACTATCAACTGTGTGCCAAATTCGACAACCTTACGACGGCTAGAAATACATCACCGCCGCCACAAGTTCAACGCACAGGATCCAGCAAGCTGCCTCATCTGGAACTGCCAACATATACAGGAGAGGACATAACAAAATACAAACCATTCATTGAGTTGTTCACTGCAATCATTGACTGTGATGCCTCGCTAGCTCCAGTTCAAAAGCTGTATTACCTGAAAACGCACCTCAAAAAGGAAGCTGCTGCCCTGATAGAAGGACTTCCTCTATGTGACAGCTCTTATCAAGAAGCAAAAAGGCTTTTAAATGACAGATATGATAACCCTGCAGTGCTAATAACAAGCCATGTAAATCAGATTTTAGATTATCCAAACATGGCAAAAGGAACTGCTGCAAACCTTCGTGATTTTGTATCTCATGTGCGCCAGCACCTGGGTGCATTGAAAAACATGGAACAAGATATAGATGCTTGGGATATGCTGCTGCTACCAATTCTGATGCGCAAGTTGGATCAGTTTAGTGCAAGACAATATCACATGGATCGTAAAAAGGGTAATTTACCCACAGTGTCAGGTTTGCTGTCATATTTGGAAGAACGAGCATCCAGTTTTGAGGAGAGTCAAAAGCAGGTACCAGTCAGAAAGCCTTTCGAAAAATCACAGGTATCAATGCCAAATGTTGTGAAACAAAAAACAATAAAGTGTGTATACTGTCAGAACGAAAATCATAAACTGTTTGCTTGCCCTACTTTTAAGTTGGCTTCAGTTAATGATAGGATAAGCTTTGTGCAAGCAAACAATTTGTGTTTAATATGCATGAATAGGCACATCAAGAAATGTATTTTAAAGTTAAAATGTGTAACATGCAAGTCAAAAGAACACAACACTCTCCTTCATTTAAATGAGGAAGAGCGCAAAGAAATCAAACAAGATGCAATTGACAATATCAATATGCATAATAGCTTGCCTCACTGTACTGTCCTTTTGCCAACAACCAAATTAAAATTTTTATGTGAGGACGGTACTCACATATTCGCCAGGGGACTTCTTGACACTGGCAGTCAGTCATCTTTTATCACTCAAAGCTTGGTAGAAAAGCTAAAAATAAAAAATGTTCTTAAGAAGGACTTAAATATTGTAACATTGGGGCAAAAGAGCAGTCCAGTGCAGCAGGCTGTTATTATTAAAATTAGTAACTTTGATGACACATATAAAGAAAATGTGCTGTGTTCAATTGTAAACAAAATAACATGTCCTTTGCCACAACAACATATTGTCATGAATAGCATTTTGCCCCCCAGCTTGATGCTTGCAGATGATGGGTTCAATAACCCAGGTGAAATTGATGTGCTGTTGTCAGCTGATATATTCTTTAATTGCATTGTGCCGGGACAGTTTAAGATTGAAAATGGCCCGCTACTAATGAATACTAAATTTGGTTGGGTGGTATCAGGGAAAGTTAATAATGCATGTATGAAGGTTACTAACAACTGTGCTGTTACTTTACACTGCTCATTTAGCGAGCAGCAGTCTTTGTCTCAATTGGTAGAAAGGTTTTGGGAGACAGAAACGGCACCTTTGACTGCTGAAAAGGAAGAATCCCCCAATGAAAATGCAGCCCCAAGCGAAGAAGAAATTTGCGAAGCGGCCTTTAAAGCATCAACTACCTTAATAAATGGTAAGTTTCAAGTACAGCTACCTCTTAAGCAACCGATGCAATCATTGCAGCTAGGAAATTCATTTTCCATTGCCTATCAAAGACTGGAGCAACTGCATAAAAGGCTCTCAAATGATCAAGAATTGTTGTTTCAGTATTCTAAAGTCATAAAGGGTTACATAGACATGGGTCATGCAAAATTGTATGACATAAACAAGAGCAAAATACCATTTGAGGAGCTCTATTTCTTGTCCCACCACGCAGTGATACGTACGGACAAAAAGACAACTAAAGTTAGAGTCGTGTTTGATGGAAGCGCCAAAACAAATGCTAATACCTCATTAAATGATGTACTATACAATGGCAAAATAGATCAAAGAGATCTCTTTGACATACTGCTAAAGTTTCGCACATATGAGTATGTATTTGTCACTGACATAAAAAATATGTTCAGAAGCATAGATTTGCATCCTTCGCAAAGATACCTTCAGAATATTCTCTGGAAAGAAAAACCAGCTGATCCCATCATATGTTTACAGCTCAGCACGGTGACATTTGGCCTGAAAAGTTCCAGTTACCTGGCAACACGGTGCTTGAAGATGCTGGCAGACCAGAATGAGAAAGAGTATCCACTAGCTGCTCAGGTTTTGAGAGAAAACACGTATGTAGACGACATTTTATCGGGTTCTACAACTTCTCTTCAACATGCCATTGAGGTAAGGGATCAAACTATTGCTTTATTAACCAAAGGGAGCTTAGAGTTGCACAAATGGGCGGCTAGCCATCCGGACCTATTACAAAATATACCAGCCACCAAACAACACTTTGACAGTGTTGAATTGCAAGGACAGCATGTTGTATTAAAAGCTCTAGGCATTTCCTATGACATAAAAAGTGACAACTTCAAAATACACTTTTCAAACGGGCAAGAAAATTTTAAATGGTCTAAAAGATCGGTATTGAGTTGTATTGGTAGCATGTTTGATCCGCTTGGTATAGTTGCACCCATCATTTTAAAGGGAAAGCTATTCCTGCAAATGTTATGGCAAATGAAAAAGGACTGGGATGATACTTTACCTGATGACTTTCTGCAAAACTGGAATGCTTTTTATTCCAAGCTCTCGGTGATGGAACCTATATTTGTCAATAGGAACTTAAAAATTAAAAATGCAAGTAATGTTCAATTAATGGGTTTCTGTGACGCTTCACAAGCAGCTTACGGCTGCTGCATTTATGTACGAGCTTGTCATGCAGGGGAAACACATGTAAACTTGTTGTGTGCTAAGTCACGTGTTGCCTCTGCTAAGCAAAAACTAACAATACCAAAGCTCGAAATCTCGAGTGCATGCCTATTAGCTAATCTTATATCAAAGGTTAAAGAAATAATAAATATCCAAGACATAATGTTATTCACAGACTCAATGGTGGCCTTAGCCTGGATAAAGGCAAGGTACAATAAGCATGATGTTTTTGTAAAAAATAGAGTTCATGAAATAAATAACATTACTTCCTTGGACGCATGGCATCACATTGCAGGAGCGGATAATCCAGCAGACCTAGTGTCCAGGGGAGTTGATCCAAGCACATTGGTCACATCTACACTTTGGTGGCACGGCCCTGAATTTTTAAAAGAAAACATATTTACAGTCCACTGCCAAAACTCTATGTGTGATAACATGGAGTGTCAAAAAGCTTTAAAGCTAGAATTTAATGATTCAACAGGAAATCCTGACATTGAGAGTGTGGCTGTGACTTGCAGTGCCTTGGATCAACATGAAGCTCTACAAATTTTTGAAAAATGTTCAAATATTTTGCGACTACAACGCATAATTGCGGTAATTTATAGATTTTACAATAATTGTAAAAGCAAAAGCAATAAGATGTTACAAAAACCCAATGAATCACATGTTAAATTAATTTATACTGTAAGTGAGTTGCGGCATGCTATGTTAAAAATTGTTATGTACATTCAAAACAATCACTTTCAAAAAGAATTTAATAAACTAAATAAGGGTAAACATATCGATGGATCGCTGTCTAACCTGTCGCTGTTTATAGATGTAAATGGAGCGCTGAGAGTAGGAGGTAGAGTCGAAAATGCCAAAGTCCCTTATAATCAGCGACATCCCCTTTTAATGCCAGGTGATTGCAATGTGACCAAACTTATGATTGAATATGAGCACAGCATAAATTTACTTCATGGAGGTGCAAAAACAACATTTTACAATTTATCTTTGAGATACTGGATTGTTGGTGGGATTCGTCAAATAAAAAAGGTGATACATAGGTGCATAGGTTGTTTTAAATTAAAAGCAGAAGCATCTAAGCAACTCATGGGTTCGCTACCACATGACAGGGTTAACCAAGCTTCTCCTTTTCTTTTAAAAGGTGAGTTTAAAGTTTTGTGATGCTTTTGGATTGATTCCAAGAGACATCTTTGATTATGGTCTAGATATACTACTCTTTGTGTAGATAGCACACCCAGCTCACGATCATACTTGAAGAAAAAGTTTTCTACCAACCATTTGATTACGTCACACTCTTTATGGTAAGTTATACCATCTAACTCCACGTGTGTATTACACAGTGGACAAGTTGGTGTTGGTTCTCGTGGTTTGGTAAAAATCATTGCCTTCACTTCGTTTTGATTCAATTCGGCCTCTGAGAATACTCGCGCGAGTACTCGTCTGGGATTTTCCTTAATATGAATCCTTTTGTCACCTTTAACCTTTGAGAAGAGATTTAGCTTTGCGGAAGCTGTCTCCCTCGGGTTGTGCGAGAATGATAATAAAATCAGACTCTGTGACATATTGTCATCTAGCTCATAGAACGAGACGACTTTTCTAACCCGTGCAGCGCCCAGTGATGGGTGTTTTTCTGCAGGATTCACTACCCATAATCCATTAGTAAGTGGGTCAACTCACATTTCTGGCTTACTGTAGTGGTCGCTTATGCGCGCTAGTTCACGTTCTTTGATGCGTTCAACCATCATAACACTTAAGATACTTTTTAAAATATCTCTTCTGTCAGACGTCTTCGAATGCTTCCGAACAGCTTGTTCGCAAATAGCGGTTATGTGCTTTGCAGTAGCTTTCATATCAATCTTCTCTTTGGATGTCAATAGCGACAAATCCCAGAGTCTTCAAATTAGCTGCTGCTAGGCTATTCAAGACTTTGTGATATTTTGAGATTGATTGGACAGTTGGATTCGGTACGATAAATTCGCCATAAGGCGTATCCATCTTTATCGAGTCTTTAACTGCCATGTCCTCTATCACGGTCATGAATTCATTAGACTGCACTGGTGAAGTGTTTAGTCTAATGTTAACTTTTGAGTCATCGTCGTAAGACTCAGCGAGAGTTACAAGATCGTGGAATCCTTTGGACGCATTTAGCGCAGATCTAACTCGAGATTCTAAACTCTCTAAGTAGAGTTGCGGCTCTATGTCCTGAGTACCTCCATCCAGTAAATCCTGACTGGGAATTACAGTTATGTCGTCAAAAGCGAAGAACATTTGTTCTTCTTTTGTCAAGCTTGAACTTGACTCCGTTTCCGGTGGTGTTGTTTTGGATGTTGTTTGTTTGATTTCCATTTTGTTTGTTGGTGGTATTTTCAAAATATTCTCTTTAGCTTCGGCGTAGAATAAATTGGTAAATGGAGCGCTGAGAGTAGGAGGTAGAGTCGAAAATGCCAAAGTCCCTTATAATCAGCGACATCCCCTTTTAATGCCAGGTGATTGCAATGTGACCAAACTTATGATTGAATATGAGCACAGCATAAATTTACTTCATGGAGGTGCAAAAACAACATGTTACAATTTATCTTTGAGATACTGGATTGTTGGTGGGATTCGTCAAATAAAAAAGGTGATACATAGGTGCATAGGTTGTTTTAAATTAAAAGCAGAAGCATCTAAGCAACTCATGGGTTCGCTACCACATGACAGGGTTAACCAAGCTTCTCCTTTTCTTTTAAAAGGTGAGTTTAAAGTTTTGTGATGCTTTTGGATTGATTCCAAGAGACATCTTTGATTATGGTCTAGATATACTACTCTTTGTGTAGATAGCACACCCAGCTCACGATCATACTTGAAGAAAAAGTTTTCTACCAACCATTTGATTACGTCACACTCTTTATGGTAAGTTATACCATCTAACTCCACGTGTATATTACACAGTGGACAAGTTGGTGTTGGTTCTCGTGGTTTGGTAAAAATCATTGCCTTCACTTCGTTTTGATTCAATTCGGCCTCTGAGAATACTCGCGCGAGTACTCGTCTGGGATTTTCCTTAATATGAATCCTTTTGTCACCTTTAACCTTTGAGAAGAGATTTAGCTTTGCGGAAGCTGTCTCCCTCGGGTTGTGCGAGAATGATAATAAAATCAGACTCTGTGACATATTGTCATCTAGCTCATAGAACGAGACGACTTTTCTAACCCGTGCAGCGCCCAGTGATGGGTGTTTTTCTGCAGGATTCACTACCCATAATCCATTAGTAAGTGGGTCAACTCACATTTCTGGCTTACTGTAGTGGTCGCTTATGCGCGCAAGTTCACGTTCTTTGATGCGTTCAACCATCATAACACTTAAGATACTTTTTAAAATATCTCTTCTGTCAGACGTCTTCGAATGCTTCCGAACAGCTTGTTCGCAAATAGCGGTTATGTGCTTTGCAGTAGCTTTCATATCAATCTTCTCTTTGGATGTCAATAGCGACAAATCCCAGAGAGTCTTCAAATTAGCTGCTGCTAGGCTATTCAAGACTTTGTGATATTTTGAGATTGATTGGACAGTTGGATTCGGTACGATAAATTCGCCATAAGGCGTATCCATCTTTATCGAGTCTTTAACTGCCATGTCCTCTATCACGGTCATGAATTCATTAGACTGCACTGGTGAAGTGTTTAGTCTAATGTTAACTTTTGAGTCATCGTCGTAAGACTCAGCGAGAGTTACAAGATCGTGGAATCCTTTGGACGCATTTAGCGCAGATCTAACTCGAGATTCTAAACTCTCTAAGTAGAGTTGCGGCTCTATGTCCTGAGTACCTCCATCCAGTAAATCCTGACTGGGAATTACAGTTATGTCGTCAAAAGCGAAGAACATTTGTTCTTCTTTTGTCAAGCTTGAACTTGACTCCGTTTCCGGTGGTGTTGTTTTGGATGTTGTTTGTTTGTTTTCCATTTTGTTTGTTGGTGGTATTTTCAAAATATTCTCTTTAGCTTCGGCGTAGAATAAATTGGTAAATGGAGCGCTGAGAGTAGGAGGTAGAGTCGAAAATGCCAAAGTCCCTTATAATCAGCGACATCCCCTTTTAATGCCAGGTGATTGCAATGTGACCAAACTTATGATTGAATATGAGCACAGCATAAATTTACTTCATGGAGGTGCAAAAACAACATTTTACAATTTATCTTTGAGATACTGGATTGTTGGTGGGATTCGTCAAATAAAAAAGGTGATACATAGGTGCATAGGTTGTTTTAAATTAAAAGCAGAAGCATCTAAGCAACTCATGGGTTCGCTACCACATGACAGGGTTAACCAAGCTTCTCCTTTTCTTTTAAAAGGTGAGTTTAAAGTTTTGTGATGCTTTTGGATTGATTCCAAGAGACATCTTTGATTATGGTCTAGATATACTACTCTTTGTGTAGATAGCACACCCAGCTCACGATCATACTTGAAGAAAAAGTTTTCTACCAACCATTTGATTACGTCACACTCTTTATGGTAAGTTATACCATCTAACTCCACGTGTGTATTACACAGTGGACAAGTTGGTGTTGGTTCTCGTGGTTTGGTAAAAATCATTGCCTTCACTTCGTTTTGATTCAATTCGGCCTCTGAGAATACTCGCGCGAGTACTCGTCTGGGATTTTCCTTAATATGAATCCTTTTGTCACCTTTAACCTTTGAGAAGAGATTTAGCTTTGCGGAAGCTGTCTCCCTCGGGTTGTGCGAGAATGATAATAAAATCAGACTCTGTGACATATTGTCATCTAGCTCATAGAACGAGACGACTTTTCTAACCCGTGCAGCGCCCAGTGATGGGTGTTTTTCTGCAGGATTCACTACCCATAATCCATTAGTAAGTGGGTCAACTCACATTTCTGGCTTACTGTAGTGGTCGCTTATGCGCGCTAGTTCACGTTCTTTGATGCGTTCAACCATCATAACACTTAAGATACTTTTTAAAATATCTCTTCTGTCAGACGTCTTCGAATGCTTCCGAACAGCTTGTTCGCAAATAGCGGTTATGTGCTTTGCAGTAGCTTTCATATCAATCTTCTCTTTGGATGTCAATAGCGACAAATCCCAGAGAGTCTTCAAATTAGCTGCTGCTAGGCTATTCAAGACTTTGTGATATTTTGAGATTGATTGGACAGTTGGATTCGGTACGATAAATTCGCCATAAGGCGTATCCATCTTTATCGAGTCTTTAACTGCCATGTCCTCTATCACGGTCATGAATTCATTAGACTGCACTGGTGAAGTGTTTAGTCTAATGTTAACTTTTGAGTCATCGTCGTAAGACTCAGCGAGAGTTACAAGATCGTGGAATCCTTTGGACGCATTTAGCGCAGATCTAACTCGAGATTCTAAACTCTCTAAGTAGAGTTGCGGCTCTATGTCCTGAGTACCTCCATCCAGTAAATCATGACTGGGAATTACAGTTATGTCGTCAAAAGCGAAGAACATTTGTTCTTCTTTTGTCAAGCTTGAACTTGACTCCGTTTCCGGTGGTGTTGTTTTGGATGTTGTTTGTTTGTTTTCCATTTTGTTTGTTGGTGGTATTTTCAAAATATTCTCTTTAGCTTCGGCGTAGAATAAATTGGTAAATGGAGCGCTGAGAGTAGGAGGTAGAGTCGAAAATGCCAAAGTCCCTTATAATCAGCGACATCCCCTTTTAATGCCAGGTGATTGCAATGTGACCAAACTTATGATTGAATATGAGCACAGCATAAATTTACTTCATGGAGGTGCAAAAACAACATTTTACAATTTATCTTTGAGATACTGGATTGTTGGTGGGATTCGTCAAATAAAAAAGGTGATACATAGGTGCATAGGTTGTTTTAAATTAAAAGCAGAAGCATCTAAGCAACCCATGGGTTCGCTACCACATGACAGGGTTAACCAAGCTTCTCCTTTTCTTTTAAAAGGTGAGTTTAAAGTTTTGTGATGCTTTTGGATTGATTCCAAGAGACATCTTTGATTATGGTCTAGATATACTACTCTTTGTGTAGATAGCACACCCAGCTCACGATCATACTTGAAGAAAAAGTTTTCTACCAACCATTTGATTACGTCACACTCTTTATGGTAAGTTATACCATCTAACTCCACGTGTGTATTACACAGTGGACAAGTTGGTGTTGGTTCTCGTGGTTTGGTAAAAATCATTGCCTTCACTTCGTTTTGATTCAATTCGGCCTCTGAGAATACTCGCGCGAGTACTCGTCTGGGATTTTCCTTAATATGAATCCTTTTGTCACCTTTAACCTTTGAGAAGAGATTTAGCTTTGCGGAAGCTGTCTCCCTCGGGTTGTGCGAGAATGATAATAAAATCAGACTCTGTGACATATTGTCATCTAGCTCATAGAACGAGACGACTTTTCTAACCCGTGCAGCGCCCAGTGATGGGTGTTTTTCTGCAGGATTCACTACCCATAATCCATTAGTAAGTGGGTCAACCCACATTTCTGGCTTACTGTAGTGGTCGCTTATGCGCGCAAGTTCACGTTCTTTGATGCGTTCAACCATCATAACACTTAAGATACTTTTTAAAATATCTCTTCTGTCAGACGTCTTCGAATGCTTCCGAACAGCTTGTTCGCAAATAGCGGTTATGTGCTTTGCAGTAGCTTTCATATCAATCTTCTCTTTGGATGTCAATAGCGACAAATCCCAGAGAGTCTTCAAATTAGCTGCTGCTAGGCTATTCAAGACTTTGTGATATTTTGAGATTGATTGGACAGTTGGATTCGGTACGATAAATTCGCCATAAGGCGTATCCATCTTTATCGAGTCTTTAACTGCCATGTCCTCTATCACGGTCATGAATTCATTAGACTGCACTGGTGAAGTGTTTAGTCTAATGTTAACTTTTGAGTCATCGTCGTAAGACTCAGCGAGAGTTACAAGATCGTGGAACCCTTTGGACGCATTTAGCGCAGATCTAACTCGAGATTCTAAACTCTCTAAGTAGAGTTGCGGCTCTATGTCCTGAGTACCTCCATCCAGTAAATCATGACTGGGAATTACAGTTATGTCGTCAAAAGCGAAGAACATTTGTTCTTCTTTTGTCAAGCTTGAACTTGACTCCGTTTCCGGTGGTGTTGTTTTGGATGTTGTTTGTTTGTTTTCCATTTTGTTTGTTGGTGGTATTTTCAAAATATTCTCTTTAGCTTCGGCGTAGAATAAATTGGTAAATGGAGCGCTGAGAGTAGGAGGTAGAGTCGAAAATGCCAAAGTCCCTTATAATCAGCGACATCCCCTTTTAATGCCAGGTGATTGCAATGTGACCAAACTTATGATTGAATATGAGCACAGCATAAATTTACTTCATGGAGGTGCAAAAACAACATTTTACAATTTATCTTTGAGATACTGGATTGTTGGTGGGATTCGTCAAATAAAAAAGGTGATACATAGGTGCATACGTTGTTTTAAATTAAAAGCAGAAGCATCTAAGCAACTCATGGGTTCGCTACCACATGACAGGGTTAACCAAGCTTCTCCTTTTCAAACTGTAGGCGTTGACTACTGCGGACCATTTGACATCAAACAGTCCAGCATTAGAAAATCGATAATAACTAAAGGCTATGTTGTTCTATTTGTATGTTTTTGTACAAAAGCAATACATTTAGAATTGGTATTGGACCTAACGAGCGATGCTTTCTTGGCAGCTCTTAAAAGATTCATAAGCCGTAGAGGACTCCCTAGTAAAATTTATTGTGACAATGCAACTAATTTCAAAGGCTGTAACAATCAGCTAAATGAATTGTATAAAATGTGCAAGGATAAAGACAGCACTTTTAAAATCGTTAATTTTGCAACACAAAAAGGGGTAGAGTTTAAGTATATACCTGCATATTCCCCAACATGGGGAGGTCTATGGGAAGCGGGGGTCCGTAGTACAAAACATCACCTACGCCGTGTTATAGGAAAAATCTCACTTACTTACGAAGAATTTCAAACAGTACTAATTCAAGTAGAAGGTGTGTTAAATTCACGACCTTTGGCTCCCATAACAAGAGACGGTCAAGATTTCTCATGTCTAACGCCGGGGCACTTTTTGATAGGTAGACAGTTAAATGTGGTCCCAGAATTGGATTATACCTCTACTCCGACCAACAGACTAAAACTATGGAAGTTGACCACTCGATGCGTACAACAGTTTTGGAATGTTTGGTCAAAAACTTACCTGAATCAGCTGCAGAGCAAGCCAAAATGGCGGCAGCCACATAAAAACATTGAAAAGGGGCAGTTAGTACTCATTCACGAAAATACCGCGCCCCTGACGTGGCCTTTAGCCATAGTGTCTGACATATACCCTGGAAAAGATGGTAGAGTCCGCTTGGTAAAGTTGCGACTCCCTAATAAGTCGGAAAAATGTATGGCAATCAACAAAATTTCATTGCTACCCTTTTATGATGATGATTGATTTTCAAATTGTAAAACAGTGTCATTTTTAATATAGCATGGTGCAAGTAAATCTTAACAGAAACATTTGAAAAATATAATTAAAAGGTCCTAATTAAAGTAAAATAATGCAAGATGTTTATTCACATTCTTTATTTAGAAGTCATATTAACATGATAAACTTAAATATTTTAAACTAGACTTATATTATTCTAACAATTAATTTATATTAAAAAATACTACACCTTATTAAATAAAAAGTAAAATGGGTACTTACCTTGTTACCTTACCTGTATATTTATCTAGTTACCTTACTGGTATACTTACCTTGTTACCTTACCTGTATATTTACCTAGTTACCTTACTGGTATACTTACCTTGTTACCTTACCTGTATACTTACCTTGTTATCTTACCTGTATATTTACCTAGTTACCTTACTGGTATACTTACCTTGTTATCTTACCTGTGTACACTTACCTTTTTACTATTAGTAAACTAATAACTATTATTAAAGAAAACCAGAATTTCAATTATCAAGGTACAATAAGTGAGATTATAACTTAATTAAATAACTTTAAGAAATAATTAGAGTTCGGTACTTCACCTTGAATAGTTATTAAGTTTGATTGCCCCGGGTACTTGTTTAATACAAAATTATAATGGCAACACTGGTGTAGTCAGTCTGCCTAACGAACCGCCATGAGCGTGTACCAATTTGTGTGTGATTTAATAAATTACTGTTTATTTCACTAAAAAGACCTTTCATTCAACGAAATAAATTATTCACCAGGTCAAAGCAGCAATAGAAGGACCACTACACGCAAGCATAAGGAAGGCGGCTGTCAGGGAGGAATGGAGGCGTATTGTTAAGCTTGCTACCAGCACCTAGAAAATGATGACCACGACCACTCTGTCAAGAGTGAAACGACGAAGAAGAAGATACAAAAAAATAATAGGTACACAAAAAGACATATAAAATACACAAAAGTTACATAAAAAAAACTAGGGATTTTTGAAACTCGTTTTCGTCGCTACCCTAAAACACGCAGGAACATCTGCTGGTGCTTAGCAGGCACTTGGAGTCTAAATGAGCTGAAATTTTTAGGCCCTTTGAGACTCGAGCGGGAGGATAGACAGCTTTAGCTTTATCGAAAATACAAACTGAGACATGGATGCACAGAAAAACCAAAAAAAGAGACCAGCGCTGGGAATCGAACCCAGGTCCTCAGCAATCCGTGCTGCGTGCTATAACCCCTACACCACCGCTGGACAGGAATTTAGACACGAATTTTTCCTATGCATACATATCTCAGGTTGCTTATTTCTACTACGCTACTTTAGCGCTGGTCTCTTTTTCTGGTTTTTCTGTGCATCCATGTCTCAGTTTGTATTTTCGATATGGTTTCACGGGATACCCGTAAAAGTAACAAATTTGGAGTTGAAATAAAAAATACAAAAAGACTCCAAATAACCAATCATAGCTTTAGCTTTATCTATTGGATGGCAAGAATAAGAAATAAATGAAGCAAGCTTAAGATGGTTCAAAAAGGTCCTTTCTGTGCTGCTTCTTGACGTCTTGACGGATACTGGCTTGTACTGTATATAATTATAATCTATCCATTGCCAATAACCATAGTACTTATAATAAAACTGGTACATTGTTTTCTTTAATTTGTAAACTTACTCTAGACATTTGGCTACATTTATTTTTAGTCTATTTAGATAATTAATTAACAGTCAGTCCATTACAAAGATGAGTACCTTAGTAATCAAATTATTTTTTATTTTTTGTTTTGCAAACCTATTCTCGTATTTACATCCATGGAAATTATTAAAATTGTTTACTTGACTAATTACTAGACATCTAGTGCACTAATTCCTCTTCACACATCTAACTGTTGGGCACAGGTCTCCTTTTAGATTGAGATAGTTTAGACTGCAGTTCCCGTGCGCACAGAGTCGAATTGAGAACTTCATACATAACTATAATCGTATTGCTTCATAGGTTTATGTATGTTTACACACAAAATTTTCCTCTACCCGAAAGCTAATGGTACCGCATACAAAGTCAAATTTTCGACTTAAATAGTAGATTAATAATTGAATTGACTCTAGTAGTAATTTTCTAATACTATAATACTCTCATCGCAAATTCAGCAAAAATATTCACCATTTCCGTATGCTATTTTCACAAAATGTGAGTTCAAAAATCCTCTCTCATTGCTGAACTAAGCTTTCGAAAACAGCATAGAAAACTGAACCTAGTTCATATGTAGTATTAAAGGTGGATTTTGAACAGTCTAGCAATGTTGATTCCCCGGCAGACAGCTTAATGACGTCCACTCGAGAGCTGAAACCGAACTCTGATGAATTTTCAAACGATAGCCAGGGGGGCTACTACGAAATTAGTAAATCGAAGTTCAGATCATACCGTCCCTCTCACTCTCGTATTAAATAATATAAGCGTCAGCGGGATGGCACGAGACGAAGTTGAATTTTGCACTTCGTAGTATAGGGCCAGTCTCCAATACCTCGTTTCGAATGGAAATTAAGCCGCTTTGAACATTGCTTTGTTATGTTACTATCGACACAATAACTCACTTATTCAGTGCAATACGCTGTATTTTACTATTTATAGGCGAATAAAATTAGATTTTTTTGAAGAATTAATTTCTAGCTAGCTGGAAATCGTTTTAATACCCTCGTTATCCGCGTTTGCCCCTTTCCAGGAGGTGTGCGTAACTTTTGAGACGGAAAATTGAGATGTCTTTAAAACGAGAAATTGTATTCTCTACGACATTTTAATCATGGGTTTTTCAACTGGGGTAATCTGTTTCAAAGACATTATAAAGTTAAGCTAAGAACATGTCTTATAAAAAACTTTTTAACAAAAAAAAACCGCCGTAAAAACTGTAAGCTAAAAACTAAACCTTTTTTATTTAACATTAATCTAAGTATCAGTTTGAAGTCGGTGCCTCAGCACGAGCCAGGAGGAGTGATAGAAGCCCATCAGGCAGATGACTGAAGGTCCACTCCTGCTGGCTAGTGCTGAGGCACCGACTTCAAACTGGTATTAGTTATTCTGTGCTGGTACCTAGATTAATGCTCAATAAAAAAGGTTGTTTTTTGCTTTTCTGTTTTTGGCAGTTTAATTATTTTGTTAAAAAGTTTTATATAAGATAATTATGTTCTTAACCCTTTCCAATAATAAAATAATTATCAAAATCGAACTACTTGGTAAAAAAATATGCGTGATGTGATAATTCATAAAAAAAATATACGCGTCGACTTGAGAACCTCCTATGTTTTTTCGTCGGTTAAAAGGAATGTTAAGTTATAAAATACTGTTTTGGAGACTAAAAGGGGTGTCCGTGGTTATGTTTGGGTTAGAAAAATTATAAATGTAAGTCGAAATGTATCTCTACAAGCACACTTGTGCAGAGATATAAGGTGAGTCGGGGCAAGCGCGCTTGCAGGGGGTAAACGTAGGCGCCATTAAAATATCGAAAAGTATCATAAGCACTATTAACGGCATCTCACAACCACGCACCTAAGACCTGTAAGATGTCGTTAGTAGTATAATATCAATACTTTTCGATATATTAATAGTAGGCGCGCTTACCCCGCTGACCTTAAGTAATAATTACACTCATTTCGACTTAACACATTTATAAATTTGCTAAGCCAAACATAACCACGGCGGCCAACCTTTGTCTTCAAAAATATTCTTTTATAACTTATATTATAAGACATGATTAGAGCCTTTGATGTTCCCCTCAATACCGTCAAGTACAAACAAGATCTTCAAAAGAAACAAAAAGTTACAGAGAAATCAAAAAATCTCGCATAAAGGACTTCTTTTTTTAAAGCTCCGGGGTCTCATTACTTGGGCCCTTAGGCCAGAGACAAGGGTGTTACGTTTGAGTAGGTATTTGTACATCATTATTTTTATAAGATAAGATATAGTTTTGTAAAAAATATTTTAAGTGTAATGAAGGCGTTCTTCATTACGTATAACGTTGTGTATTTTTGTCAGGTCTCTATTAAAGCCATTTATATACAAAAAATACCAAACTCCGTTGCACGCGGCTTCGGCCCCGTTTAAAAATTTGAGCAGTTTTATAACTAATTTTTAGTGTTCCAAAGCCAAGTGGCAAAAAACGGAACCCTTATGGATTCGTCATGTCTCTCTGTCCGTCCGTATGTCACAGCCACTTTTTTCCGAAACTATAAGAACTATACTGTTGAAACTTGGTAAGTAGATGTATTCTGTGAACCGCATTAAGATTTTTACACAAAAATAGAAAAAAAAAAACAATCAAGTTTGGGGATTCCCCATACTTAGAACTGAAATTCAACAATTTTGATTTCATCAAACTCATACGTCCCTATGGGGTATCTATGAATAGGTCTTCAAAAATGATATTAAGGTTTTTAATATCATTTTTTCAAAGTGGTAAAGTGGTAAGTGGTGGTAATTTCCAAATAATAATTTCCAAAGTGGTAAAACGTGTGTGTCCCCCCCCTCTGTAATTTCTAAAATACGAGAATGATAAAACTAAAAAATATGTATGATGTACATGCAAACCATGCAAACTTCCACCGAAAATTGGTTTGAACGGGAAGTAAGTAGTTTTTATAACTCATTCACTGCCACCGACGCATATATGCGTTTTTGGAACTTCCCCCCAGTGCCGCTGTCAAAATTATTCATACATTTTGAACGCACATGTGCGTCGGTGGCACCTGTGGTCAGTCAAGTCAAGTCAGGTGGCAGTGAATGCGTTAATACGTCATAAATCGTAAAGGACACTTTTAATTATGTTACTTGCTGCTACGGAACCCTTCAAGGGCGAGTCCGACTCGCACTTGGCCGCTTTTTTGTATTATAACCAGAGAGCGGAATTTTCATGGCACTTTTTGACCTGTCATAGTGACTTCTCACTTATCCACTTCCGATTTACGATACATGATGTCTTAATGGCAGCCATCCTTTCTTTTCTTTTCTTTTTTTCTCAGAGCCTCTTCGCTTTTTCATAAAAAGAAAGTGAAACGGTAATTAGACGGGTGCACAGTAAAATGAGAATAACCGACCTAAGTGTAACAAATAAGTACCTACCTACAATTGTTTCGTTTCTCGTATTACCACGGAGTCCACGGAGGCACTTACGTAATTGAAATTTATGGATGCTATTTAATAAAAGTTTCAGAAGTACCAACCGTAAATCAGAATAAGGGAAGTTATAGGTACGAGCGAGAGCGTAAAAACATGCCGCAGTAGTATTAATCATAAAACAGAGTTCATGGTAAAAGTGATTAACTAACATTCGTATAGGTGAAAAACTCATTTGGTATTATTTTATAACGAGGAGACGCAGGGAGCCACCTTTATGGCCCCCTGTCCAATAGTAGCGATTTTTTTTGTTTATTTATTAATATTAGCACACACATAACAATATAATATTTACAGTACGCCAAACTGTAAAATTCTTTATGTCATCTATGGGATATCTATTCATAAAAAATAGATTTTTCATTTCTCATGCTCGTAACGTTCATGTTTATGCTAAATCTAGGTGACATAAAATGACTTATTATGCTCTAGTGGATAAAGTAAAATCTTCTTCTAAGACCAAGGTTGTCAACAGCCACAAAAAAAGTTTCTACATATTTTTGTAATAATTTTTAATTTATATAAAACTAAAATAACTAGAAAATATAAGTTTATGGGTAATACTGCATGAAAAATAAAAGTTACCTACATAGAAAGTAAAGAATTGCTTCCACTGTTGCTATTTCATTTCCTCGCAATCGAAGTGAAAAGCAGTGTTAAACTCGAGCATTAAACCCATTTTCCCTTCGACTTGTCTATCCACCCTCGCCGTATCTTCTCGGGTGGCTATATGAACGTCTTGGGTAAAATGGCTCGTTTTATGCTCTTGTTGTGCAATCTACTATTTAAGATTAGAATAATTTATTTTGAACATGAAACCGTGAGACTTACTCATATTTTAATGAAATAATACCGGATAACACATTGTTTAATTTCGAGTTTAGATCTGAAACGATTTCCAAATTATACTTCATTCTCAGTACATTAATATGAAACAAATAACACGCTGTGCGTTTTGCCGTTTTACTACTATGAATCCCATTTAATAACTTATTTCGTCCAAAGAATTACCTACCTACGTTTCAGTTTTAAACAGTATAGGTATCTTCCTTATACAAATTTTATAAGAACAAGTCTTTAACAGCTAGATATAAATGAACTAACAAGAATTAGCAGGCATCAATAACATTATGAATAATACATTCAACGACGCAAAAGACGTTTCGTCTATTGAAGTTGTATGGCACATGACGCCTTTCGCTTTTGATACTTTTTAAGTCTTTACGGATAGGGCCACGTGGATTAAAGCCACTTTTATCTTTTATTAATTGAATACTACTGAAATCAATACGCTGAAACGTTCTATTCTTATTTAAGTAATTTATTGTGTTGATAGAACTTTCTGAGTAGGTAGCTACTAGTATCAAGGTGAAAATTACCTAATTTCAACCAATAATGTTTTGATAATAAAACTATACCAAAACTAATGGATTACAAACGTGTTAAACAATACTTAGGTCACTAGGTGTTTTTATTAGCTGTATGTTTGCATAACGAAATTAAATCGTAACCAAAAAATAACCCGAGTTTTTAATAAATATTTAAAATAAAAAGTAAAAATTTACTTCTTAAGTAACTAAATTTAAGTTCAACAGTCGGGACTCATTCAAAATCGTGACCAGCTCTAAAATTACCAATTATTTGCCTAATGGGTCTCGACTTCTAGACTATCCACTACTAGATTTGTTTTAAATTTAATGTTTTTCTAGGTAGGCAGGCTTTTTAACCTTGCGGTCTTTAAAGGGTAAATAAACCGGTAAAAAAAAGGTTAAAATGAAGTTGTTAATGTTTTCAGTTCACCCTCTGTCTTGCAGAAAGCTCAACGTTTGAGCACCATGAGATTAAATTCCTGGACGAAGTAGGTATCAGGCATTCCTTTACGAGTAATATAAAAGTTTTGAGCAGCGGCCAAGCAAAAATAGCGAACAAGGCAATAATTTACATCGCTTATTCGCTTTATTCCTCGTATCACGTTATTTATGGATATCATCCCGGTTTGTTGGGGAGCGGAAGCAGTTATAATACGGGGTTTGGGATCTGGAAGTTTTTTGCTTAGTTGTTTTTAACCATGCTAAAAAAAAACGTTTCACTTGAAAGAAAATACATTTAAATAGGTAGATAAAACGTTTATTTGATACTGCAATCACACGTAATCTCAAAACAGAAATAAAAAGTCCAATCTTATTTTTGTTTGTGTGCGCTGCAGTAGTGCAAAGGGCCGTGGCTCAGTGGTCAACATTGCTCATAGGGTAAAAATACTTATTCTGCCACAATCTAGAGGACCGACGGTAATATATTTCTTACTGCTTAAAATAAATAATACCTCCAACAAAACGTCACAAAACGTCATAAAACCAGGGACCAGTCTGAAAACCAGCGCTGGGTAAAATATGCTGAGATTGGAACTCATTGCCTTTACTTTTTTTTCTGTAGCTATCTTCAATGCGCAATGTTTTAATTACCTAGGTTAAGTTAGTGCCAATAAAGATGTTTATTATTATTATTAGATCTTTAGACCTATTATTATAAAATATCACAATCATAGAACAAAAGAAAAACTTTGAGCATAAATGAGACGCTATACGGTGATTTTTAATCGGTGATCAGGAATAACAAAAAGCGATAAGGACGGTTACACTGAACAACTTTTCCCCTGGGACCAATACGAAAATCGGGGTAAAAAAATCAGCTATTTCATAGGAAACCTCAGCACCTCACCAGCCTCAATGAATGAAACCAGGGTTTTTTTTCCCGATTTTGGTATTGGTCCCATGGGAAAAGTTATTCAGTGTGACCGTCTTTATCGCTTTTTGTTATTTCTTAATCACCGATTAAAAACCATTGCTAGTTATTTAGATCCGCATTATGTAAAAATAACCTAATTAACTCAGACAAAGTGAATCCAATATTGTCATTTCAAACTTCAATATCTCAAAAACGGGTGAACCGATTTAATAAAACATAGCTAAAAATTACCGCAAGGAAACCCTTTTAGATAAAAAAGCGCGCATCGATATCGGTCCATCTATATATGGAAATACTAGCTTATGCCCGCGACTACGTCTGCGCGGATCTAGGTTATCGCGCGGTGGCGCCCTCTACCGGAATAAAAGGTATCCTATGTTGATCCTTGGGGTTCAAACTACCTATATATCAAATTTCATCAAAATCGGTTCAGTGGTTTCGACGTGAAAGGGTAACAGACAGACAGACAGACAGACAGACAGACAGAGTTACTTTCGCATTTATAATATTATATAAGTAGGGATAGTAGGGATGAGTTATTAGAAACTAATTTCGATAAGTATTTTTTCATGCAATCACTATTTTTTTTAAATTGTTGAAACTATTGTTTGAAGATGTCATATTTTAATCTTGCCACGACTATTGCCACACAAATGCTTATTTCATAAATTTAATCTAATGCGTATGTTGAGCACCTGCCTTGTTTTATTTTTTATCTCTGGTGAAATGGTAAACTGTCAAGAATGTCAATCAAGGACGAAACTTACTGTCACTGTCAAAGTGTCTTAATGTCAGATTGCGGGTCCAAATTCTATTCCGTAGCTTAAACCACGCGTAAATTTTGAAGAATTCTAATCTTCACAAACTCGAGTACAACTTGGACCGTCTACGTCGTAGTTTTCAGTCAAATGAAAATCATTGCTTATTTTTTATGTAATAAATAAATTCATTATATTAAAATAAAAAGAACTACAAAGACAATGATTTAAAAAGCATTAATCTCGAAATGGTTTTCGATTTACCTACTACACATTTAATAAATTAGACAACCTCATTTTGAGATAATAATGTTTTTACCGTAGTTAGCTGTTAGAGGCTCTGTAATGGATCCTAAACTCTTTGAAAAGTTGCATAAATTTAAATATACATATATTCACGTCTCTCAGTGTGGCAATAAGACGTGTTTTATACACTTGTTATTTTAATTAACCCAAGTCGATTCCAGCCAGCACATAAATATGCGATAATTAAATGTTGTCAACACCCCCGTCGTTCCTGGAGATGCTCATTTCCAGTCGCGATACCATTATTTGTGTAGTTCAAGAGCTAGATACTTGTTATTGTACAAAAGTAAAGAAACAAATACAATTGACAAAGAAATATTTATCGGGACTCATCACGAACTACATATTTAAGTATCTAAGTATTTTTCATATTTATCTAGTCTTAGTTGGTAAATTTGTATTTAAGTATGTATCTTATCTATTCAAGTAACTTTATACGTTGCCTAGTGCCCATAACAGAAGCTTTGCTTACTTCGGGACTACTTAGTTCAATTAGTGAAGTGTCCCGTGATATTTATTTATTTATTTTAGTTCCTATAGTTATGAGTTATAATCATGAAATTGAAAACATTACACAATTGACTAACGTTGGTATACATGTGCAAAGGTCAAAGGTTGAGATTTATGTATGTATGTGTGATACATTCCATTCGTTTTATGGAATTGCATAGTAATAGAATTCAATGTCAAGCCTAATGTAATATTGTTCCATGAATCTAACCGAAAGTACCCCGCTTGTAGTAGAATCAGTTGATGTGTAGACCCTGCAGCAAGATTAATAAATAAATATCATGGTTCAATTGACACTTATTTACCTAGTACCAAATTAAGCAAAGCTGATGAGTACTAAAAAACGGATAAACGTCGTTAAAACTTTATTACTTTTTAAAGTAATTCTTCACTAGTTTTCAATTAATTTTAATAACTTTAGAATGGGAATTCCCAAAAAATAAATTGTTATCTGAACGTCTGTGGCTAAACCCTAAAAATAGTTTATTTTATCAACCACAGCTCTTACCCTATGTTCCAGTACGCGTAGAAAATAGGCCTCATTTTCACGAAGACGCGCTAAATTAAATTCCGTAGCTCCGTGAGCGCACGCGACCGATTTGCGAGATTTTTCAGACATAACGAGGAGATTAAGGGGGAGTTGGGAAGGGGGGGGGGTTTGCTTGAAGCGGAATGTCACACATATTTTTTGAGGCGCAAGCGTTGAAAAGGCTTAACGAGTGCCATGTATATTTCGTCGGACATACAGAGGTATATATATTTTTTGTATTACGCATATAAAGTTGTTCGTGGTTTTTTACGTGGTTTTAATATTTGCAAACCATTTTTCGACCATTTGTCGATATCCAAATAAGCTCACATTTAGTTCATTTGCAATTCAATTGGGAATAATTTATCCACTGAGGGAAAGAAATATGTTGACTATGCCTTTAACAAACTTGAATATGTAGCATTATGGCTTATCTTCTTTCGACTTTTTAATATATAAAATTCTCTATGTTTATGAGTAAAGTCCTCCGAAATGGTTATGTTTTTTTTTTTGGGTAAGTATATTCAGTAGGTCTGAGAATAGGATGTAAGCTATTTTTCATATTACTACGCGGACGGAGTTGCGGGCAACTAACAAAAATACACACACACACACACTCACACGCATCACAGCACACAAGCACGTACGCGCTCACTATTTTAATGCATTCATAATATTAGAAGGAACTAGTGTTCTGTATTCTTCAGCAATACATTAAAAATAATCTACTCATAATAACAATAAAGTCAGTTTTTCCGCCTTCAAGACGTGCTGTCTCACGTCCCGTACGTGATTCGCAACATTTTTGTTTACGTAGTGCTCGTGACAGGGAATGAGGTACTGGGTTCTCGCGGCACATCACGTGAAGGCACGGGTCTTTTGTTATGCAAGAACCGGTAAAGGGCGACGGGATTGCGCTCGGAGGGTTCTGTACAATCACAAAAGCATCGGAGCTGTGTGCTTATAAATAGGTATTTGTTATTAATGATCTGCCAAAGAATTCATAGCGAAATTGATTATGTAAAGTTCCCATTCTGATACGTACGAAATCATGATTATTAAAAGGTACCACCCTGCAGGGCTACTACGAAACTCGAAACTCGAAGTTCGTATCGTAACGTCCCTCTCGCTCTCGTATTAAATAGTATAAGTGTCAGAGGGACCGCACGACACGAACTTTGAGTTTCCGAGTGGAACCTTTTAATAATCATGATTTCGTACGTATCAGAATGGGAACTTTACATAATCAATTTCGCTATGAATTCTTGAATTCTGCTGGGTCATGATTCAATTTGTTCGACTGTACATACAAAACTTGGAATGAACTCCGACTCCGATCAGAAGTACCCATTACTCGTTTTTATTTGTGGAAAACCACATCGTAACGAGCAAGGAACCCTAAAAAGCCATAGAATTTCTTTCAAGACGGGCAGCAGGTGTCAAACCCTCGTCAGGGCATAATCTCATTGTTGTGAGGAACCCTGAAGATGCCTGGTTATTGTTGCTGGGCGTAATTGGGTTATTAGTCATTGGTATTTTTTGAGAGATAAACATTCACTGGGCGTAAAGCCATCCATGAATTACATCACATATTGTTGCGGAGGGAAGTGACGAGGTGTATGACGCAGAAACAAAATAATTGCGAGTTTTTTTAGCAACAGGTGTGACACTCTCTGCTGCGGCGCAAAGTACCAACTGCCTACTCTGTCATCGATCCAACACACGCCATGACATGACAAGGTGGTCTCTCAAAATGGTCCAAATTGGTGACACGTAATTTTTTGATGGTCATCAGCCAAATAAGTGGTCTACCAATCTTAAACAAGTTCCTATCAAATTAATATGTCGCTAAAGCCGAACTTTCAAGTTGACAGACACGTCTTTTGGCATTATTGTTTTATGGCATGCAAACGATTATCAACTCTAGGGTGGTAGACCACATATTTGGCTGATGGTACCATACACAGAAATGAGATAATGTGTAAATTTGATGAAAGGCTTCATGGTACCTCTGTCCTCTGTACATGTCGACGATGCGTGAGGGTACAAAGCTCTATAAATTTGTACTACAATAGTCGCTCGGAAAGTTCTCAATGGAGACCGCGGATCCACAAGCGCAGCGTAGGACATCCACCAACGAGATGGACGGATGACCTGGGGGCCTACCACGCTCTCTTTATACGATTCAGTTTAGGCTCTAAACTGAACTGCATCGCTATTTCGTACCACGACGTTACTTTTGCGATTCAGTTCAAGCACGGTTCAGCGACAGCGATACAGACATTTTCATTCACTCACTTCAAGCGGTTTTCGTACCATGACGCTTAAGTTGAGTGGGAATTGAATCGCTTCAGTGTCAAATTTAGCGATTCAGTATAAGTTACTCATTCTGTCAATTCTTTTGGAATTTTAAGTGTTTTACTTGGAATATTTTAAAATTTCAAGAACTTTTTAACTTTTATTCAAGTTTTATAACTTTTCATAGGAACCTACTCACGACACTGTGCTTCTTAACTCCTCAATGATAAAACTAATTTTTCAGTGAGAAAAGAGACTTGTGGATTAGTGACAGCGTAAACATTTATTTGTAATCAACACAACGGTTGCTAAGAACACGAAATGACATAGAGTTATGGTTTTCCAAAATAAAGAGGTTTCAGTATACAATATTTGGTTTGCATACAGCGGCATCCCTTTCGCGACTTAGCGTTTCAGTTTCGGACCAGAGACAATATCGATCTTTCATTCACTTGTAAACCATTGAGACTCAGCTCTGAGAAATAAACGTCGTGGTACCAATTTCGACGATTCAGTTAGGTGCCTAAATTGAACTGCTCTGCGTTTGGATCGTTTATGAAAAGATCATGGTAGGCCCCCTGCAGGTCGCTTTCAACTGCAGGTCTAGGGGGGAGGTTTATGCCCAACAGTGGACGTCTTACGGCTGATACGAAGATGATGATGATGAGACGTTCAGACGTGACTTCACATTTATATTTATCCTTCAGGAGGCCAGCTGATACTCCAACTTCCAGTCGTGGCGCCACCAGTCCTAAAAAGTTTAGTGATCATTTTCGTCTTGGCTCTTTGTGAACAGAGGTACGCGTAAAATATAGCCCAGTTGAAATACCTCTAGCTCACTAACTCCCAAGTTCCCAGAACGAGCCTACAGATAAATCTCTTCACACCGAATAGCGCAGTAATAAATTAAAGCTGTCTCTGCGCCTGTTAAGGCTTGCGTCCACTATACTCTAAAATAACTATTTTGCTTATTTAAGAGTGCCATATTTTGGTAAGGTGTTATAAAAATACTAAAATAAATTATACTATTAGAATTCCGAGGGAATATCGTGATAAAAATACCTAGCTTATGTGTCTGTTATCCCTGATATTTAGCTATCTTCGTATAAAAGTACCATCCAAGTATATAATTATCTGCCAACCATTTCAGCGTAAAGGAGTAACAAACTTATACACACTTACATACACTAACTCACAAACTTTCGCATTTACACTATAACTAATAGGATATAAGACTTATTGAAATGTTACATCGAACTAATTAATATATGTAAGTGTCAAAGTAGAATTATGTTGTAGAAAGAGATATAAAAAACAATATCACAGCAGGTATCTTGACCCCACTATTTGCGACTCAAGCAGTGGACGGCAACCCTTACAGCCACAACTTTCAAGTAACTAACTAGATTATTTGAAACTTCAACTTTACTTGACTAAAGTTTCAGCCGCACCTGGGTCCCAAGTTGAGATTGGGATCTGAAAGGTGTTACAGTAATTTGATTTTGATATTGTTAGAGAAAGTATAGTCAAGTAGCTGTTTCCCGCGATCCACCTGCGAAGAATTCCCTTATCATTCGTCATCATCATCATCATCTTCTTCATCATCATAATCATCATCATCCCCATCATCATAAAAAAAATTAAGTAATTTCCTTTAGCAAGTAGGTTTATAAATGAATCATCTTCATCATAAACACTATCATAGCCGTAGGACGTCCACTGTTGGACATAAGCCTCCTCAGTTGCTTCGGTTGGAAGCGGCCTGCATCCACAGCGAATCCGCGACTTTAACCAGGTCATCCGTCCATCTCTTTGGTGGACGTCCTTGGCCAGGCTTGCTGATTGCTATCCCGTGGAAACTATATAATTTTTCGCCACAAAACTATGTCCTTCTCAGTCTTAAAATGTCCGTACTAAATATCATGTTTTATATTGATACCCATTTCAGACTAACATAGATGAGCAAGGGGGCAGCCAGTGCGTGCAAGTGGCAAGTTGTCGTTCATTGTGGCGTTCTAAGGAGCCTCCCCTCTTCCGGCTGATGATGATAACATTGATAAATAACATTTTATGTATTACATTAAAAACAAAATATTTAAATCTAACTAGGTGACAAAACGGCGTGACTCTGTCTGACGATTGGCTGTTAACCCATACAGTGCCGTTGACACCCATCGGCGTCTTGGTGGACCCTCATGTGATGGCGCTGACGCCGGTGGCCGTCTGTTCTGCAGAAGCATCGCCATTGTGGCATAATACGTAATCTGGCCATATCTGGCGCTCGGCAATGAATGGGTTAAGTGGGAAGATGTAATAGAAGAGACAGTCAGGGTAGTTACTTTCGTACGTAAGTAATCGTACGTAATAGTTTCTGATTTAGACGCAAGCCTTCTAAAGACCTGAAGTTTCACGCGCGAACCAAAGGATCCGACATTTGAATTTAAATAGTGGAGTTTCACTTACTTTGTTGTTACTTTGTTTACATGCCGAATAAACTTTTTCTTTCTTTCCTTATTTTCCTAAGGACCTAAGACAAATAAATTATCTGTTTTTATATCTCAACTTGTTTTGGCATGAGGCTAAGACAATTTTTCCCCTAGCTTACTTAATCCCGGAGAATTACACGTTCACTCGGATGGGATTTGGCAATTTTCCAACGAATGTTTTTGTTTCATTGTGAGAATGCGAGCTTCAGGGTTCTGTAGGTAAAAGTTTCATCTTATTTTCGATCGACGAAGAATTATTGTATTGTCATCAGATTTACATAAGTACCTATGCCAAACTTCAAGTCAATCCGACCACTAGAAGTGAGTCAAATTAAACTTGCAAGATTTGGTCGATATTAACTACTTAATTCCATTATAAACTCACATTTTCATGTGATACCCTCCGACGCCTCGTTAACAGGCTCCTATTTTCAAGCACTTAAGATCGAAACATAAAGGTTAATGGGTTTAACAGCTGCATAACTTTGTCAGTAATTGCCTACGAATAGCAAGACAAAGTAAGGCGTTTAGATTTCATTAGGCTGAGAACAAAAGATTGTACCTGGAGCTTGTAATACCCGCTATTATTTAGCACGTCTTCGCTTATCTTGGGATTATAGGAGAAGGGGAAGGGTCGGTTTAGATGCTACACTTTGCTACTTATCCACTAAGTACACAGGGTGTAACATTCATATCGATCATTATGGGAAAGTCTGAAACTATAATACATACGAAGATCCGTTTTTAGGAACCATGTAGGATTTTAATAACCAGAAAAACTGCAACCATACATTTTCAAAAACTTGTACTCAGCTCGGGAAACGAGCCCGGATGTTTTGACAATAAAACTTACATTTTTAAAGAATAATATGAAATACAATGCATTTTATTCATACTAAATAGTGTTTCATAGTAACATTTATTGCTTACCTCCACTACCGATATCGAAATAGAAATAATGTATGTTTTGATTTTCAAAACGACCGGGTTCGATTCCCGAACTGAGTAAAAGTTTTTTTTTTGTAAATGTATGAATGCAGTTTTTTTCCTTATTAAAATCGATGACAATGGTTCCTAAGAACAGATTTTCGTGTCTTATAGTTTCAGACATTCCCATACCGACCGATATTAATGTCACACCCAGTATACGAACTATCATCACCAATATACAGAGTATCTCTGACAATGGGGCTTTAATCCAAGTATCGGTTCTACGCACATAACTGAGCTTCTTTTTTTCTGCTACTTTTTAAAAATATGACCACTGTTAGTTTCATGTTTTCCGTACACGTTAAAATGTAATTTTCAATGTATGCTATACAATACTATAGATATTGACAGCACATTGATAAATGACAAAAATTATTCTACGAGATAGCTATATATAACACCGTCATGTCCGGTACACTGATTTGACGATTAAACTTTGTGGATCATTAAATTATCAAAATTATTATTCAAGTTATTTGAAAATGTTACAAAACAAAAGTAGCTTAGTTATAAACGAGAGTTGAATTGAACCTTGAATTTAAAACCCCGTGGTCAGGGACATCCTGCAGACAATACACGTACTCTAGAACCTGACCAAAAGTTATTTTTGAGTGATGTTGGTAAAATAAGGAAATGAAATGCTGACTGAAATGTGAAACTTATTTTGATCCTTATTTATACCAAATAAATATACTCAGCGGCACAAAATTTGGCCCACCCTTCATACAAAATCAGCGTTGTATGGCAATACCAATACGTTGATGGAGGAAAGAGCCAGCCCTATGGTCACCAGTGGAACGGGCATTTTCGTTAATTTTTTTGATGTATTTGCATTTTTCAAATTATTAGCAGCTGTTTCTGGGGTAATGATTAGATAACGATTTCTTTGTTTATTATAAAATGCAATGACTATTAGAACAGGCACATAGAGGCCTAATTAAAATAATTAATTATGTAACATTGTGATGAATATGGACTAAATAATTTAGTTATTTATCTGCTTTAACATTTGTACTGACAAAATAAATTACAGTTTTGCAATAGAAAACTCCATTAAAAAGGTTCATTGAAATAAGAAGTAGAGACGATTTTCAAGATTTTATTAGAAGACAACTGTGGAGTAATAGCTTTTAGCTATGGAAAGAAATTGGGATTTTTTGTTAAATTGAAAATACGAACTGAAATATAGATGCACAGAAAAAACAGAAGAATAAGACCATCACTGGGAATCGAACCCAGGTCCTCGGTAATCCGTACCGTACCACCGTAGTACCGTTGACCATCAGTGGTGTAGCGGTATAGCACGCGATACGGATTACCGAGGACCTGGGTTCGATTCCCAGTGATGGTCTTATTTTTCTGTTTTTTCTGTGCATCTATATTTCAGTTCGTATTTTCAATTTCGGTTATACGGGATGACCGTAAAAGTAAAAATTTGGAATTGAAATAAAAAATACAAAAAGATTCCAAAAAACCAATCATATTTTTTTGTTAAGATAAATTGCGTTTTATCGATAATAGATACAAGCAATTAAACACCCTCTTAAATAATTATCATGTCGTAATTTTTTATTATTATAGGTCTCAATAAAAACTTACCTACATGTGTTAGTAATTAACTAAACTCCGCTAAATAAGAATCGTAATAATGACGGTTATGGAATAAAATGTATATCTTGATTTTGTGTAAGTACATATGTATTTTGAATAGCTGTTATGGTTAAGAATTTATTTATTTCTCAAAAAGATAACAATCACTTATAATGAGAAATAAGTAACAATAATTTGCTTAAACTATTAACAAATGAGCATACAAAAGCAAGTTGAGGGTATTCTTAAACTAAGACATCTAAAGTACAATTCAATAGAATCTGTCAATTTTCTACATATTTAAGACACCCTATCGTGGGCACACTTGATTATATATGTCCCTGTTGTTGCAATTATGATCTAAAAGGAGTCAAAAAAGAATAATAGTCACATCACAAAGCCTTAGGCAGCCCGGTGTTTATATTAGTAGGCTGGAAGTGTCTACAGGATTGTCAGATTCTATTGAATTGGAGTTTAGTCGACAATCATAACAGGTTCGAGAATCAGTTGACGAGCCGAAGATAATTAAGTATAAGGGCGCGTTCTGATTGTGCGGTAAATTTATTTATCTTGAGTACTTTTTAAAATGTAACACTTGAGTTTTTTCTTAAATATTGCTAGGGAGTCGGCTTCTTGAATGTTCTTAGGTAGAGCATTGTATATTTTTACCCCCTCGCATTTAATATTCTTCCTTCCATAATTGTGAGTTCTTGACGATCGTGTGCAAATGTAATGAGCTCTTCTTAGCTGTGTGAGGGAAGTTTGGTTTCTTTTTATAAAAGATATTTCAGTGTGAATTTTATTATTAAGTATTTTATAGATAAGAATACATATTTTAAACTGGTAGATCTGTGCAATGTTCATTACTTTTGTGGCATGATACACTTTCTTTGTCGAAGTCAGATAGTGATAATGAAAGAGAACTTTGATAAGTTTATTTTGAGCTATTTGTAATTCTTGCAGATTGGTTTTTGCGGCTGTACCCCAGAGCTCAACCAGATATTCAATGCGTGGCATAACTAATTATTATAGACTACTAACTAGTATTATAGATTGTATACCGGACATTTAATGAAAAAGATCGACCCACTGCTCGAAACAAACCTCGTAACGATGATATTTTAGTTATAATTTTTTCAATATGCGGTTTCCATGACAATCGCTTTGCAGAACAAGTCCTAGATATTTCATTTTGCTTACTTCGTTTAATATTTCTCCATTTATCGTAAGCGCATTATGCTCTAAATTCTTCTTATTTTTTGGTGCAAAAATTATGTACTCGGTTTTGGATGCGTTTATGGTTAACAAGTTACATAGGAACCAATTCTCAAGCAACCGCAAATCAGCCTGAGCTTCATCGACAACGGAGTCAATGGATTTACCAAAATAAAAAAGGCACGTGTCATCAGCGTAAAGTGTGATGTGTCCCTTCAGGCCTATTTCAGAGATGTTATTTATAAAAATTAGAAACAGAAGGGGTCCTAGTATTGAGCCCTGCGGCACACCGTAGCAAATTTGTCTAGGTCTAATAGCTGTTACCTGATACTTACCCACGTTTGCATTTTTACTTGAGCTTATTTTGAAATAAGGCAGTGCAGTGGGGTGCAGGTGGTAGGACCTTGTGCAAAGTCCACCTGGATTGCTTCTAATCTTGCTCGCTAATCCTGCCGTGAAGCAGAAGTGCTTGCACTGTTGTGTTTCGGCGTGGAGAGTAAGACAGCCGGTGAAATTACTGACACCTGAGTTATTCCATCTTAGTCCTCTAGGTTGGCAACGCATCTGCAATACCCCTGGCGTTGCAGATGTTTATGGGCGGTGGTGATCTCTTACCATCAGGAGACCCACTTGCTCGTTTGCCATCCAATCGAATAAAAAAAAAAGCTTATTAGAAACAGTTCAGTAAACAAGGTCACTTAACACTAATAATAAAAATATACACGAGTAACTTTGAATAGAAAAAAAATCAGGCGCCAATTTAATTTAGTCGGCTCCCCCATCGCGTCGCGTGGGAGAAATAAAAAGAAAATAATATTAACACCGAAATGTTATTTTCGCCAGGGCACATGAAAGAACCTACAAAACACGTTGTCCGATTAACAACCTTGTATCAAACTGTTCAAGTTTGTTTTTGGTTGTAGAAGACACTTTTTTATTTTTTTGTAAGTTTTTATGTCGTTTCAAGTGTGATAAGCCAGTGACAACTTTATTTGCTGTATATGATTTCGTTTGTTGAAATGGAATTTGACATGATTTTTTAAAAAGCAGCTGGCAGCCTTACATTCTGCCTAAAATTTCTGTGCATTGGAATTGTATGAAGAAAGTAAATCGAATATTTTTAAAATAGCAGCCAAGTACATTTAATTTTTATTGTCACCTCGCGAAGACTAGGGTTCTGTTGTACTAATAATGCGGCAAATATTCAATAGATATCAAGTTTTAACCGACCATCACCCCTTAACTGCTTTAGCCTAATAAGCTGTCAAAGTTCAACTTTTAATTTAATTGCTCATACTACTGTCTTGTACTTTAGCTTGTATCTATAAACAAAACTATACTTATAGCTTGGTACTTGACACAACCTAACTGAATATTTTAAAGCTTAAATTTTGCAGAAGAATTATTCTCTGAAGTGTAAAATGTTTTTCAAAACTACAATATTTTTGTAATACCTATCTACGAGTATCTATCATCATTATCACTTAAAATACCGTCATCTGTCGTATCATTTGTCGGATTGATTATCAACGACGCCTGTAGCAAATCAGAGACTAATGATGCGAAAATTATTATTAAATTGCGTTTGTAAATTATTAAGGTTCTATTTTTGTCGTTTTGACTATGAATCCCAAAAAAGGCAACACGTGACAAAAAACAATAATAATAATATTGTGCCATTTGTGTGTGTATTGTGTGTGTGTGTGATTGTGTTTTTGCTTAACAAAAAAAAAATCAAAATCAACTTTGTAATTGTAACCACAGAACTTTATTATTCACAGAACCTCAACTAAAACAAACGGTTGAACAACAAATACAAAGAGAAAATAAACATGTAAAACTAACATTGACCGATTGTCATTCAACTAAAAATCGATGATACTCACACATTCTCACCGTATGCAATTAACCCCCACAAAGACAGGGCATTCATAATTAAAAAGTACAAATTACTTAGTGTTCGCAGTACGGGCCCATATGTCGTTTTCCCAAAGAAAACTTTGCCACCATTGCTAGGAGCGTCTTTGAAAAAGGAACACGTCAGTGAAAGTGCTGGCAGTTAAAAATAAATCGATCATTCACAGAGACATTGGCACAAAAGACACACGTCCAGAAAAAGAAGAAAAAAAAATACTGATACGGATGGGAAATTTAGAAGTGATTAAAATTATATAGTAATTGAATTGAGATTTTAACAGCGAAAGAAAAAATAAAAGGCCATCAATGTAAGTGCGCAGTTAGGGATGGTTGGGGTAATCTTAATCGTTTTGGGATTGGAGGATAATCTAATTAGGTAATTAAATTTTATTTGAAGATTAATTCTAATTATCGTTTTAGATGATGGGGAAGGTGAAAACTCAGGGCCTCGTGTCCGACCTCATGCCAAATATTAAACTCATGCAAATGGTAGGACATTTCCTGTTCAATTATACTGATGGTAAGTAAAAATCTTGTTTCAAAAGTTGTTTAGATTCGTAAGTACATATTTAAGTAATTAAGTGGAAATGATAACAAACAGAAGAATGAATTTTAAAGCTCAAATAAAAACTTTACATGTTTCATTAAGACTTCGACTTACAAAAAAAAATTGCACATTGGAAGTGCGAAAGACTCTGAGCCTATTAAGAAAGTCTCCCAAAATATCCCAATTAAATATCCCAATTACAAACTTATTTTCGAAAAAAATATATTTTGTTTATGGTATAAATAACTTAACCAACAAAAAGTTGGAAAACCTCTGACTTTGTGACTTCAAAGTTCAAAGTTCAATATCTCAAAAACGGCTAAGCCGATTTTGATAAAACATATCTAAGTAGGTACCATCGCTAGAAAACCTGATTTCAATTAAAAAAACCGTATTCAAATCGGTCCACCCGTTTAAGAGCTACGTTGCCACAGACAGATAGACAGACACACACACACACAGACATACAGACACACATAGCGGTCAAACTTATAACACCCCTCTTTTTGAGTTGGGGGTTAAAAAAGGAAATTTCCACAAAGATAGAAAAATTAGGACAGTTTGGGAGGATAAAAATATTTAATCGCTCAGCTGCTAAGTAAATCCTAATTTAAAAAAGCGCACTATAATCAGCGATTTCCAAATTCGAATTCTTTAGAAACCGGTGGCATGTCTATGCTCCTGCGCAAGATTTATGCATCGACGCACGCTGTCTTGATCGTGGTGAATTTCCTCTGCCTTGCTATCAATATGGCCCAGTACTCTGATGAAGTCAACGAACTGACGGCGAACACAATCACAGTACTGTTCTTTGTGCATACGATTATCAAGCTGCTATTCTTCGCACTCAACTCCAAGAATTTTTACAGGTATGTAAATTTAATGTAGGTATGTAATGTACTAGTTGTCTAATGTAATGTAATTTAGGTCAATAATGTAGCAGTAATAATAATGTGTGTAATGTAAAGGTCAATCACCAACCCAATGGACAGAGACTATGAAATCTGTCACCAAGATCCCTATAGTAGAATGCGCTCGCCAAGCGGCCAATAGAGACCATGCAGAAGGATCAAGAAGGCAGCGACCGCAGTGATGGGCGATTCCTCATGACCACGAGCATTCTGTCAAAAGAGTCTGACTTCGAGGAGATTTTATTTACACCCATACAACCATTTTGGACGATTATATAGTAGAGTAGATTATGTAGTGACAAAAATTGAGAAAGGTATGCTGAGATGGTTTGGCCATGTCGAGAGACTGAATGAAGAACGATTGACGAAAAAAGTGTATGAGGCAAATGTGAATGAAAGTGTTGGAAGGGGTAGACCTAGGCGGACGTTTCGAGAACAAATCAGGGACGTCTTGAAAAAAGGCCAGATCAAGAGTACCCTAAACCGAACAGCATGTATGAAGGGAATAATGAAAGTGGACGAAGCGAAACAAGTATGTAAGGATCGTGGCAAGTGGAAAGAAGTGGTCTCTGCCTACCCCTACGGGAAAGAGGCGTGATTATTATGTATGTATGTATTAACATTATTATCATCATTGGCACGGTTTTTCGATCACGAGTCCATTTAACCGTAAAATTAAAGCATAAAACTTTACAAATATAATTTTTTTATTCATCATCATCAACTGGAAGACATCAGCTGTTGAACAAGATCCTCCTTAAAACGCCACAGTGATCGACAACTCGCCACTTGCATTCGCCGGTTGCCCGTAACTCGTGCGGCATCGTCAGTCAGTCAGCCGGCCACAGCTTTGTGATAGTTGATAAAAAAACAATCACTCGTATTTCGAAATCTTAGGGCTTTCAATCAGCCGAGTTTAGACTTGCAAGAAAAATCGTGCAAGTTGCATTACATTGCGAGGCCTTAAAGCCAAGGAGTTTGTAGTGGTCAATCGAGCGCCGCAATGTATTGCAATTGCAAAATTGTGTATGCAAGTCTAAACTCAGCTTACTCGTAAGTTATAATGTATGTGCCCTCTAGTTTAGTGAACTTTAGTAACAGTAATAGTTATTTATGTGGCTGGTGCATAATGCCTAATTATGTATAGCCGCATACATAACTTTATCTACATGCATATCATAAGTTTTCTATAATATGTTCAGATATGGCCTGTATTTTGACTTTGACTTTGACTTTGACTTTGACTTTGACTTTGACTTTGACTTTGACTTTGTCTTTGACTTGACTTTGACTTTGACTTTGATTTTGAATAATAATTATTATCTACATGAATGTCCTAAGTTTTCTACAATATGTAAAGATATACATTGTTAAAAAAAGTATTACCGATACTTTAATGTAAACATTAAGATGCACTGTACTTTAATGTGAACATTAAGATGCACTCGCAGATACCAGGTTTCTTAATAAAGGCCATTTGATAGTCGTTTCTGAACACATAATAGGGAAGTTATGATATGCATGTAGATAAAAGCGTTTAATGAGACCAACTGCGAAGCTATAATTCGCTTCGCTTCGCTTCGGGCAGTCAGGTAAAAAATAATCATCAACTTTGGACTTCTCTTTACATACTGCTATTTTGTTATGCGTGGTCAAACAAGAGAATGCGTTGATTTGTGAATCTGTTTTTTCCAGTTTAAATACTCCTTACTGAAAATAAAATGAAATCTTCAACGGTTGTAACTTCATACGATGTTATTCAAATATGGCTGGAAAAACAAAAGTCCTTTTTTTGCTCGTAAAGTCATCTGTCACTGTCAAAATAATGGACGCATCAAGGGTCACAGCTGAAATAAAAACTGAAATTTAATAAAAATACTCCTGACAGTTTTTATTAGTCTAACAGGGATTTATTGACTATGATCTGCTGTATAGTTTATTTTAAAATTACTTTATTTGTTGGAAAAAATACTGCTTGGATGGATTTATTAATTTTACCACTGGTCTATGAGAGAGATAATAATTATTAATTTCCGTAATTGCACTCTCCTGTGGCCCGGTGGAAGACCAGTGCTGGTTTTCAAACAGCGATATTGTGAGCCGGGACCTTTTTATAGCGGCAACATTTCCTATTGTTATTTTTACTTATTATGTGTCATTGCTGTTATAAATAAATTATTTTCTTTCTTTCTTTCTTTCTAATTTAAACCTTATAACTTTCTGTGATATTTTCGCACAAAACGTTGAATAAATTATTCAGTGGGCACTACTTACAAATATATGACGTGATGAAAATATACCAAAAACTCATGTGACTTAATGAATAAAATTTATAATATCACAAAATTAATTAATTTTATTTACGAATTCGAAGGGCGCGCAAAATGCAAGCGCAAGGAGAAAATCTGCCAGAAGTGAAGGTTGATGATAAATATTAATTTGCCGGATAATAAAGTAGTGTACCTAATCCTTACATTTGACATAGCAAATATTATCAATAGTAAAATCAAAATGCATTGTAACTAGAACATAATAATAACTTAATAGAAGTAAATCATGACTTAATAAAACAATAAATATTTAAGTATGTATCTATCTATTATAATTTATATTTATCCATTGCTTAGTACCCATAACACAAGCTTTGCTAAGCTTACTTTGGGACTAGGTCAATTGGTGTGAATTGTCCCGTGTTATTTATATTTACAAAACATTCCCTTTGAAAATAAATAAAGAAAAAATGAACATTTTTGAAACAGCGTGTGCTATTCTACACTTTTACAATTTTCATAATCTCTTGTCTATGACTAAGCGAGACAATTGCTCGAGCGAATGATGCTGCCCATTTCCTAACATTTTTAGGGTTCCGGAGCCAAAATGGTAAAAACGGAACCCTTATAGTTTCGCCATGTCTGTCTGTCTGTCTGTCCGTCCGTCCGCGGCTTTGCTCAGGGAATATCAATGCTAGAAAGCTGTAATTTTGCACGAATATGTATGTAAACTATGCCGACAAAAAAGTATAATAAAAATTTCTAAAATATTTTTTTTTAGTGTACAGAGTTTAGTGTAGGTAGGTACATAGACGTAAAGTGGGGATGATTTTTTTTCTCATCCAAACTTGTTGTGTGGGGTATCGTTGGATAGCCCTTTTAAAATCATTAGGGGCTTGCTAAAACGATTTTTCGATTCAGTGATCTGTTTGCAAAATATTCAACTTTAAAGTGTAAATTAAAATCGAGCGTCCCCCCCTCCTCTAAAATCTAAACCGGTGAGTGGAAAAACTTTTGAAAACATTCAGAATGGTAGTAAGTTTATTAAACTTTCAAGGAAAACTATAACGGCTAAGTTTGCTTGAGAATTATTAGTAGTTTAAGAGTAAATAGCAGCCTAAGGTATAAAATATACCTAAACTTGGAAGATTCCGAATAAATTACGAAATTCTTAGATAAATATTACTTATTTTTTTCGTAATAGCTACGGAACCCTATTTTAGGCGTGTCCAACATGCTCTTGGCCGGTTTTTTGTAATATTAAAATCTGCGTCTTAAGGTTCATCCCCTAAAATCTTGATAAAAGAGAGAATTTATTATTTCACAAGCCGTCGGGTTTCAAAGAAAAATTCATTTCCACCCAATTTTAATTTAACAGGCAAATACAAAGGATGGTGGAGGAAAATAATTTCTCTGGTGACGCTTCTACTGCTTTTATCCGAGAGCTCGATTGAAGGAAGGGTGGCAAAGCTTGCTGGTTTACGGAGACATTTTTTTTAAATAATAACCCGATTTATTTATTTCGAGCTTATACCTTACAGATTAACATACACATAATCAATAAAATAGATTAAAAAAAAACACGATATTTAAAACTAATTATCCAGGTGACAAACGGCGTGACCCCGGTGAGTCACCGACGAGGGCTTTGCCTGTATAGCCAGTAAAACACTTAATCTAATTTAGTTTAAATTATTTATTAAAAAAGATAATTTTTGATAGTGCTTGTCTGTTTCTTCTGATGGTTACACTTAAAAATTCTAAAAATACTTAATTTTAAATCTACTTAAAGGATTATTAAAGGAGTTAATTTATTCGCAGTGTAATAAAATATATTTTCTAATAAATCCATATTTCCTTTGTTCACACCATAACCTGAGAACTATACTAATTTCATCCATCTTTTTTTTCTTTATTTTCTAATACTTTGTAGAAGGTTCTTTCTTATGGAGAAAAAATTTGAAAATTGTGCCAAAAGTTAGAAGGTTTAAGAAACTCAAAGACTTAAGCTTTTCAAATGTGACCTTACCGCTTTAAATTAAAACCGCTAGCATTAGATACAATTTGTTTTATTTATGTATCTTTAATGATTTAAATGAGTGAATTCACACGGTTTTTTTTAAATCCCAGAATTTAAATACCATTGCAAGGATTACGTAATGGTTTACACCTGCGAAGACGGCGGGTAAAGGTTTAATGGTCAGTAATACAAGTGAAGTTCTTAATTATATTATTTCGAATAAAATAACAAAATCTGTTCCTTATCACAATACAAATTATTATTTACTAGAGGACCCGGCAGATGTTGTCCTGCCCAAAACAAACACTACAGTAAAATTATGATAAGATACAAACAACAGCGCCATCTAGCGGGTCCAATTGCGTTTCCGAATCAGTTAATACAATAGACTATTTGATAAAATTATTCGCCATTTTGTTTCTTACTTAGTTACAAGTGAAATAAAACGTGTTTTATAAAAAAAGTGGAGAATGATCGTTACCCTACTCAAGGAGTTTAATTTGAAATACATTTTTGTTCCTTTGTTATGATAATCACACAATACCGAAGAAAAGGATAAAGTTTGTACAGCATTGATTTTATTGAGAATTATTTTAGTTTTATTATGTATAATTTAAAATGTTAAATTTATTTTCTGGTTTTGTGTAATTATTTAATAATAGCTAACAGACTTACAAACTTTCGCATTTATAATAGATATTAGTGGGATGACACAAACTAACGAGACCTTTTTGGTGAAAAGAGCTAAAACATTCGAAGGGCCTTTGAGTAGAGACCTTTTTTTTCAAAATTGCACCCGTGCGAAGCCGGGCGAGTCACTAGCGCAAAATAAAGGTAGATACACTGAACTTTGCGAAATAATTTTCAGCTTGAAATTAAATTTTGTCGCTCAACTTTTACTGCGAAGCGTAATTAACCGCATGGTTTTAATTAACTCTTGTCTCCTCGTATAATATTTTATAACGGTAATTAAATAATAATTAATTACCGGGCAAGTTTTGATAATAGCTATTTAATATTTTAGACGACATTGCCATCATAAAACGAATAAGATTTTTTTACAATTAGTGCCTATTTAATTTTCCAGGTAAAAAATGTTCGTTGTCGTATAAAATTGATGTCGTTTTTCTTGTTCATTTTATTGATAAAAAACCCTTTTACATCAGAGCTTCCATCCATACTTACAAAATCTAAGTATACCAAATTTCAAATAAATGCAACCAAAAGATGTAGGCCATATCCAATAGACACACAAAACTTCCAAAAGTCGCGGAAAATTTAAAACAGTACCTACAAGTTTTGCTTAGTTTGGGACTAGGTTAATTGGGGTCAATTTTCGCGTGATAAAAAAAAGTTAACTCAAAGTGACCTTGTGCAAGGTCCGCTCGGATTTCTACCACTATATTGCTCGCTCGCTAATCCTTCCATGAAGCAGCAGTGTTTGCACTGTTGTGTTTCGGCGTGGTGAGTAAGACAACCGGTGAAATTACTGGCACTGGAATACCTCAATTCCATCTTAGGCCTCTAGGTTGGCAACGTATCTGCAATACCCCTGGTGTTACAGATGTTTATGGGCGGTGGTGATCTCTTACCATCAGGAGACCCACTTGCTCGTTTGCCATACAGTGGAATATATATATAAAAAATAAGTTCCTAGCTAAAATATCCGGTTCTTGAAATCAGTACGACTGTATATAAGTACTAAATTACATAAGTACGGCAGAAAAATGAATTACTCTTATAAATCCCATGAATATTTCCTAACTGTGGACTTTTTCGGTGCTAATAGAAACACTAAAAATATAAAGTAAGTAGGTATACCTATTATGGCGTTCTAAGGGGGAGGCCTTTGTCCAGCAGTGGACGTCTTCGGGCTGATGATGATGATGATGATGAGGTATACCTAATAGAAATGTAGTTACAAATATTGACTTATGGAAGTATTGTGAACACGTACAGCTGTCGCGACCTAGACCGCTGCCCGTAAAGTCTGTAAGGTATTATGCTGGTTCTCACGCCATGAGCTATGCTTGCCGATATTGTGCTTTTATGTAGCACAATATCCGTGCCGTGGTGGCTTAGTGGTGTGACCTATGGCCTCTCAAGCAGCGGGTCGTGGGTTCGAACCCAGGCTCACACCTCTCAGTTTTTCGGAATTTATATGCGAAATCACATTTGAAATTTATCAGCTTTACGGTGAAGGAACCTGCACTCACCGCCAAGAAATTTAATGGTGTGTGTGAAGTTCCCAATCTGCACTGGGTCGCGTGGGAGCTACGGCCGAAGCTCTCTCATTTTGAGAGGAGGTGCCCAGCGGTGGGACGTACATAGGTCGTGATGATGATGATCATGACGTTGCACTTAAGTAAACTTTTTTTTGTAGTCTAACTATTTGTGTTTCATCTAATCCCACGTAATACTCGTAGTTACCAGCTGAATCATTAGTAAACAGTTGAATTAGAATTTTGAAATTAGAATTCCCGTAAAAATTCCCAGAACTTCATCGAAATTATCGAAAAATTGTATGAAGTATACCCTCGTCAAATTTTTCTGATATCTATGTTTTTGATACCGGCTTGGCTGAATTCTATGAGCATTCCCCACCTCCCTAGAAAAAAAAACCTTTGTGGTTAGGATTTTAATCATGTCCCCCCCCTTCCTCTAAAATCTAAACCGGTGGGTGGAAAAATTTGAAAAAATTCAGGATGGTAGTAAGTATATCAAACTTACAAGGAAAACTATAACGGCTAAGTTTGCTTGAGAAGACAAGTATTAGTAGTTTAAGATTAGCAGCCTTACTTATTTTTTTAGTAATGGCTACAGAACCCTATTTTGGGCGTGTCAGACACGCTCTTGGCCGGTTTTTTTTATTTGACTGGATGGAAAACGAGCAAGTGGGTCTCTTCTTCATAATCAATAGTACTCGTGATTCTGAGTACGGAGAATCCAGGATTGCCCAATTCTAAAAAAAAAATAAGTAGGTTGCGTCATTCTGAATCTTAGATAAAATTACAAGATACAAAATTATTTATCTTTTATATTAGACGAAAGTATCTTTCCGTGTATTTGAAAAAGGTATGCAAATAAAGCAGAATTGGTTTCTTCAGTAACAAGATTGAATATTATGAATATTAATGGCAGACGATCGGTTCGCCTATTTACATAAAACCCCAATATATTTTTTTCTTTACATTTCTAATCTTTCAATTATTCTGGCCCACAAAATAAGAAATGTATCATATTGTTTCGTAAATTGTATTCATTGATTTTGTTCTTTTAAATAATGAATGACTTAAACAAAAAAAAATAGGTAATAAGTACTTAATTAAAAAAAAACCCTACCCGACAGTGTAAGAAAAAAAAAACAAGTGCACTTGATTAAAAATCATTGAAATGGCTTTATAAAAACAAAAAATAATTTTTAATGCGAAATATAATTATAGTCTGGCAGGCTCCTGCCTGCATAAAAATTGCGACTAAAAATTTCAAATGAATTGCGTATGAGTTATAATTAGTCTAAGAGCGCTTTTAGATTATCCGATCCGATATCGGTATCGGACGACGATGGTCGACACCCGATAGACGACACCATAATTTTCTGTTTTCACATATTTCCGACAAAATCGTCGCCACGCATCGGGCTCTGGGCACACAGAGACAATTTAGATACACGTATAGCACACATACAAACATTATCGACCACCAGCCCACGGGCATCCGATGGTGCCACCAACATATCGGTGTCGGCTCCGACATCCGATATCGGGCCGGACAATATGAAAGACAAGTACATATTTCATACATTTTACCTACATGCCCCGATATTGTATCTAGCTGCTTTAACATGAAGGAGTAACAACCACAAACACACGCCTTTATAATATTAGTAGGATTAGATGGTAGCTGTACAAGCGTTTCAACCGCTATCAGATTTGTATCGGTTATACTGAAGGAATGAGTCGGGTAGAATGGATGGATTTTATAAAAAGATACGGTACAATTACAATTCATTCAATTTTCTTGCTTACCGTCTCTCATTTCTTCAATTATGCGCGGCAGGAAACTGAATAGCGGTTAAAACGCTCGTAGGACTACCCTCTAAGCATAATTGAGCATTCAATGGTGTTTACGAAGTTACCAATACCCACTGGGCCCCAACTACAACCCAAGCCCTCTCTCTCGTTCTGCAAAGCCTGTGCCCAGCAGTGGGACGTCTATTGCCTGAAGTTCACGTTCACGCTGTTCACAGGACCCTGGCAGTATGGAACCAGTCAAACAGCCACCCGTTGTTCACGGAATCTGACGCCCGCTACCACCAGCTGGCTCTTAACAAGATGCGTCGTCTGCTCTACTTCATCGGGTCTTTCACCATCCTCGCCGTTGTCAGTAAGTTCATCCTAATATTCATCATCATCATCATCAGACGGAAGACGTCCACTGTTGAACAAAAGCCTCCTCCTTAGAACCCCTCAATCAAAGATAACTCACAACAAGTATTATTGAGGTGAGTGAGGTGTTAATTAAATAACTGAAAATCTAAAATTAGTTTGTTCAGAATCGAGAGTAGAATCGATTAAGTACTCCAAAGCTGAGCATGGTCTAATAGTTATGAATGCAAAATTTAATAGGTACTGGCCGTTTTTCTGTCAGTTTAATTTTCATCTAAATAAAGCGAAGCGCAACAGTGTAGAGTTAGAAATTAAGGGGATCCCATGCTCCAATGACCTTCTATCTGAATTCCTTAGTTTCCTTTAATTTTTGTAGCTTATTATGTTAACAGCAACGGCTTTAAGCAATATAGTATCCCATATTTACTTCAAAGTTCATTGTCTTCGAGATATTTGGCATCAAAGTTGAACAATTTTAGGCCAAAAAACTGGTTTTCTGGCCATAACTTTTGTGTTAATTAGTTTCAAATGAAAACCCTCGACACGTTTTTAGAGACGTCATTCAAAGATGAAGCCAAATATGTAGATTTTATATATTGTTAGATCTTTCACGTCAATAGAGATACGAAAGAAGTGTTTTTTTAGACAATGTTTAAAAAAATAATACAAAATTAAGTATTCATTTTTTTCAAAATCCGTTAGACAAAAATGGAAATAAAAGATAGGAGATCCGATAGCCGTTTGACTTATAATTCTATATTTAGTGCAAAAGTAGAAGATAAGATTCAAAACTTCTCAAAAATCGATGAAAACCTCGGGTAGCCCCTTAAATGGAATTATTGACTTAGCAAAATATACGAATATTATAAAAATAAATGCAATGAACTAACTTTACACGTTACGGGGATAAAATATACTGTATTGATTAGTAGCATAAATTAGGCCATACTCAGTGTAATTTTGTGGCAAGCCGCGACGCTATTTTTCACTGTACTAGAAACGAGAGCATAAAATAAATAATTTCAGTCGTCCCACCTAAGAAACAAGATGCGTATAAGATCGAAATACATAAACATGCCGCAAACTCCCAGTGGACGCTGGATGTAAATAGATCGGGAAAAGGAAATGCAAAGTTGGGAAAAATACAGTGACAAGTAGACGACAGTTGTAGGTGAGGGTATTTGCTTGAAATAAAATTACTTTTCCATACATAGGTATTGCGTTTTTAATCAGTGGGTTTTTGGATACTACTTAGATAGATCTGCTTTTCTCGGAGAGATAAAATACATTTTAAGAGTAATTTTTTCTTCAATAGATAATCCTTTTCTTATTCTCGTAAACTTTGTGTTTATGCTGGATGTAGGCGAGATAAAACGTTTTTTTTACTCTTGTGCATAAAATAAAAGCTTCGTCTATAAGACTACGACAGTCAGACGCCAACAGCCATGAACAAAAAAAAGGTTGTAAAATAATGTTTTAACGTATATGCATTTTTCACCACGCTTACTCGTAAACAGTGTCGTAACTAGCAGGCTACCTTGGTTGCAACCCCCCAAATAAAACCCTCGACCTTAATGTGCTTGTCATGAAACCCAAGGTCGGCAAATGAGTCATTGCGCGTACTAATTTTCCTGTCATGAAGCCCAAGGTCGGTAAATGAGTCATTGCCCGTACTAATACTGCTGCGCGCGCTGATGCTGCGCATGGCGCAGCAGAAGCACCACATGCACGCACACGCACGTCAGGCACGTGCTGAGGGAGGGGAAGGGCGGCGCCGGCGGCGCTGCCAAGAGCGCAGCCGGCGGTATTTTTTCATTTACAAATATAAAATTTTACTTGCAAATTTAATGAAAAACATTGTATGTCGCACGGGTCATATTGCAAACTTAAATTTTTCTTAAGGGCGATAAATAAGGAATTACGAACATCGACTAATTAAAGACTTCGACTTCGGGCTTCTAATAGACTCTCGTTCGTAATTCCTTATTTACCGCCCTTAACACACAATGTGCTATTTTAAATTTGTGTTTTGAATTAGTGAAATTACACAATTACTTATAGTAAGTTACTATAGCAGTGCATGAAAAATAAAAGGTGGTAAATGGGTCGATCAACTTTTTCTTGTCACTTGTTATTGCTGAAGTCACGGTCTCCTGAGTTACTCTTAAAGCCGTAAGTTTATAGAATTAAAATTTGCCAAACATGCATTTTTGTGGTGGATTTAAGCCCCTTCTATAATTGGTCATCTAATAAGCATGTTAGTATAATGTGACACAAGTTGACACAACATTTATTCTATCAAACTGTACTACTTTTGTCCCCTCGCTGACGGAACACAATAACAACAAGTAATAGCTGATCCACCCAAATAAACATTATTTACTTATACAATTGCTGTTTATTTTCTTTGCAATTGAAGTGAAGAGTAGAGTGTATTAACCTATTTTACCTTCGACTTAACTATCAACCTTCGCCTACTTCAGGCATCTCGGGTAAGATAAAGACTTTTATGCACTTGTTGTTCTACTGTATCGGACCAGAGAGAGACCTAGAGAATGGAATGATAAAATATTATACATAACTTAAGACAAATTTAATTAACAATGTCTTAACTTGAACCTACTAAATGAAAACATAATTTTATTCTTTGACCAAAAATTGTTCTCAGGTTGGATAACAATCACCTTCTTCGGTGAGTCGGTGCGCCTGATCGCTGACAAGGAGAGCAACGATACGTTGACTGAGCCAGCCCCCCGGCTGCCTCTGAAAACCTGGTACCCCTTCAACGCTATGAGCGGGACCATGTACATTGTGGCTTTTGTCTATCAGGTAATATTTAATTCAACATATAGCCCCGCCTTGTTTAGCCTTCTTTCTAATAAATAGGAAGTTACATGTAAGTACATACAGGGTGATTAATCCAAATGGGTCAGTAGGGAGAAATCAGAAACTATGAGAGATAGCGAAATCTGTTCTTAGGAATAAAATATCAAAAAAGTCTTTTTTATTTTTAGAAGCTTTTATTTTTTCTGACTGTACTTTATGTTATCTGTATTTGTATTGTCAACTAAACTTCATTTTCATACCAAATATCAAGTCGATTTCATTAACCGTTGAGGCGTTCCGTCCTGCGGAGACAATCCTGGCCGGACAAGGATGTACCTACTTACTACCAAATTATTGTATTGTCATAAAATTTACATAAGTATGCCATATTTCAAGTCAAACCGATTGCTGGACAAATTTAAATTGCAAGATTTGACCCGTACATACATACATACATACCTACATACTCGTACCTCCATAATAATATGTACATTGTAAGTTAAATAAAAGCTTGTAAAATTTATTTATTTTCACTTATGATTCACACAATCAACAATAACAACGAAAAAACGTGCATTTGCAATTTGTAACATAGTTTACAGAGATTTTGACCAGGTTCGACTCCCGGTTATGTATGAGAGTTACGAGTAAATAAAAAAATGAATGTAATTTTTGTTAAATCTAAAATCGAGCCATGTTTCCTGATTTCGCTATCTCTCATAATTTCTGATTTCTCCTTACTGACCCATTTGGATTTATCATCCTGTAGATATACTTAGCCGTTGAAGCCGTACCTAGTGCCTAGTAGCTTGACTTATGGCTTTTCAAGCAGAGTAGTGGATTTGGGCCCAGTCTTGTATCTTGAGTTTTATTGCGAAGTTATGGTTAGAATTTACCAAAAAATTGACATACCTGCGAATCAATGATGTGTGTGAAATTTCTAATTTGCACTTGGACTATAGCTCAAGTTTTCTCATTCAGAGAGGAGGCCCGTGCCCTGAAGTATCAGTGGGTTACACTGGGAATTATTAAACTAAGCCGAATCCAGATTAATTAATAAGACATTTTATTTTCTGAACATGCTAGAAAAATTGTTTCAACTCATAAAGCAGGGATTCTCTCTTGAAATGCTTACCTTTAAATGTCTAACAGATCTACTGGCTCATCTTCTCTATGGCTATCGCAAACCTGATGGACGTGATGTTCTGCTCGTGGTTAATCTTCGCTTGCGAGCAGCTGCAACACCTCAAAGCTATCATGAAACCTCTTATGGAACTTAGCGCCTCCCTTGATACCTACCGGCCCAATACCTCGGAGCTGTTCAGGGCTTCTTCCACAGGTAATAATCGTTTGATTTTCTCATATCCTAGTACAAATTGCAAAGAATTGACTGGACTGAAGAGCTGACAGCTTCCATGTAGGTAGAATTAATTAATGTCTGAGTTAGTAGATGACTAATTGGTATTGAGTACTCCTAACATCGTTTGATTTAAAATTGAAGATGTGATTTGACTTTGATCCCCAAATTCCAAACTTATGATTCGCCTGTCAAAATTTTAAGAGACAAACAAAAGACAATAAAACTTTTAATTAATCGTTTCATCTAAAACTGGATGTCCCTCTATTGATCATTATTAATTATAACTTTTGGACTTTCTTAATTTGTCATTGTTATTTTAGGCCATTTACCTATATTCCTAGGTAATCAAAGTTTTAAACTATCTATCTATTTATTTATCAGTGTTTTGTGCAAAATTAATTTGTGTTTGTATTTCTACACATTTACATTGCCTTCGTTACACATTCAAGGCGTGTTAAGTTTCATCTCAATAAAAATCTGAATCATTGCCATCATTTTAGAAAAATCTGAAAAGGTGCCAGACCCAGTGGACATGGACATTAGGGGATATACTCGACGCAGCAAGACTTTGGCATGATGCTACGAGGCGCCGGAGGACGTCTGCAGAACTTTAACAACCCCAATCCGAACAACCCTAACGGTTTGACGCAGAAGCAGGAGATGCTGGCGCGGTCAGCTATCAAGTATTGGGTGGAACGCCATAAGCACGTCGTGAGGTAATTCACCATTCTACGTTAAGTTCTTGGTGACTTGTGTGATGCTATAAAATCAATGATACTGTCTCTGTTTGTTTATTGGATTAAACAGCGACGGCGTGACAGATACCCGTCACATTTTATGACATAAAATAACAGGAATTTAACGGAGAGGGATGCAGTAAACCCTTAAGCCTCATTTAAACCACGCAAGAGCTTCCATACAAGTTGCATTACACCGTAGATTATTGAGAAACAATGAATTCAGTTGATCAAAGAAATACTTCAATGTAGTGAAAATTGCATGCAAGTTCTTATTGCCTATAAGAGTAAATGGGGCTTTAGTTAAACCCAGGGTTTAATCTTTTATATTTAAATTCTATGGGATAAACAAATTTTCTGAGTTGTAATTTTTAATTGCTTGCGTATCATTCTTCCGTAGACTGGTGGCATCCATAGGAGATACTTATGGTACTGCCCTACTGTTCCACATGTTGGTGTCAACTATCACGCTCACACTCTTGGCTTATCAAGCTACGAAGGTAAATGTACATACGCTATACGGATTGTTAAATAGCATTATTATCATCTATGCTGGCTTTACATTAGTTTGGGAAACTCTAGACTTCCGTGACTATTATGATAGCTGCCGTAAGATTACTTACTAAAAGATGCTCTCTAATGTTCACGGAAAAAAGTATCTTCAAGCCAGTAAGTTT